>NC_086446.1:718778564-719103564 GCF_028390025.1 Pseudophryne corroboree
TTGTGTGAAACTGCATCGGCTTTTGTGAAAGTACGTCACGCTTACGCATGCGCAGAAGTGCTGTTTTTTTGCCTGATCGGTGCGCTGCGAACGAAAGCAGCTAGCGAACAACTCGGAATGAGGGCCAATACCCCATAATGACAACATAAAAAAAGTGTTGTTGTTTTTTTCATTTTTGATAATTTATTAAAAATAAAAAACTAAGAAAACACATATACATAAGTATTCACAGCCTTTGCCATGAAGCTCAAAATTGAGCTCAGTTGCGCCCTGTCTCCACCGATCATCCTTGAGATGTTCCTACAGCTTAATTGGAGTCCACCTGTGGTAAATTCAGTTGATTGGACATGATTTGGAAAGGCACACACCTGTCTATATAAAGGTCCCACACTTGACAGTGCATGTCTGAGCACAAACCAAGCATGAAGTCAAAGGAATTGTCTGTAGACCTCCGAGACAGGATTGTCCCGAGACACAAATCTGGGGAAAGGGTACAGAAAAATATCTGCTGCTTTGAAGGTCCCAATGAGCACTGTGGCCTCCATCATCCGTAAATGGAAGGAGTTCGGAACCACCAGGACTCTTCCTAGAGCTGGCCAGCCATCTAAACTGAGCGATCGGGGGAGAAGAGCCCTAATCAGGGAGGTGACCAAGAACCCGATGGTCACTCTGTCAGAGCTACAGCATTCCTCTATGGAGAGAGGAGAACCTTCCAGAAGGACAACCATCTCTGCAGCAATCCACCAATCAGGCCTGTATGATAGAGTGGCCAGACGGAAGCCACTCCTTAGTAAAAAAAACATACCACATGGCAGCCCGCCTGGAGTTTGCCAAAATGCACCTAAAGGACTTTCAGACCATGAGAAACAAAATTCTCTGGTCTGATGAAACAAAGATTGAACTCTTTGTCGTGAATGCCAGGCGTCATGTTTGGAGTAAAGCAGGCACCGCTCATCACCAGGCCAATACCATCACTACAGTGGAGCATGGACGGTGGTGGCAGCATAATGCTGTGGGGATGTTTTACAGCGGCAGGAACTTGGAGACTAGTCAGGATAGAGGGAAAGATGAATGCAGCAATGTATAGAGACATCCTGGATGAAAACCTGCTCCAGAGTGCTCTTGACCTCAGACTGGAGCGACAGTTTATCTTTCAGCAGGACAACGACCTTAAGCACACAGCCAAGATATCAAAGGAGTGGCTTCAGGACAACTCTGTGAATGTCCTTGAGTGGCCCAGCCAGAGCCCAGACCTGAGTCCGACTGAACATCTCTGGAGAGATCTGAAAATGGCTGTGCACCGACGCTTCCCATTCAATCTGATGGAGTTTGAGAGGTGCTGCAAAGAGGAATGGGCGAAACTGACCAAAGATACAGTAGGTGTGCCAAACTTGTGTCCTCATATCGAAAAAGACTTGAGGCTGTAATTGCTTGCCAAATGTGCATCAACAAAGTATTGAGCATAGGCTGTGAATACTTATGTACATGTGATTTCTTAGTTTTTTATTTTTAATAAATTAACAAAAATCTCAAACACACTTTTTTCACGTTGTCATTTTGGGGTATTGGGGGTAATTCAGACCTGATTGCTAGCAAGCGATTTTTGCACTGCTGCGATCAGATAGTCGCCGCCTACAGGGGGAGTGTATTTTAGCTGTGCAAGTGTGCGACTGCATGTGTAGCAGAGCTGCACACACTGATTTTGTGCAGTTTCTGCCCAGCCCAGGAATTACTCAGATGCTACGATCACTTCAGCCTCTCCGGGACCGGAATTGACGTAAAATAATATGTAAACCACTAATAGTGTCTGGCGCTAATCACTATATATACAAATGTGTGTATAACTGTGGATAAGTGCATGCATCCACATATACGCAAACCATTAGAGTATAAAAATTAATATGTATATAGTTTTAAAACTAAAAACCGAAATATTCTACAAAGCAGCGAAGGAAAATTGGCTTGTGGGTGTAGCCAACACAATCCCACCTGAAATAAACCAGATGCAAGCTAGCAAAATCTAAAAAACTCCTCAGTTTGCTCGACAGTGCCCGACTGTCCTTTCCCCAAAGCCTACAAGGTGTGTGCATTGCATACCGGAGTTATTGCAGTGGGAGACGGAGGACGCCACGAGCGGTGGTCAGAGAACGGGAGCCGTATTTTACAACAGGTGCTTGCGGTGCACCGACCCCCCGGGTGTTCGATTTATCCTCCATGATTCAGGAAATCTCCCATAAGTAAAGAATCTTTCTTCATGCGAGCACATGGATAATTCCATCTATTGGTAAAAAAAAACTACATCTATACTATACTACATGATATTTAATCCAAGAGATATTTAAGTACTCCTAACGGGACTGTCCTATTTAGGAATGCAATAAAATAAGGACATCAATACCTTTACAAATATTGGATTAATCCACTGTGGTCAATTATAGTAATTTAGGTTCATGATCCACCTCTTATGCTCAATTAATATTATAATTATTATTTTTCATATATTTTATATTGGTTTTTTTATATATGCGCATATTAATTAAGTTAATCTTGTGATGTTTTTTTGTGTTTTATATGATTGATTTCATAGATATTAAAAAATATTATAAAAGAATCAATGTATTGAGTATGTTCATGCCCTGTTGCCTCTAATTAATCATATTAGCGCGAGGAGTTTTTTTAGGTAAAATAATATGTGGCATGCCTATATTCTGTGTGCAACTGCGAGGGGGGGTGTCCACGGTGCTGGGGTGTAGTAGCGATGGGGGACGGTGGTAGTGACGATGTCGACGGGGCAGCAAATGCGCAGCAGGACATCGGGGTATTTTTTACGAAAAATACCCTGATGATGCTGCGGAGTGTCATCGCAGGGACAGAGCTGTCCTGCATGCGATACAGGTTGAGTATCCCATATCCAAATATTCTGAAATACGGAATATTCCGAAATACAGACTTTTTTGAGTGAAAGTGAGATAGTGAAACTTTTGTTTTTTGATGGCTCAATGTACACAAACTTTGTTTAATACACAAAGTTATTAAAAATATTGTATTAAATGACCTTCAGGCTGTGTCTATAAGGTGTATATGAAACATAAATGAATTGTGTGAATGTAGATACACTTTGTTCAATGCACAAAGTTACAAAAGATATTGGCTAAAATGACCTTCAGGCTGTGTGTATAAGGTGTATATGTAACATAAATGCATTCTGTGCTTAGACTTGGGTCCCATCACCATGATATCTCATTATGGTATGTAATTATTCCAAAATACGGAAAAATACGATATCCAAAATACCTCTGGTCCCAAGCATTTTGGATAAGGGATACTCAACCTGTAATTGATACATCCCTGCAATGTAATCAATAATCGCAGTGCGAGTTTGGGAGATTTTACCACCTGTCATCCGCATGTGCAGATGGTGATAAATGGACCCCTTAAAGAGAAAACTTTTGTGGAGTCCAAAGAGAATCGCAACACCTGTATGGTGTTATATGCCTATTGATTCGTTTAAGATGTGAGTGCGTTTTTCCTAATAAACAAGTGTATTGTTTGTAAAACAATATTGCACTATGTTTTTATCTTCTTGAGTTCTAGTATCAATGAAATCCAATTACTTCATGCTTTGGAAGGCATTATTTATGTAAAAATATTGTATGACTTCCCTACTGTTATTGGTTGGTGGCGCCATTGTGTGGCAGTTTTTTGTAATTGCACTTATATCACTAGTGTTGCCATTACATTCAGTGATACACAGGAATTACAATTTTACAAGAATCAGTAGTAGAAAAAACATTACTAAGGAATCATGCCCTTATTTATCAATGAGTGATAAATTTCACTATGAGTGATAAATTGCACCAGCCAGTCAGCTCCTAACAGTCATTTTTCAAACCCAGCCTTTGACATGGAAGTTAGGAGCTGATTGGCTGGTGCAATTTATCACTCACAGTTAAATTGATCACTCATTAATAAATAAGGGCATCAGTATGGTCTGATATGAGAGGAGGTCCTTGGGGGGGGAAGGGGGGCGAGTTACGGCACTGGGTGACACCAACCCTAGTGATGCCACTGCCTTCCCCAACTCCATAATTCAGCGTAATAAAACAGATGTTCAGGCAGCTTTCATATTGCATCATGTTGAACTTACAATTTGTGAACTTTCCCTTTAGGATATTGGTATAAAACTATATATTAATATTTCTCCTACATTGAATATCTTTTCAATATTCAGTCACATTTTACTTGCCATATGCATGAGCAGCTCTGCTTTTGAAATTATTTTCCTGTATTCTCGGAAAACATACTATACTTGGACATAAGTACACCTTCGGGATAGTGAAGGGGGCGGGATTTTAGGGGAGGTCATATGACCGTCGGTTTGCTGACCCGCCGGTCACATAAATACCACCCGTTTAAAGATGTAAAATAATTCACTATACCTTATACTATGTGATGCCAAATCTAGCTGACGGTGACAAATATACGCAGTGCACACTTCTTCCCATGTAGCTGGTGACTGTTCTGTGGCTGTGCACTAACTTCTACACCCGAGCTCACTGACATCACAGAAACTCTTTATGATGTCATCAGTCACATGATAAGCCCAGTCATGGCTATATACCTCAGCCTGTCTGCATTTTGTAACTGAGTGGAGGGGATATAGATATCTCATTATAATACACTAGTTGTTCTACCCATTCTTCACACGGGAGTTTCTGATTTTCACGCTTGTAAATATAAATGAGTGTAAAAATTTGGTAAATCTATAGGGATGTAAATTGAAGACGTCTTAATGTAAGTAAAATTTAATCCATGGCTCTTGGCGTTACCCGAGGAGCACCCTCAGCGTATGTACAGAACAGGTCTTGCAATGTCGCCACAGCCCTCTGTCAGCTGCAGCTCTAGAGGCTGCATTGTCAGCTGCAAACTTCCTGGAGCCGGGTATTCGGATCAGACAGACAGCCTGAGTAAGCGTCAGCTTATGCAGGCTGTCTGGTGCCTAAAACCATTGCGGTCACGATGGTGATCTATCTCCTACAGACGCTTCCTCCTGCATTTGCATTTTAATGATACTGGATTGCACAGCTGCTTCCTTGCATCATGAATTAGGCCCAAAGTACTCAGATATACTGTAGGTGATAGAAAAGCATAGAGAATGTAGACATCAGGGACCTCACAGCTGTAAGTACTGTATAAGTAATTACAGCCAGGGTTAAGGGAAGTCCGCAGTGGTAGAGGCCAGTGACAGCCTGTGATCAGGGCCGCAACTAGGATTCCTTTCACCCTGGGGAAGGAGTACAGGCAGTGGTTCCCTGGGTCGGGACTGGTGTATCCCCCCTCTCCTCCTCCTTCTTAAAAAAAACCAAGTGGCACTTAGCGGTCTTCAAACATGAATAATTATATTAAGTACATAAAATAAACTAAAGTGAAGTACCAACGTTTCAACACCACGCAAGGCGTTTTTTCAAGGTGCTATGCTGCGGAAGGTCCACAGCAATAGTTTCTGGGCGGCAACTATTTAATTGCAGCAACTGCTTATTAGCAGAAACTAAGAATAAGGGGCCTAATTCAGACCTGATCACTGTGCTGCAAATTACACTATCCTGCTTTCAGATAGTCATCACCCAGGGGGGGGGGGGGGGGTGAGAATTCGTCCCGTGCAAGTCTGTGACTGCATGTGTAGTCTTCATAGGTGTGCGCAGGGGGGGGGGGGGGGTGCCTGGTACACACAGGCACCCCCTGATGTCTGGCACCCCAATCTCACATGCCTGATGCAGCAATCGCCGAGCAGGCTGATTACTGTCCCCTCTGCGCTGCACCCTGTCAGGACTGCATTACTGACGGGACGCCTGGGTTAATCAAGGGTGTCACTGCCACTGGCTTTCAAACTCCCGGCTCCACCCCCATGTACAAAAACAGTGTGATGTGATTACGTCATGCTGCTCGCACGCCCACCCTTCACACCCGCCACATGCCCACCTCTCTCCTTCTATGCTATGCCAATGCCAGCCACTGATGAGGATCAGCATGCAGCCAGTGTTCCTCTTAGGAAGACAAATTCAATACTGGCAGGCGGTCGGCAGCAGCATTGACACGTCACTCGTTTTTCCAGCAGCAGCAGTAACTACTCTGCGACTGTCAGTGTCAGTGAGTGACTGACTTGTAAGTAAGCTGCTGCAGCTTGCAGGGGAAAGAGAGGGGGAACCAGACCAGGCTGAGGAGGAGCAGTGTAATTGCAGTGAGTGCCATCAGGGGTGTTTGTTTGGTGCACACCACAACATCTGACAATGTATTTGCATTATTAGGATTAGTACAAGGGTGGATATTTTATATTGCGTTGACCATCAATAGATTGTGCTAGACACGCCCAAAAGGCGGTGCTAGACACACCCCTCCGACGGTGCACCCCCTAATAAAATGTGCTGCGCACGCCTATGGTAGTCTGTGCAAAAATTCCCCTCAGTCAGCGGACAGCTGCAAATCTGTTCGCATCACACTCACCATCAAATGTTTTTCCCATTCTGTGCAGTCTGTGCGTAGCTCAATACTTACTCTTCCAGTGCGAAGAATTAAGGCTGCTCGGGACCGGAGCTGATGTCACAAACCCGCCCTGAAAACGCTTGGGAACGCCTGCGTTTTTTCCAGACACTCCCCGAAAACGGGCAGTTACCACCCACAAACGTCCTCTTCCTGTCAATCACCTTGTGCACGGCTGTGCAATCTAAATTTTCGCACCATCCTGTAGCTGTTTGGCGATGAGGGTGCGCACTGCTGTGCATACGCTTGCGCAGTGGTTTGATAATTGCCCGCTGTGCAAAAATGCACAACAGCTATCAGCTCTGAAATCGGGCTCCAGGTCCATTATTCAAAGCCGAGCAGTCGTGAAGAAACCATGTTATGCCCCCAGGTGGCGCTGCAGCTCACACAATGAATGTATACATACATACAGGCTTGCTTTAGAAGTCTTTATTGTATGTTAGCAAATCATCCAGGATGGAAAATGCTAAACAAATATCATCTAATATTCATCATGACAAAAAATTTTTACTATATTTTACATCATTTAGTCCAAATTTTTAGTTCTGTTCTAAGGGCCTGATTCAGAAATATATAGCTAAAGCACTGCAGCGCGAATGTGAACACAGCGACTGAAAATATGCGACGCAGTGTTGCTCACAGATCAGTCGATTATGGAACTTCTGAGTTGCCCTGCGGTTGTGAGGAATGGCCGCAGATGCAGGAGCCATCGCAGCTGCGTATGAGGTCACAGTAGCAGGCTGAGACAACCACGAAATTGGTTGCAACACGCCGACATTTTTGCTGCCACTCCCCGTAACCTCCCCAAATGGTCCCTGCATGTCAATCACTTTGCAAATAAATTCTCACTGCGACCGAAGTCACAAACCCATCATGACACATGTGCGACTTAAGGTGGGTACACACTGGCCGATATATCGGCCATTCTCTTGGACGGCCGATATATCGCGGCTCTGTCGGCCAGTGTGTACGGGCGATATGTCTGTGAACTCCGTCATTCACAGACATATCGCGTTGGCCCCGCAGCACAGCCGACGGCCAATATATCTACCGATATATTGGCGCATCGCTGTGTGTGTACGGGCGGTTGGCCAACCGCCCCGTACACATGCTGCGGCGTCCGGCGGTGATTGACAGCTGAACTGGGCGGCAGTTCATGACGTCAGGCCCCAACGGATCGGGCAGTGTGTATGCTCAACACACTGCCCGATCCATCCATAGACAAATCTGCCGATCAATTGATCAACAGATATATCTATCAGTGTGTACCCACCTTTAGACACGTGCAGTTGGCTGATAATCAATGAGCCGCATCAAAATCAGGTTCATCTCTGAATCAAGTCACATGGGACCTTATACAGATGTGGATGGAGCTGCATTGCATGTCGCATCAGTTACGATGTCCGGTATTTTGCGCATATGCTGGACCCATTTTAGTCTGTACAGGTTTTAGGTTATATGCAAAATTGCAAAATGAAAATAGAAACTTTTGAGTTTACAACGTGCTACACAGTTTGCAAAGTTCCGAAAAATGTAGAGATTAAGGGGGTCATTCCGAGTTGTTTGCTCATTGCCGATTTTCACTATGCTGCGATTTGTTGCTAATTGCGCATGGTACGCAGGGCGCATGCACTTAGTTATTTAACTAAAAACTTAGCAGATTTGCTGTGGGTTCTGTGGTAAATGATTGACAGGAAATGGGCGTTTCTGGGAGGTAACTGAGTGTTTTCCGGGAGTGTGCTAAAAAACGCAGACGTGTCAGGGAAAAACGCGGGAGTGTCTTGAGAAATGGGGGAGTGGCTGGCCGAACGCAGGGCGTGTTTGTGACGTCAAAGCAGGAACTAAACGGACTGAGCTGATCGCAATCTGTGAGTAGGTCTGGAGCTACTCAGAAACTGCAAAGAATTATTTAGTAGCAGTTCTGCTAATCTTTCGTTCGCTATTCTGCTAAGCTAAGATACACTCCCAGAGGGGGGCGGCCTAGGTCGTGCAATGCTGCTAAAAGCAGCTAGCGAGCGAACAACTCGGAATGAGGGCCTAAATTCCAACCATCTCTGGAGAATAACCCGCACCAAGATGCAAATAACGCTATTATAGCCAAACGGTTGGGGTACCTTGTTTATAGCTTATAGTGTATCTGTATGTAAGTATCAGATTCTCCACATAGATACGTGATTCAAGGTTCAAATGGTGCCACCAACTGGTTTGAATAAATATATATTGTCAAATCCCCACAGTGAGGGGACAAGAAAGAGAAACCAGTTATAACTGGGGTGCACACACCCAACTAATATTTGAAATATATACTTAATAAAACAATTTTTTAGAAGCCCCTCTGTATTTTATGTTGTCCAATAAAGCCTTAAATGCCCACAATTAATTAATTATATAGATCAAGGAAAAGTATTTTTGTCATATAGGGACTATAAATGTCCTTTATTGTTTGACGAGCAAAGTATTAAAATCAGAAAAATGTGAAAGAAAATAAGAAAAGCAAATATAGTGAATAAATATTAAAAACAAATAGCAGATGTGTCCATTCCTTTATGTATTATATGTACTTTCTTATCCGTACAATCACGAACCCCGACATTGAGACTGCGTAGAGTGCTGTGACAGCACTAATTCAATAGATCTAATTTATGATCGTCCCGTTGATTACAGGTTTATAAAACAGTAGAGCTGATATCACACAGTGAAAAGATATTGCATTCCACTATGCAGCAGCGGCAGCCAATCAGGAGCGACTGCTGCGGCCGCTTCCCTGATTGGCTGCTGGTCCGCCAGCTCTGGTTGGCTGGCGGCCGGCACTTCATTTGAAATGCCGCCGCGTTCAGTGTGTCCATGGTTGCCGCCCGCCTAATAGTAAGTAGTATTACTTACACCCACCTTCCCTCCCTCCGTGCAGTCAGTGCTCCCTACAGCCTTCCTCCCTCCCGCACCGCTACCAACCCTCCCTCCCGCACCGCTACCTACACCCTCCCGAGTCCCGCACCGCTACCTACACCCTCCCTTCCTCCTGCACCGCTACCTACACTCTCCCTCCAGCGCTGCTCCCTACAACCTTCACTGATCCCTACTGCAATCCCGGGATCCTGGGAATCCCGGGATTGACCGTTTTTCAATCCCGAATCCTGGGATTGAAAAAACGGCCCAGGATTGGCCTCCCTAGTAGTAATGATACAAAGTAATGGTAACATATGTATCTAAATGTTGCAGTGTTCATTTACTACTGCTGGCAAATTGTCCAACTAGAAACACACTGCCACATAGGTACACTGCCACTATTCAGCAGCTAGAGATGAATACATAATACAAACTTGCACCTAAATGGTAACTAATGTATATAAATAAAGTAACACTGATTCATTGCCAATGCAAGGCAGCCAAGGGCATATGTTCACAACAGTAAAGATGGTATGATTACAGTAACAGTTCGATTACCTTTAAGATCAGGCAGTGTACATATATATATATATTATGATATATAGTTATAGTAGTGGATGGCGTATCAGCACAAATAAATAGGAGTTGGTATGCTGTGGATTAATTAATATATATGTGTCATATGATTACGAACGTTGTTGTAGCTATAATCGTATAGCAAGTATAGCTACAACAACGTTCGTAACGGTATCAGTTCTACTGTTTTATAAACCTGTAATCAAAGGGACGATCATAAATTAGATCTATTGAATTAGTGCTGTCACAGCACACTACGCAGTCTCAATCTCGGGGTTCGTGATTGTACGGATAAGAAAGTACATATAATACATAAAGGAATGGACACATCTGCTATTTGTTTTTAATCTTTATTCACTATATTTGCTTTTCTCATTTTCTTTCACATTTTTCTGATTTTAATACTTCGCTCGTCAAACAATAAAGGACATTTATAGTCCCTATATGACAAAAATACTTTTCCTTGATCTATATCATTAATTAATTGTGGGCATTTAAGGCTTTATTGGACAACATAAAATACAGGGGAGCGTCTAAAAAATTGGTTTATTAAGTACAGTATATATTCCAAATATCAGTTGGGTGCGTGCACCCCAGTTATAACTGGTTTCTCTTTCTTGTCCCCTCACTGTGGGGATTTGACAACGTGCTACACAGTTTATTATTATGGGGGGTCATTCAGAGTTGTTAGCTCGGTAAAAATCTTCGCATCGCAGCGATTTTCCGCTTAATGCGCATGCGCAATGTCCGCACTGCGACTGCGCCAAGTAAATTTGCTATGCACTTAGGAATTTTACTCACGGCTTTTTCATCGTTCTGGCGATCGTAATGTGATTGACAGGAAATGGGTGTTACTGGGCGGAAACAGGCCGTTTTATGGGCGTGTGGAAAAAAACGCTACCGTTTCCGGAAAAAACGCAGGAGTGGCCGGAGAAACGGGGGAGTGTCTGGGCGAACGCTGGGTGTGTTTGTGACGTCAAACCAGGAACGACAAGCACTGAACTGATCGCAGATGCCGAGTAAGTCTGGAGCTACTCAGAAACTGCTACGAGGTGTGTAATCGCAATATTGCGAATACTTCGTTCGCAATTTTAAGATGCTAAGATTCACTCCCAGTAGGCGGCGGCTTAGCATGAGCAAATCTGCTAAAATCCGCTTGCGAGCGAACAACTCGGAATGACCCCCTAGGTCTTTTGAGCTCATTCATACTTTATAGCCTTTTACTGGGTAGGAATCTCATGTAAAATAACAGTAAAAAAGAAACAACCCAAAAGTTATTTAAAGGGTGTGAAAATGTAGCGGCATAGGGGGTAATTCAGACCTGATCGTAGCAGCAAATTTGTTAGCAGTTGGACAAAACCATGTGCATTGCGGGAGGGGAGAGGGGCAGATATAACATGTGCAGAGAGAGTTATGGGCCCTACACACTGGGCGATATGGGTGAAAGATATGAACAATCTAATTCATTATTGAACGAGATACGGTTTATATCTTTCAGTGTGGGGGCACCAGTGGCGAACGATGTGCCGCCCCGCAGGGCCGTAACTACGTGTGTGCCAAGGGGGCTTGGCACATAGCGCAGTTGCTCTGGGGGCGCACGGCCAGCGGCATGTAATGAGTCAAATTGACTCATTACATGCCGCCTCTGAACTGCGCCGTGCGCCGCACTGTGAAGAGAGAAGACAGGAGCGCCGGGCAGCGGAGGAGGAGGGAGGGGGAGCAGAGAGCCGCAGCAGCGCTATTTGATTGGTAGTAAGCGCCGCTGCAGCATCCCCCTCTCCTTCTGTATTGGCTGCCTGGCGCTGTTGTGAATGCTGGGATGCATCCCAGCATCCACAGCAGCGCCAGGCAGCCAATACAGAAGGAGAGGGGGATGCTGCAGCGGCGCTTACTACCAATCAAATAGCGCTGCTGCGGCTCTCTGCTCCCCCTCCCTCCTCCTCCTTCTCACCTCACACAGCCTGCACCGAGAGGAAGCTGCACGAGGAGCCTGTCAGCGGGGAGAAGGTAAGTATATCCCCCCCCCCTCTCTCTCTCTCTCTCTCTCTCTCTCTCTCTCTCTCGGACACCGTCTGCTGCAATGTGTAAAAAGGGGTCCCATCTGCCGCAATGTGTAAAAAGGGGTCCCATCTGCCGCAATGTGTAAAAAGGGGTCCTGGCTGCCGCAATGTGTATAAAGGGGGCCTGGCTGCCGCAATGTGTAAAAAGGGGTCCCGTCTGCCGCAATGTGTAAAAAGTGGTCCTGTCTGCCGCAATGTGTAAAAAGTGGTCCTGTCTGCCGCAATGTGTAAAAAGGGGTCCCGGCTGCCGCAATGCGTAAAAAGTGGTCCCATCTGCCGCAATGTGTAAAAAGGGGGACTGGCTGCCGCAATGTGTAAAAAGGGGTCCCGGCTGCCGCAGTGTGTAAAAAGGGGTCCCGTCTGCCGCAATGTGTAAAAAGGGGTCCCGTCTGCCGCAATGTGTAAAAAGTGGTCCTGTCTGCCGCAATGTGTAAAAAGTGGTCCCATCTGCCGCAATGTGTAAAAAGGGGTCCCGTCTGCCGCAATGTGTAAAAAGGGGTCCCGGCTGCCGCAATGTGTAAAAAGGGGGACTGGCTGCCGCAATGTGTAAAAAGGGGTCCCGGCTGCCGCAGTGTGTAAAAAGGGGTCCCGTCTGCCGCAGTGTGTAAAAAGGGGTCCCGTCTGCCGCAATGTGTAAAAAGGGGTCCCGTCTGCCGCAATGTGTAAAAAGTGGTCCTGTCTGCCGCAATGTGTAAAAAGTGGTCCCATCTGCCGCAATGTGTAAAAAGGGGTCCCGTCTGCCGCAATGTGTAAAAAGTGGTCCTGGCTGCCGCAATGTGTAAAAAGGGGGACTGGCTGCCGTAATGTGTAAAAAGGGGTCCCGGCTGCCGCAATGTATAAAAAGTGGTCCTGTCTGCCGCAATGTGTAAAAAGTGGTCCAATCTGCCGTAATGTGTAAAAAGGGGGACTGGCTACCGCAATGTGTAAAAAGGGGGATGCTGTCTGCTGTAATGTATAAAATAAGAATTTACTTACCGATAATTCTATTTCTCATAGTCCGTAGTGGATGCTGGGGACTCCGAAAGGACCATGGGGAATAGCGGCTCCGCAGGAGACTGGGCACAAAAGTAAAAAGCTTTAGGACTACCTGGTGTGCACTGGCTCCTCCCCCTATGACCCTCCTCCAAGCCTCAGTTAGGATACTGTGCCCGGACGAGCGTACACAATAAGGAAGGATTTTGAATCCCGGGTAAGACTCATACCAGCCACACCAATCACACCGTACAACTTGTGATCTGAACCCAGTTAACAGCATGATAACAGAAGGAGCCTCTGAAAAGATGGCTCACAACAACAATAACCCGATTTTTGTAACTATGTACAAGTAATGCAGACAATCCGCACTTGGGATGGGCGCCCAGCATCCACTACGGACTATGAGAAATAGAATTATCGGTAAGTAAATTCTTATTTTCTCTAACGTCCTAGTGGATGCTGGGGACTCCGAAAGGACCATGGGGATTATACCAAAGCTCCCAAACGGGCGGGAGAGTGCGGATGACTCTGCAGCACCGAATGAGAGAACTCCAGGTCCTCCTCAGCCAGGGTATCAAATTTGTAGAATTTAGCAAACGTGTTTGCCCCTGACCAAGTAGCTGCTCGGCAAAGTTGTAAAGCCGAGACCCCTCGGGCAGCCGCCCAAGATGAGCCCACTTTCCGTGTGGAATGGGCTTTTACAGATTTTGGCTGTGGCAGGCCTGCCACAGAATGTGCAAGCTGAATTGTACTACAAATCCAACGAGCAATCGTCTGCTTAGAAGCAGGAGCACCCAGCTTGTTGGGTGCATACAGGATAAACAGCGAGTCAGATTTTCTGACTCCAGCCGTCCTGGAAACATATATTTTCAGGGCCCTGACTACGTCCAGCAACTTGGAATCCTCCAAGTCCCTAGTAGCCGCAGGCACCACAATAGGCTGGTTTAAGTGAAAAGCTGAAACCACCTTAGGGAGAAATTGAGGACGAGTCCTCAATTCTGCCCTGTCCGTATGAAAAATTAGGTAAGGGCTTTTATAGGATAAAGCCGCCAATTCTGAAACACGCCTGGCTGAAGCCAGGGCTAACAGCATTACCACTTTCCATGTGAGATATTTTAAGTCCACAGTGGTGAGTGGTTCAAACCAATGTGATTTTAGGAATCCCAAAACTACATTGAGATCCCAAGGTGCCACTGGAGGCACAAAAGGAGGCTGTATATGCAGTACTCCCTTGACAAACGTCTGAACTTCAGGAACAGAAGCTAGTTCTTTTTGGAAGAATATTGACAGGGCCGAAATTTGAACCTTAATGGACCCTAATTTGAGGCCCATAGACAGTCCTGTTTGCAGGAAATGCAGGAATCGACCCAGTTGAAATTCCTCTGTAGGGGCCTTCCTGGCCTCGCACCACGCAACATATTTTCGCCAAATACGGTGATAATGTTGTACGGTCACATCCTTCCTGGCTTTGATCAGGGTAGGGATGACTTCATCCGGAATGCCTTTTTCCTTCAGGATCCGGCGTTCAACCGCCATGCCGTCAAACGCAGCAGCGGTAAGTCTTGGAACAGACATGGTCCCTGCTGGAGCAGGTCCTTTTTTAGAGGTAGAGGCCACGGGTCTTCCGTGAGCATCACTTGAATTTCCGGGTACCAAGTCCTTCTTGGCCAATCCGGAGCCACGAGTATAGTCTTTACTCCTCTCCTTCTTATGATTCTCAGTACTTTTGGTATGAGAGGAAGAGGAGGGAACACATACACTGACTGGTACACCCACGGTGTTACCAGAGCGTCCACAGCTATTGCCTGAGGGTCCCTTGACCTGGCGCAATACCTGTCCAGTTTTTTGTTGAGGCGGGACGCCATCATGTCCACCTTTGGTTTTTCCCAACGGTTCACAATCATGTGGAAGACTTCTGGGTGAAGTCCCCACTCCCCCGGGTGAAGATCGTGTCTTAGGAAGTCTGCTTCCCAGTTGTCCACTCCCGTAATGAACACTGCTGACAGTGCTATCACATGATTTTCCGCCCAGCGAAGAATCCTTGCCACTTCCGTCATTGCCCTCCTGCTTCTTGTGCCGCCCTGTCTGTTTACGCGGGCGACTGCCGTGATGTTGTCCGACTGGATCAACACCGGCTGACCCTGAAGCAGAGGTCTTGCCTGACTTAGGGCATTGTAAATGGCCCTTAGTTCCAGGATATTTATGTGAAGTGACGTTTCCATGCTTGACCACAAGCCCTGGAAATTTTTTCCCTGTGTGACTGCTCCCCAGCATCTCAGGCTGGCATCCGTGGTCACCAGGACCCAATCCTGAATGCCGATTCTGCGGCCCTCTAGGAGATGAGCACTCTGTAACCACCACAGGAGAGACACCCTTGTCCTTGGAGACAGGGTTATCCGCTGATGCATTTGAAGATGCGATCCGGACCATTTGTCCAGCAGATCCCACTGAAAAGTTATTGCGTGGAATCTGCCGAATGGAATCGCTTCGTAAGAAGCCACCATCTTTCCCAGGACCCTTGTGCATTGATGTACTGACACTTGGCCTGGTCTTAGGAGGTTCCTGACTAGGTCGGATAACTCCCTGGCTTTCTCTTCTGGGAGAAACACCTTTTTCTGTACTGTGTCCAGAATCATTCCTAGGAACAGCAGACGTGTCGTCGGAATCAGCTGCGATTTTGGAATATTTAGAATCCATCCGTGCTGTCGTAGTACTACTTGAGATAGTGCTACTCCGACCTCTAACTGTTCCCTGGACCTTGCCCTTATCAGGAGATCGTCCAAGTAAGGGATAATTAAGACGCCTTTTCTTCGAAGAAGAATCATCATTTCGGCCATTACCTTGGTAAAGACCCGGGGTGCCGTGGACAATCCAAACGGCAGCGTCTGAAACTGATAGTGACAGTTCTGTACCACAAACCTGAGGTACCCTTGGTGAGAAGGGCAAATTGGGACATGGAGGTAAGCATCCTTGATGTCCAGAGACACCATATAGTCCTCTTCTTCCAGGTTCGCTATCACTGCTCTGAGTGACTCCATTTTGAACTTGAACCTTTTTATGTAAGTGTTCAAGGATTTCAGATTTAAAATGGGTCTCACCGAGCCGTCCGGCTTCGGTACCACAAACAGCGTGGAATAATACCCCTTTCCCTGGTGAAGGAGGGGTACCTTGATTATCACTTGCTGGGAATACAGCTTGTGAATGGCTTCCAATACCGCCTCCCTGTCGGGGAGAGATGTTGGTAAAGCAGACTTCAGGAACCGGCAAGGGGGAGACGTCTCAAATTCCAATTTGTACCCCTGAGATACTACCTGCAGGATCCAGGGGTCCACTTGCGAGTGAGCCCACTGCGCGCTGAAATTCTTGAGACGGGCCCCCACCGTGCCTGAGTCCGCTTGTAAGGCCCCAGCGTCATGCTGAGGACTTGGCAGAAGCGGGGGAGGGCTTCTGTTCGTGGGAAGAGGCTGTCTGCTGCAGTCTTTTTCCCCTTCCTCTGCCCCGGGGCAGATATGAGTGTCCTTTTGCCCGCTTGCCCTAATGGGGACGAAAGGACTGAGCCTGAAAAGACGGTATCTTTTTCTGCTGCGAGGTGACTTGGGGTAAAAAGGTGGATTTCCCAGCCGTTGCCGTGGCCACCAGGTCCGATAGACCGACCCCAAATAACTCCTCCCCTTTATACGGCAATACTTCCATATGCCGTTTGGAATCCGCATCACCTGACCACTGTCGCGTCCATAACCCTCTTCTGGCAGAAATGGACATCGCACTTACTCTTGATGCCAGAGTGCAAATATCCCTCTGTGCATCACGCATATATAGAAATGCATCCTTTAAATGCTCTATAGTCAATAATATATTGTCCCTGTCCAGGGTATCAATATTTTCAGTCAGGGAATCCGACCAAGCCACCCCAGCACTGCACATCCAGGCTGAGGCGATTGCTGGTCGCAGTATAATACCAGTATGTGTGTATATACTTTTTAGGATATTTTCCAGCTTTCTATCAGCTGGTTCCTTGAGGGTGGCCGTATCCGGAGACGGTAACGCCACTTGTTTTGATAAGCGTGTGAGCGCCTTATCCACTCTAGGGGGTGTTTCCCAACGCGCCCTAACCTCTGGCGGGAAAGGGTATAATGCCAATAATTTTTTAGAAATTAGCAGTTTTTTATCGGGGGAAACCAACGCTTCATCACACACCTCATTTAATTCATCTGATTCAGGAAAAACTACGGGTAGTTTTTTCACACCCCACATAATACCCTTTTTTGTGGTACTTGTAGTATCAGAAATGTTCAAAACCTCCTTCATTGCCGTGATCATGTAACGTGTGGCCCTACTGGAAAATACGTTTGTTTCCTCACCATCGACACTGGAGTCAGTGTCCGTGTCAGTGTCTGTATCGACCTGAGGTAACGGGCGTTTTATAGCCCCTGACGGTGTTTGAGACGCCTGTACAGGTATTAACTGATTTGCCGGCTGTCTCATGTCGTCAACAGTCTTTTGTAAAGTGCCGACACTATCACGTAATTCTTTCCATAAGACCATCCAGTCAGGTGTCGACTCCCTAGGGGGTGACATCACTAACACAGGCAATTGCTCCGCCTCCACATCATTTTCCTCCTCATACATGTCGACACAGCGTACCGACACACAGCACACACACAGGGAATGCTCTGATAGAGGACAGGACCCCACTAGCCCTTTGGGGAGACAGAGGGAGAGTTTGCCAGCACACACCAGAGCGCTATATATATACAGGGATAACCTTATATAAGTGTTTGTCCCTAATATAGCTGCTGTATATATTAATATGCCAATTTAGTGCCCCCCCTCTCTTGTTTTACCCTGTTTCTGTAGTGCAGG
Organism: Pseudophryne corroboree; assembly: GCF_028390025.1. Lineage (NCBI taxonomy): Eukaryota > Metazoa > Chordata > Amphibia > Anura > Myobatrachidae > Pseudophryne > Pseudophryne corroboree. The sequence goes on from NC_086446.1 coordinate 718,796,462, forward strand.
ACTGCAGGGGAGAGTCAGGGAGCCTTCCTCCAACGGAGCTGTGAGGAAAAAATGGCGCCAGTGTGCTGAGGAGATAGGCTCCGCCCCCTTATCGGCGGCCTTTCTCCCGCTTTTTAATGGAAAAATTGGCAGGGGTTAAATGCATCCATATAGCCCAGGAGCTATATGTGATGTATTTTTTGCCATACAAAGGTTTTTTATTGCGTCTCAGGGCGCCCCCCCCAGCGCCCTGCACCCTCAGTGACCGGAGTGTGAAGTGTGCTGAGAGCAATGGCGCACAGCTGCGGTGCTGTGCGCTACCTTATTGAAGACAGGACGTCTTCTGCCGCCGATTTTCCGGACCTCTTCACTCTTCTGGCTCTGTAAGGGGGCCGGCGGCGCGGCTCCGGGACCCATCCATGGCTGGGCCTGTGATCGTCCCTCTGGAGCTAATGTCCAGTAGCCTAAGAAGCCCAATCCCCTCTGCACGCAGGTGAGTTCTCTTCTTCTCCCCTTAGTCCCTCGGTGCAGTGAGCCTGTTGCCAGCAGGTCTCACTGAAAATAAAAAACCTACTTTAAACTTTTACACTAAGCAGCTCAGGAGAGCCCCTTAGCCTGCACCCGTCTCGTTCGGGCACAAAAATCTAACTGAGGCTTGGAGGAGGGTCATAGGGGGAGGAGCCAGTGCACACCAGGTAGTCCTAAAGCTTTTTACTTTTGTGCCCAGTCTCCTGCGGAGCCGCTATTCCCCATGGTCCTTTCGGAGTCCCCAGCATCCACTAGGACGTTAGAGAAAAGGGGCTCTACCTGGTGTAGTGGCGCTACTGTGCAGCATAATTTGAATAATGGAGACTACTGTGCACCGTAGTATGAATTGCTATTATTTTGTTGCCACGCCCCATCCCGTGAAGCCACGCCCCTATATATTTTTCGCGCGCCTATCTTGTACGGGGGGGGGCGCCAATGTCGGTTCTTGCACACAGCGCTAAAATGCCTAGTTACGGCACTGCCGCCCCGTGCTCGTTCATCGCTGGTGCCCCGTCGCTTGTGCATGCAGGCCAATATGGATGCAATCGTCCATATTTGCCTGCACTGCTATGGAGCCGGGTGACGGGGCGAGTGAAGAAACTTCACTCCCCCCGTCACTGTCCCCCCCCGCCACCGGGTCGCCCGTTGGACGTATCCGCCGTCGGGCAGCTCGGCTGGGGATCTATCAGTGTGTAGGACCCATTAGATTTGGGTGGGGTGTGCTCAAACTGAAATCTAAATTGCAGTGTAAAAATAAAGCAGCCAGTATTTACCCTGCACAGAAACAATATAACCTACCCAAATCTAACTCTCTCTGCACATGTTATCCCCCCCCCTCCCTGCAGTGCACATGGGCCCTCATTCCGAGTTGTTCGCTCGCTAGCTGCTTTTAGCAGCATTGCACACGCCAGGCCGCCGCCCTCTGGGAGTGTATCTTAGCTTAGCAGAATTGCGAACGAAAGATTCGCAGAATTGCGAATAGAAATTTCTTAGTTTCTGAGTAGCTCCAGACTTACTCAGCCATTGCGATCAGTTCAGTCAGTTTCGTTCCTGGTTTGACGTCACAAACACACCCAGCGTTCGGCCAGACACTCCCCTGTTTCTCCAGCCACTTCCGCGTTTTTCCCAGAAACGCCAGCGTTTTTTCGCACACGCCCAGAAAACGTCCAGTTTCCGCCCAGAAACACCCACTTCCTGTCAATCACACTACGATCACCAGAACGATGAAAAATCCACGTTATGCCGTGAGTACAATACCTAACTTTTGTGTAAAATAACTAAGCGCATGCGCTCTACGAACCTTGCGCATGCGCAGTAAGCGACTAATCGCAATATAGCGAAAATCGGCAACGAGCGAACAACTCGGAATAACCACCCTGGTTTTGGCCATTAGCTAACAAATTTGCTGCTACGATCAGGCCTGAATTACCCCCATAAATGCATAAACCATTTTGCAGGAACAGCAGATTCCAGCGTCAATGTGGCCCGATATGGGGGGTAATTCAGTTCTGATTGCTAGGCAGCGATTTTTGCAGCCCTGCGATCAGATAGTCGCCGCCTACAGGGGGAGTGTATTTTTGCTGTGCAAGTGTGCAATCGCATATGTAGCAGAGCTGTACAAACTGATTTTGTGCAGTCTCTGCGCAGCCCAGGACTTACTCAGCCGCTGCGATCACATCAGCCGGTTCGGGACCAGATTTGACTTCAGACACCCTCCCTGAAAACGTTTGATCCCGTCTGCGTTTTCCCAGACACTCCCTGAAAACCGTCAGTTGACACCCACAAACAGCCTCTTCCTGTCAATCTCCTTGCGAACGCTGTGCGAATGGATCCTTCTCACAATCCCATCACTGACCGGCGATCCCCGTTACAGCTGTGCGACACGCCAGCGCTGTGCGGTGCATATGCAGTTCGGAGCTGATCGCCCGCTGTGCGAAAACGCACAGCAGCGATCAGATCTGAATTACCCCCTGTAGCTGGATGGATCACAATGTTCTTTGCTCATGGGCAATAAAAGAATGTCCACAAGCTGCATTTAGAGGACGTGGCTGTCCATTCTGCAGATGAGTGTGCCAGATCCTAAATATAACCCTAACTCCAAACCTGACCCTAACCCTGATAGCAGCCGAACCCTTCTCCTAACATTGTGACTGTCGACAACAGACAGTTTTTTTTAACAATGTCTACATTATTTCATGTCTGCAATCTGTCAATGTCGACACTCAGATCATGTGACCATTGTCGCGTTGACATTTATTTACACAAACACCAACGTAATAAAACAATTTGTGCTCAGAAATGTGACACATGAAATAAATACAGTCCTTACAGTATGTTTCCTTAGTTTTATTATTAAGTTATATATGAAATGCAATATTTGAAGAGAAATATATAAAAGTTGTAATTAATGCAGGAGTGACATCACATCATCCGTATACACAGCACACAGGACTTACTACTAGTATTTTACACTTTTCACCAGGACTGAGGAGCAGATTTATTAAGCCCAGTGGTGCAAGTAGAAAAAATGTCTTACGGGTACTCTGTGTGCGCCCAAAAATGGGTGTGGCCAAATGCCACATGGGGCGTGGCCATTGAAAATGAGGGCGTGATACACATATGGGGGAGGGGCAGATACACATATGACCCCAATAGTGCCAGATATATATTGCCCCACAGTGCCAGATATACATTGCTCCACAGTGCCAGATACACATTGCCTCACTGTGCCAGATACACAAATGTCCCCACTGTGTCAGATATACATTGCCCTACAGTGCCAGATACACAAATGCCCCCACTGTGTCAGATATACATTGCCCCCCCAGTGCCAGATACTGAAATGCACCCACAGTGCCAGATATGCCCCCAGTGCCAGATACAGAAATGCCCCCAGTGCCAGATACACATGTCCCCCCAGTGCCAGATATGCCCCCAGTGCCAGATACACATGTCCCCCCAGTGCCAGATATGCCCTCAGTGTCAGATATGCCCCCAGTGCCAGATATACATGCCCCCCAGTGCCAGATATGCCCCCAGTGCCAGATATACATGCCCCCCCAGTGCCAGATATGCCCCCAGTGCCAGATACACATGTCCCCCCAGTGCCAGATATGCCCCCAGTGCCATATATACATGCCCCCCAGTGCCAGATATGCCCCCAGTGCCAGATACACATGTCCCCCCAGTGCCAGATATGCCCTCAATGTCAGATATGCTCCCAGTGCCAGATACACATGTCCCCCATTGCCAGATATGCCCCCAGTGCCAGGTATACATGCCCCCCCAGTGCCAGATACACATATTCCCGCAGTGCCAGATATGCCCCCAGTGCCAGATACACATGTCCCCGCAGTGCCACATATGCCCCCAGTGCCAGATATACATGTTCCCCCTTTGCCAGATATGCCCCCATTGCCAGATATGCCCCATTGCCAGATATGCCTCCAGTGCCAGATATGCCCACAGTGCCAGGTATACATGCCCCCAGTGCCAGGTAAACCCCATGAAGCTCCCCCCCCCCTGCTGTTCACCACTGCTGTCTTGTGTGTGTGAGGGGAGGAGAGCGCAGCCTGCGGCTCTCCTTCCCCTCAGTGTCCGGCGGGGGCAGGTGGATCAGTTCAATTCAGCGCCGATCCATGAGCCAATCAAAGCTCGCGGTCCGGCAGCCTTGGCTGCCGATCCGTGAGCTCTGATTGGCTCACGGGCGGCGCTGAATTAAATGAAGACACTGAGGTGAAGGAGAGGCGCAGGCGGCGCTCTCCTCCCTTCACATCAGCGGCGGGGAGCGGCGAGGTGCGGCGGCCCGTCGGTGTGGGTACAGCGTACCTACGGCTAAATTCTTAAGGGTACGCCATACCCACCCGTACCCTCCCACTTGCACCACTGATTAAGCCCCTGGTGAAGTGATAAAGTGGAAGGTGATAAAGTACCAGACAATCAGCTCTTGACTGTCAATTTTCAAACCCAGCCTGTGACATGGCAGTTAGGAGCTGATTGGCTGATAATTTATCACCTTCCACTTTATCACTTCACCAGGTTTAATAAATCTGCTCCTCAGGTACCTCCTAGGCACCAGGTCACCATGGAGCCTAACATTTGGGCCATAGGGCCTAACTCCTGGGAGCTTCTCTCTGTATGGATTAGGGCGTCTGTCCTTCTCCTCAGAGCCCTGTGTTGTAGGGATGAACATTAAAATGCTATGTATACAGATCATCGATGCTTTTTTTTTTTTCAATGGCAGCATTTTTACCATTCGATTGAGGCATTGCAATAGAAATAATTTGACGGTGTTCCGATGGTTTCCTGTATTTTTATATCCTGAAAGCTGCAACGACCCTGGCTCCTCCCTGGCAGCTGCTCTCTGCAGGGGCGTGTCTACAGAGGAGGCGGCCTGTGTGCAGGCTCCGTCTAGGCCCCTCCTCTCTAGCAGGCAGCGCTGTACAGCCCTGGGCACTAGGGACCCTAGCGCTGTCCCAGAGCCTAGAGCACATGCACAATTTTCCTAGTGATTTTCCATGGGACTCCGGAGGGTAAGTATTTAAATTAATGGGTGTACGGTGTGGGCCCCCCTGGACCCGTGTGCACCGCACACACTTCACGCATTATAAATAAGCCAGTGGCAGCCTCTGGGGTTTGTTCATTGGAGGCTGTTTCTGTCTGCCTCAGAGTGACCTGCTCAGTCCCACCCCTCTCCAGCCTGCTGCTAGACAACAGAGGACATTGCTAGCTGTGATTGGGCCTCTCCCCTGCAGCAGCAGCCAGCTAGCTAGCCATCACAGATAGACAGTCACAGAGCTCAGGTGGAGGAGACTGGCACTGAACTGATCACACAGTGACAGAATGATGACATGCAGTGGCAGTGGAGTTATGATATGCAGGCATACCTCCCAACTGTCCCGATTTTCGCGGGACAGTCCCGTTTTTTGGGGACTGTCCCGCTGTCCCACCCGCGGGCCGCAGTGTCCCGCGGTGGGGGGGGGGGGGCAGTTGGGAGGCTCCTGCACGCGCTGCTCTGCTTAGCAGAGCAGCGATGAATCAGTGCAGACAGAGGGAGAGAGGGCATGCCAGCAGCTCACGGAGCGCTGGGCATGCCCCCTCAATGACGAAATCGGGGCGTGGCTCGCGATCGCGGGTCCTCCCGTGAGGCCACGCCCCCTTTCCCATAGGTCACGCCCCTTTTCGGGAGCGGCTTCGCCGCGCGTGTGTCCCTCTTTACAAGCGGCTAAAGTTGGGAGGTATGTATGCAGGAGAGGAGGGGTGATCTGCAGGAATAGCAGAGAGATGATCTGCAGGGATAGCAAAGATGATCTGCAGGGGAGCAGACTGATGAAATGCAGGGAAGAGGAGGGATGGTCTGCAGGGTGAGCAGAGATATAATGTGCAGGGTAGGGATGGCCATTGGCAGTTTATCCATCAGTGGTTACCATCGATGGTCCTGTTGATGGATAACCTCGACGGTGTGAAACTATCTCGAAGGGACCCATCGATTGTTTCACCCACCGATGGTCACACATGCTTTAGTGTACCACAAGCTGCGGGCCAGTCAGAGCTCAGGGGTGGGGCTTCAAGGCAGAGCTAGGCTCCATGTCCAGACACCTTGGGGGAAAAAAAATAAATGTGGTTACTCTGTAACATCGATGGCTGGAAACCATCTGGTTCTTTCCCATCTGTGGTAAAAAGTAGTTACCATCGTTCATAGACCATCAATGATTTCAAATCATTAATGGCCATCAGAGCCATCAGAGCATTTTCTCCCTCATGGAGAGGGTCAGGTAGGCAAGTATGATATATTGTCAGGTCTGTGTTTGTGTCTGTTCCCGGAGGGGGCACTAGTGGGTCAGTGGTGGTGCGATGGAGAAAGCGTGGAGGCTGGAATAGATTCCTGCGCATATGCGTAAATGATATTTATTGAGAATACACACACAAAATATAGGCAACTGGAACAATGGTGGTATGTGCATATGAATCAGCGTGGAAGCTGATAGAGTCTCTGGTTATAGAAAAGTCTCTTGGAGAATGTTCGGTCTGGAAACCGATGATGAATAGGGATTTAACAACTATCGGTCTGGGAACCCATGGTAAACTGGAGCAATTGATGATCGGCCTGGGAACCGATGTTGAACTTGAGCAATCGATGGTCAGCCTGGAAACCGATGGTGAAGCTGGAGCAATAGGTGATCGGCATGGGAGCCAATGGTGAACTGGAGCAATCGATAATCGTTCTGAGAACTGATGGTGAGCTGGAGCAGAACTACTCAGGCAGTTGATATACTTAACACCAATTGAACCAGGTTTGGCAGGTGAGAGTGGTAATGCAGCACATGGAGAGAGTCTCTGACTGTTAGTGAATGCTGGAGCAGAATGCAGATGGAGCTGCAACCAAACTGGACAGCTGGAGCCTTAGGTTCATGGAGCACTGACACAGTCTGAAAACTTTAGTTAGGAGATGCTGTGCATAGGATGCAACGCGTTGGTCCAGGCAGAGCCGGCCCTAACCAATATGATGCCCTAGGCAAGATTTTGGCTGGTTCCGCCTCTGACCTTGCACCTCTTTCCCTGCATCATCACCCCTCATCCATAGCAGTCCTTATTTTGGTGTTTGTACCCCCTCTATTTTAAATAGGAACAGTTCACACATTTGGCATAGAGCCCAAAAAGGGGTGTATTTTTGCTGGCAAGGGGCATGGCCACACAATAGTAACCCCAATTCCAATTACGCCACACAGTACTGCAACTTTATTCACATTTGATCATGTGATAGTGTCCATAATTCATATTACATCCCACAGTAGTATCACTTTACCTTATAAACGTTACTCCTCACAGTAGTGCCCCTTATTTACATTACAATACACTGAATTGCTCCTTTTTCACATTACACCACACCCTATTGCTCTTTATTCACATTAGACGACACAGTAGTGCCCTTTCTATACGCAATGCCACACAGTAGAGCACCTTATACACATAATGCCACAGAGTAATGCCCCTTACACATATGAGACACATTATTAATGTCCTTATAAACATAATGCACCTTACACATTATGACAACCTTTATTAATGCCCTTTTACACATAGTGCCCCTTACACATATGTTGCACATTATTAAGGCATTTTTACATGACACACATAATGCTCCTTACACATATTCCAAACACTACTGCACAACTAACCCACTCAGCACACAGCACTCACACGGCCACTAACACTGTGACCTCAATGCTAACGTCGGGCACCTTTTTTATGAAAATGAATAGTATTTGCATTGCTATGTGGCTGGGATGCACAAGCAGCTTCTGCTGATTAAAATGATATGCATCATGCCTATATACTGTGTGAGACTGTGGCTGTATCTGCATATGAAATGCTACACACAGAATATACTACAGGCATGCCGCATATCATTTTAATCAGCAGAAGCTGGTGATGCCCCTAGGCATATCAAATGCCCTAGGCAATTGCCTAGTTTGCCTATGCCTATGGCCGGCTCTGGGTCCAGGCAACGATACCCAGCCGGGACTCTTCCTATATAACCTCTGGCCAGCAACCACTGGATGAGGGAATCATGTGTGCGCTACCCCGGCAGTAGTGCAGATGGCGGGATCACAGCGGGGTTTATGCCAGATGAAATTCAGGGGTGCAAAGTGGTAGAAGGTTCTGTGCACCACAGACTGGCCGCACACGCAGCATCAGGCCTGAACTGTGACCTCCGTAGGCCTGCGCACCAGTGTGATTGTAAGTGACATACCGCTGAGCGCTGATTCCTGACATATAGTACTGATAAACAGATATTTGGAGAGTTTTTGTAAAAATGTATCCTTATGGGCCGCCACCGAATTCTCAAACATCTGCTCCACTTTCTGAGTCTCCCTAAAGATTTATCAAAGCTTGGAGAGTGATAACTGAAGAGAGATAAATGTAACACCCCGGGGTTGGAAGAGCGAGGTAGGATAGATTGATACGCAACAGTAATGTACTGACAGCAATTCCAACAGGATGTTTCTGTTATTGAGCCGCAAAGAACTCTGTATTAAAGATAGTAATTAGTTATTGGGCAAACTTGGACAATCACAATAATAATGGTGAATTAAAGAAGACAAGAAAATCGCATTTGGCTACAGCTCACAATACACTGGCACATTTAATAATTCAATGGTTCAATTAATCTAATCACAGATACATGCATATTCCAAGAAAAAGAAGACAATTTTGAGTACCATAAAGAAAGTGATTAAGAATACTGTTTCAATAGCAGTTACTACTTTTCTAACTATCGCTGATAAGAATGTCTTAATCTTCACTGGCAATTTTACATTGGAGCTCCTAGATCTGACAGCGCCACAGTGTTGCAATGGGGCTGTGGTGTAACTGTTCTTGTTGCACAAGGCTGGAGATCCTACAGTGCCACAGTATTGCTATGGGGGGTGGTGGTGGGGGGGTTAATGGCACTTGTGACGCAATATTAATCCTGGGTTTTATTTAGCAAAAAATTTCACTGTTCTTCAATATGGCAAAAAGGATGTAATTAGTGAAGGTATCTCAGGATCTCTAATAATGCAGCTTTCTCTGTAGTAATTATTCATTGGACAAATAACTCAGTCTTTACTCCTCAAGCAACTTATTATTACTCTCTCGAGTTCCTCTCATGAGTAATGTCTCTGTCCTGGTAACTGTGTCCAAGCAGGGGCTACTCTGTGGGATGTTCTATTGAGGGTCTAGTAGCACCCCTTCTCTCCATGCAGTCATGTGCTGTCTGTATGACAAATGGACAATTGGGTTTAGCACTCGCCCGTTTGCAATCTGCAACACAAACAGTCTTTGTTTACTCACTCTGAAACTCTCAGGTTGTTCCGCTCACTGGCTGGACCTGTCTCAGCGGTTTTCAGCTTCTCAAGATGGACAGAATGTCCGTGCCTCTGCATAGGCCTGGCGGTGTCCGGTCCCTGGCTGCGAAGTCTCACGGCTGCTCTCCTGGTTCTCTGCCCTCACGTAAGCTGCCTGCTGCTCTAGCTCTGCAGCGCTGCTCTCCACTGCCCTGCACTCCATTTCAGCTTCTCCCACTCCGCTCCTCCTAACACATCCAGCACCTTCAATGGCTTCTCTCCAACTCCTCGTTCTTCCCACAAGGTTCCGCTTGCTCTCTTTGTCTCTGTCCAATGGACTCTCGCCACCTGACCATCACAAGACATGTGACCCGACTCTGGTCCTTTAACCCCTGCAGCACCAGCATGACACACTCCAAAGCGGCAAACACTGTTCTTACACTTTTAAAGGGGCACACACAAACATAAAGTGCCACATAAAGTACCGACCAATCAATCCTGTAATTTTTCGTACATAGCCTGTAAAATTATCTCTCTCCAAGTTTGTAAATCTCCCCCTTGTCTCTTACGCATTAGAAAGGGCAGTTCGGATGGTGTAATGGTTAGCATTACTGCCTCACAGCAGTGAGGTCATGGGCTCAATTCCCACCATGGCTCTGTGTGGAGTTTGTATATTCTCCCTGCACTTGCGTGGGTTTCCTCCCACAATCCAAAAATATACTGGTAGGTTAATTGGATCCAAACAAAAAAATTAACCCTAGCGTGAATGTGGGTGTGTGTACATGTGGTAGGGAATATAGATAATAAGCTCCACTGGGGCAGGGACTGATGTGAATGGCTGATGTGTATTCTCTGTAAAGCGCTGCAGAATATGTGTGCGCTATATAAATAACTGGTAATAAATAATAATTAGAAAGCTACTGTATGGTTAATATTATTCCATGTAATGTAACATTTAATATTGTTACCTAGAGCGTAATAAAAGTGAAACCTGTCCTTCCGTACGTTATACATCAGTGTTCCCAGCTGTAGATTTACCTCCCTCCTGCACAACATCTGATAGTACTGAGAGGAGCTTAGTACACGTGTTCCTAATGCAGCCTCGTACTGCTAACTTAATTGGCTGATAGCAGGTAATCAATAAAATAATTGGTTGGTCTGCCAGAAACACAGGCATTGTCCCGTGGATAATATGAAATTGGCTGCTCTGCGGCTGACATCAGGTGTGCCTTAGAAAATAATACTTAATATAGATTTCTAAAATTAATTGGTCCTAAAGTGTAGGTGTGTTTCTCCACTGTTCTGTATTACATGACTGAGCTAGCCTGGAAACAGCAGGACACTGCCCCATTCATTTTACTATTGTTATTTTTTTGCTGTGCTCACTGAGTAAACAAATGTTATTGTGCACGAAAAACCCTGCTTAGATATGGATAACTACTAACGATCACTCAGGACTTGGGGGGGTAATTCAGAGTTGTTTGCAGCAAATTTGTTAGCACTTGGGCAAAACCATGGGGGTCATGCTATGCTAAAAAAGTTTCCTGCAAAACAAGACCAGGGTCAGACTTACTTACCCTGTGCGATGGATCCAGCGACGAAGGTCCCGGAATTGATGTCAGACATCCGCCCTCCAAACGCCTGCGTTCGCCTCACCACGCTTGGAAAACGGTCAGTTGACGTCCCGGAACACCTCCCGCCTGTCAGTCTTCTTGCGATCGCCTCTGCGATCACTTTTTCCGCTGGTTGCGTCGCTGCCGCCGGGCAACAACGCGTGTGCGCAATGCATCCGCCATGCATGCACAGTTCCAACCCATTCGCACCGCTGCGACAAACTGCAGCGTGCGAACGGGTCGGAATTAACCCCCATATGCACTGCAGGTGTGGCAGATATAACATTTGCGGAGAGAGTTAAGGTGCATACACACGGAGCGATATAACTGAGCGATTTTGACTATATAGTCAAAATCGCTCAGAAAGTTAGTGCATATCTCTCCATGTGTACACAGCCAGCCATAGCGATGCGCGTCCTCGCCAGGTCGCTATCGCTGCTAAAAATAGACTGTGCAGGCAAGTCAATTTTGGCTATGTCGCTGGAAAAGAAATGGCATCCCCTTGCTTAAATGAGTTAGCCAAAATCTCTCATAGTCAAAATCTCTCCATGTGTATGCACCTTTAGATTTGCATACCTCCCAAAATGACCCTCTCCAGGAGGGACACAATGCTCTGCTCCTGGACTTCCCTCTTAATTTATGAGAGACATCACCTGTGCTGGAACACCATTTTTATCCATTAACCTGTTCAACACAGGTGCAGACAATCATATATTAAGAAAAAAGTCCAGAAGCAGAGCATTGTGTACCTCCTGCAGAGTGTCATGTTGGGAGGTATGGATTTGGGTGGGTTATTTTGTTTTTGTGCAGGGTAAATACTGGTTGCTTTATTTTTACACTGGGCATTATACCCAGGTCAATTGGTGTTCCCCTGAGCCCCTTTAATTAGAGTGTGCCTGGGCATTAGGACTAGGTCACTTAAAGTATCCCAAAGTAGGCAGGCAATAGCCTGATCCCTCTGGAGAGGGATTTGGGTATCAGGCTCAGGTCATTCCTGTGTTAATTAAGCAGCCCAAAGGCCTGAGCCCCATAAAAAGTGTCTTTAGGCCCAGGTCACTTTGAGCGAGCACAGGGCTCATGCCCCTAGTAATAATGTAGGCCTTGGGACCGATTATTTAAATAAAGGTCATCAGATAGGCCACAGGTTCTCAAACTCGGTCCTCAGGACCCCACACAGTGCATGTTTTGCAGGTCTCCTCACAGAATCGCAAGTGAAATAATTAGCTCCACCTGTGGACCTTTTAAAATGTGTCAGTGAGTAATTAATACACCTGTGCACTTGCTGGGTTACCTGCAAAACATTCACTGTGTGGGGTCCTGAGGACCGAGTTTGAGAACCACTGAGATAGGCGGTAGCAAGGCCCATGCCCACCATGAATAAACCTGGGAGGTAGGACCTGTCGGTTGAACATATGCTCCTCTGGTGAGCCTGGGTATTAGTTCCTCTTCCGGTTAATATTTCCATGGCCATTGTAACTCCACATAAGGGTGGTCATTCCGAGTTGTTCGCTCGCTAGCAGATTTTAACAGCATTGCACACGCTAGGCCGCCACCCTCTGGGAGTGTATCTTAGCTTAGCAGAATAGCGAACGAAGGGTTAGCAGAATTGCGAATAGAAATTTCTTAGCAGTTTCTGAGTAGCTCCAGACCTACTCACAGATTGCGATCAGCTCAGGCCGTTTCGTTCCTGGTTTGACGTCACAAACATGCCCTGCGTTCGGCCAGCCACTCCCCCGTTTCTCCAGACACTCCCTCATTTTTCCCTGACAAGCCTGCGTTTTTCCGCACACTCCCAGAAAACGGACAGTTTCCACCCAGAAACACCTACTTCCTGTCAATCACACTCCGATTACTACAACGATGAAAATACTTAGCGCATGCGCACTGCGTACCATGCGCATTTTAGCCTTAATCGCTCCGTTGCGAAAATTGGCAACGAGCGAACAACTCGGAATGACCCCCAAGGAGTGGAGGGCTGTCTGGTCCCCACTTAAGAGAAAGTCCGTCACCCCTAGCTGTTTCAGTGTATTTTATGTGGGTTTGACATTTAAAAAAAATGTATATGTGGTTCTGGCTTCTTCAGTGTACTTTTTTTGGATCTGCGCATTTTCAAAACCGCTGGTTACCACACTCCAGGGGCGTGCACAATGCCCCCGGAGACTCTTCCAGTACTGCTGACTCCTTCTCAACGGCAGGAGAATGTGACACTGCAGCACCTGGCTCCTGTCACTGTGTGTCACTTGACAGGGTAACACCCAGTTGCGGCTCGCACCCACCTTGTTACACCTGTGTGTAGCAATCACTGGCATTCCACTTAAGCAAAAGCAATCCTGCCCTGGTGCCCTCCTGGGTAAAAAGTTTACCAAAATAACGTATGTATATAGCAGCACCAATGGTTTCTTTATGTCATGATCTTGACTGTATTTCTCATATCCTGGGGCTTACCTCAGCATATCCTGTAACTTGCATCTGGTTCACAGTGCGGTTCTCAGTCTCACCGGTAACTAGTGATGTGCACCGGACATTTTTCGGGTTTTGTGTTTTGGTTTTGGATTCGGTTCCGCGGCCGTGTTTTGGATTCGGACGCATTTTGGCAAAACCTCACCGAAATTTTTTTGTCGGATTCGGGTGTGTTTTGGATTCGGGTGTTTTTTTCAAAAAAACCTAAAAAACAGCATAAATCATAGAATTTGGGGGTCATTTTGATCCCATAGTATTATTAACCTCAATTACCATAATTTCCACTCATTTCCAGTCTATTCTGAACACCTCACACCTCACAATATTATTTTTAGTCCTACAATTTGCACCGAGGTCGCTGGATGGCTAAGCTAAGCGACACAAGTGGCCGACACAAACACCTGGCCCATCTAGGAGTGGCACTGCAGTGTCAAGACAGGATGGCACTTCAAAAAAATTGTCCCCAAACAGCACATGATGCAAAGAAAAAAAGAGGCGCACCACAGGTATAGAATGTAGATGGATAGTATACTTAATGAATGACGACACAGAGGTAGGTACAGCAGTGGCCTACCGTACTGCTATATATAGTATACTGGTGGTCACTGTGTCAGCAAACTGCAAAACTAAAATGCACCACAGGTATAGAATGTAGATGGATAGTATACTTAATGAATGACAACACAGAGGTAGGTACAGCAGTGGCCTACCGTACTGCTATATATAGTATACTGGTGGTCACTGTGTCAGCAAACTGCAAAACTAAAATGCACCACAGGTATAGAATGTAGATGGATAGTATACTTAATGAATGACGACACAGAGGTAGGTGCAGCAGTGGCCTACCGTACTGCTATATATAGTATACTGGTGGGCACTGTGTCAGCAAACTGCAAAACTAAAATGCACCACAGGTATAGAATGTAGATAGATAGTATACTTAATGAATGACGACACAGAGGTAGGTACAGCAGTGGCCTACCGTACTGCTATATATAGTATACTGGTGGTCACTGTGTCAGCAAACTGCAAAACTAAAATGCACCACAGGTATAGAATGTAGATGGATAGTATACTTAATGAATGACGACACAGAGGTAGGTACAGCAGTGGCCTACCGTACTGCTATATATAGTATACTGGTGGTCACTGTGTCAGCAAACTGCAAAACTAAAATGCACCACAGGTATAGAATGTAGATGGATAGTATACTTAATGAATGACGACACAGAGGTAGGTACAGCAGTGGCCTACCGTACTGCTATATATAGTATACTGGTGGTCACTGTGTCAGCAAAACTCTGCACTGTACTCCTCCTATATAATATTAATTATACTGGTGGTCCCCAGTCCCCACAATAAAGCAGCACACTGAGCACAGATTTGGAGTGTTTTTCAGGCAGACAACGTATACTGGTGGTCACTGTCAGCAAACTCTGCACTGTACTCCTGCTATATAATACAGCTGCTCCCCAGTCCCCACAATTAAGCAGTGTGAGCACAGATATATTATGCAGCACACTGAGCACAGATATGGTATGGAGCGTTTTTTTCAGAGAACGGATAAAACTGGTGGTCACTTATCAGCAAAACTCTGCACTGTACTCCTCCTAACAGCTGCTCCCCAGTCCTCACCACAATTAAGCAATAAGCAATCAAGTTCAACAATAAACGGAGAGGACGCCAGTCACGTCCTCTCCCTATCATCTCCAATGCACGAGTGAAAATGGCGGCGACGCGCGGCTGCTTATATAGAATCCGAATCTTGCGAGAATCCGACAGCGGGATGATGACGTTCGGGCGCGCTCGGGTTAGCCGAGCAAGGCGGAAGGTTCGAACCTGCCTCGGACCCGTGTAAAATGGGTGAAGTTCGGGGGGGGTTCGGTTTCCGAGAAACCGAACCCGCTCATCACTACCGGTAACCAGCCCGGTTCTCAGTCTCACTGGTAACCAGTCCGGTTCAACGTCTTCAGTTCTCCACCCAGTTCTGCACAACACCAGAGAACCTATTTCATAGTAACCTTGAGTACACAAACACCTACTCCTGTGACAGTATATCTAGTTTCTTCTTACCAATACATTCACCATCCTGCTAGCAACACTCAGGGTTCTATTTACTAAGCATTGGATGGAGATAAAGTCGCTTGAGATAACGTATCAGCCAATCGGCTCCTAACTGCCATGCCATAGGCTGTGTTTGAAAAATGACAGCTAGGAGCTGATTGGCTGGTACTTTATCTCCAACCACTTATCTCCAGCCAAGCCCCTGGTGATCCAGTGGTCAGAATACGGCTCCCTCTGCCGAGGCCCGGATTCGACTCCCAGTCAGGGATTGCTCCTTACTAGTTCACAAAAACCACAGTCATGACAGTTTACTGCAGAAAGTAGAAATGACAACGTGTCCGCTTGTTCAACGTTGCATTCAAACTGACTTCTATCAAGAATATATATATATATTGTGGTGAGAGGGCTTGTGTCTCACCACAATATTCTGGTGGAATCAGCTCCCACCAAGGGAGAGAAAAACAAGACCTACTGCTTGCTGTAATGGAAGTGTGGAACTCGGGGCTTTGTCAAGTACACGACTCAAAGTGGGAGAAGAGAAATCCAGGTCTTGTAACTCACCCAGAGACATCAGGAAGTCAGCTGCAGAAGAGGGGGTTTAAAAATCTGAGCCTATCAGGGGCCAGTGAGCAGGGATCAGTTTGCAGCGCCAGGGACAATGGACATTGGCTGTGCCATAGAGCATGGCGTGTGCGTGGCTGCAAGCCACTACAGAGGACGGATGATGGAGCACAAGAAGTGCTAGGACTTTTTATGTTGTGTTTTTATTTTTCTGTTTGTACTTGTGCAACCAGGCCCAAGCCTGAATATACTCTGCAGTGTCTGCTACCAGGAAAGACGCTGTTGTCACAACTGAGGGCCTGAGCTGACGGAAGGCAGCCTCAGTTGTAGGGGCTGAGATGTACCGGAACCTGGGAGGTTGTATCAGACCCCTGGACATGTAAGTAACATGAAGAGAAACCGCCCGAAGGCGTGACCACGACAACTTGAGTAAAAGTCAATGATATTTATTTATGACAAACTCCATGCATCACAGTAGCAGTAAAAAGAAACATAAAAATCAGCAGAGAAATAATAATACAGTTCCTGGGTACTACAGGGTGGCAGGGGCCACAGAGCTCTGGTGGTATGAGACAGTTCTTATTATCTGCAAGTTGGAAAGTCCTTACCAGGCTCAACTATAGCAATGAGGAAAGCCCAGGGTCGTACCAGCTGGTGTTCCAGGGAAAGCTGGACTGCTGTAGATAAAATGCTGCTGTGGGTACTGGTTAGAACCAGACAGGTGTTGGCACGGAGTGGATACTGGCTGGAACCAGTTAAATAATAAATAAAGCTTGAGAGCGATGCAATATAGATGAAATGTAGAATTTGAGAGCGGAGAAATAATAATACCGGTGGAGAGTGGTAAACTGCAGAAAGGACACCGGCCCTTTAAGAGAAGCTGTACACTGCTGGAAGCTTAGCTGGAAGCAGGTGATGTTGTAGCTGGAAACAGGTGAGTCCAGAATGGATCGGAGAGTCAGGCTACACCGCAGATGGAATGCTGGTGCGGGTCTCTATAGCAGAAGTCTGGAGACAGGAGCTGGAACCTGGAAGACAATCACAGGAGAGAGACAAACTGGAACTAGGTTTGACAACCAAAGCACTGACGCCTTCCTTGCTCAGGCACAACCTATTTATACCTGCAGCAAGGAAGGCATTGGCTAGGCAATTATGCAAATTAATAATACTGACAACGGATTGGTAGGAATGATCAGCTGACAGAATCCAAGATGGCTGCGCCCATGCAGACACTTGGAGGGAAGTTTGGATTGTAATCCATGTGGTCTGGAAAACAGTAATGGCGGCGCCGGCCACCGGAGACAGGAGACGCCAGGCTGACAGATGCACATCCGACCACGCGGACACAGCGGAGGCCGCGGCTGACGTAATCGCCACTCTGAATGCAGAAGCTCAGGGACGGCGGCGGAGGCCGCGGGAGACGCCATGCCAGATGTATAAGGCGTTACTGTGACCGCGTCCAGAGAGACAGGAGAGGATGCGGGAATGTGCACATCAGGATAACAGATGGGATCCGGTCCTGGAGCGCTGAGCCAGCCTTAGGAGGCATCTGATAGGTAAGAAATGGCGTCCAGATACCCGGATCGTGACAGCACCCCCCCCCCCCCCCCTTTAGGAGTGGCCCCAGGACACTTCTTTGGCTTTTGAGGAAACTTGGAATGGAATCTCTGGACCAAGGCAGGAGCATGGACATCAGAAGCATTGGTCCATGAACGTTCCTCAGGGCCATAACCCTTCCAGTCAATAAGATACTGAAGTTGACCGTAACGGTGACGTGAGTCCAGGATCTTGGCTACTTCATACTCAACGCCTCGTTGAGTCTGGACTTTCGGAGTTGGAGGAAGTGAGGAATGAAACCGATTCAAGATCAGCGGTTTCAACAGGGAAACATGGAATGTCCTGGGTATTTTTAAGAAGGGAGGCAACTGGAGTCTGTAAGCAACAGGATTGATGACTTGATCAATTTTAAAAGGACCGATGTAGCGAGGTGCAAACTTCATACTGGGAACTCTTAACCTCAAATTCTTCGTGGATAACCATACCCGATCACCCACCTTGAGAGCAGGAACTGCTCGACGCTTCTTATCCGCAAACTTCTTGTACCTGAACGATGCCTTGAGCAGAGCTGATCGTACGCTCTTCCAGATATTGGCAAACTGATGCAAGGTGATATCCACTGCGGGAACAGAAGTTGCTGGAAGCGGTTGGAACTCAGGGACTTTAGGGTGGAATCCAAAGTTGGCGAAGAATGGTGTTGAAGAAGATGAAGAATGATACTGGTTGTTATGACAGAACTCGGCCCAGGGAAGTAATTGAACCCAGTCATCTTGAGAGGAGGACACATAGATGCGGAGGAAGGACTCCAAGTCCTGATTCACCCTCTCAGTTTGACCATTGGTCTGAGGATGGTAAGCCGTGGAAAACTTTAACTTGACTTGGAGGACTTGACATAAACTTCGCCAGAATTTGGCTGTGAATTGAACTCCTCGATCTGAGATAATTTCTTCTGGAAGACCGTGGAGTCGAAAGATCTCTTGTATGAATACTTGAGCCAACTTGGAAGCTGACGGAAGACCGGTGAGAGGAATGAAGTGTGCCATCTTGGTGAACCGGTCAACTACCACCCAGATGGTATTAAACTTGTTGCACATGGGCAAATCTGTAATAAAATCCATCGACAAATGGGTCCATGGTCGACGGGGAACAGATAGTGGAACCAGTTGCCCCGCGGGCGACTGGCGGGATACTTTATGTTGAGCACACTTTGGGCAAGATGCAATAAACTCCAAAACGTCCTTTTTCAGAGTTGGCCACCAATAGGACCTAGAGATAAACTCCAGGGTTTTTTGGATACCTGTATGTCCGGCAAAGCGGGAAGCATGGGCCCAATGCATGAGCTTCTTCCTTAGTGTCGGCTTTACAAAACTTTTCCCTGATGGGGGCGTAGAGTCCATCCCTACCGTGGAGAATGCCAACGGATTTATAATAGGATGCTTGTCTGAAGACTCTGACTCATTTTCTTGCTCCCATGAGCGGGAAAGAGCATCGGCCTTGCGATTCTGAGAGCCCGGACAGAACTGGAGTTTAAAGTCGAACCTGGAAAAGAAAAGTGCCCATCTGGCCTGACGAGGGTTGAGACATTGTGCGCCTTTCAGATATAGAAGGTTCTTGTGGTCTGTAAGGATGGTGATTGAATGAGAAGCTCCCTCCAACAGATATCTCCACTCCTCTAGAGCGAGCTTGATGGCTAGCAACTCCTGGTCGCCAATGGCATAGTTGCGCTCCGCTGGGGAGAACTTCCGTGAGAAGAAACTGCAAGGATGTAAATGGCCATCTTTAGCCCTCTGAGATAACACCGCTCCTACTCCAACGGAGGAGGCATCCACCTCTAAGATGAAAGGAGAGTCGATGTCAGGCTGTTTCAGGACAGGCGCAGAGATGAACCTCTGTTTTAAAAGATGAAAAGCTTGCATGGCTTCTTCAGACCACTTGGACGGGTTAGCACCCTTCTTGGTGAAAGCAGTAATAGGCGCCACAATGGTGGAAAAGTCTCGTATAAACTTTCGGTAGTAATTGGCGAACCCTAAGAACCTCTGGACCCCTTTGAGGGTTAAGGGTACCGGCCAATTCTGGATTGCTTGTAGTTTCTCAGGATCCATCTCTAGTCCGGAACCGGACACAATGTACCCTAGAAACGGAATGGACTTGACTTCAAAGACGCATTTCTCTAATTTGCAATAGAGATGATTGACACGGAGACGGGACAGAACCTCCTTTACCCAAAAACGATGTTCCTCTAAATTGTTGGCAAAAATGAGGATATCATCTAGATAGACCACGACATGACGGTATAGAATGTCTCTGAAGATCTCATTGACGAAATGCTGGAAGACAGCTGGAGCATTGCTCAATCCGAAGGGCATGACGAGGTACTCATAATGTCCGTCACGGGTGTTAAATGCGGTCTTCCACTCGTCACCCTCACGGATCCGGATGAGATTGTATGCACCTCTCAAGTCCAGCTTTGTAAAGATGGTAGCTCCGCTAACTCTGTCAAAGAGCTCAGTAATCAGGGGTAAAGGATAGCGGTTCTTGATGGTAATGTCGTTCAAACCTCTGTAGTCGATGCACGGCCGCAGACCACCATCTTTCTTTTTTACAAAAAAGAAGCCTGCGCCGGCTGGAGAAGAAGAAGGTCGAATGAACCCCTTTGCTAGGTTCTCTTTAATGTATTCCTCCATAGAATGCATCTCGGGCAGAGACAACGGATAAGTTCGGCCTCGAGGTGGAACCTTCCCTGGAACGAGATCAATCGGGCAGTCCCATTCTCTATGAGGAGGAAGGATATCAGCAGAAGCTTTACTGAACACATCCGTGAAATCTTGATATGGAGGAGGTGGAACATCAGACGACCTGGGGGAGGAAGAACAGACAGGCAACACTTTAAACAAACATGTCTCAGCACAGGAGGGACCCCATGCCAGGATTTGCGTAGTCGTCCAGTCAATTGTAGGATTGTGAAGACGGAGCCATGGAAGGCCCAGGACCACAGGATGTGTGGCTCTTGGAATCACTAAAAGTGAAATAAGTTCGGAATGAAGAACTCCCACCCTCAGACGAACTGGTAGAGTCCTTAGAGCAATAACTGTATCAAAAATTTTACTGCCATCCACGGCAGTTAAGGAAAAGGAGGAAGGAAGTCTCTCGGTGGGTAGGGACCACCGTTTAACATAGGCTTCGGTAATAAAGTTCCCAGCTGCTCCGGAATCCAGGAGGGCAATGACGTTCTGATAACGTTGAGCAACTTGAAGCGAGACTGGGAGATTACAATCTTGAGGAGATGGAGAGGAGATCATTACTCCTAGCCGGCCCTCTCCTTGGCGAGCTAGGATTTGGAGTTTCCCGGACGTTTGGGACAGGCATTAATAGTGTGAGACGGAGCTGCACAATACAGACAGAGAGACTCAGAGAGACGTCTTCGGCGCTCAGCAGGAGTTAGACGGGAATGGCCAATTTGCATGGGTTCATCTTTAGTTGGTGGCAGTTGGCGAGGAGGAGGAGCAGAAGATTTTGGAGCAGATGATCTTCCACGCTCAGTTGCTCTCTCTCTGAAACGTAAGTCAACTTTTGTACAAAGTGAGATTAGCTCATCTAACTTGGAGGGTAAGTCTCTGGTAGCTAACTCATCTTTAATACACTCGGATAAACCATGCCAGAATGCAGCATACAGGGCCTCGTCGTTCCATGCCAGTTCAGATGCCAGGATCTGGAACTGTATAAGATATTGTCCTACAGTACGTGATCCCTGGCGTAAACGGAGAATCTCAGACGAAGCTGAAGTTACCCGGCCTGGCTCGTCGAAGATGCGCCTGAATGTTGACACGAATGCAGTGTAAGAAGATAGCAGGGTGTCGGACCTCTCCCATAACGGTGATGCCCAGTCAAGGGCTGAGCCACTGAGAAGAGAGATGATATAGGCAATTTTTGTACGGTCACTGGGAAAATTGCCAGGTTGTAGCTCAAACTGAATCTCACACTGGTTGAGAAATCCCCTGCAGAATCTTGGAGATCCGTCAAATTTTGCTGGCGTTGGAAGATGAAGACGTGGAGCAGAAACGGGTAAGGTGGGTGGGGTTATAGTTGGAGTCACTGTGGTTGACGCCCCAGATGCGCCTGATCCACGGAGAGTTGTCTGAATCCCATCCAGCCGAGTAGAGAGATCCTGGAGACAGCGGATGATGTGGCCCTGTGCAGCCTCCTGATGTTCAAGTCGGGCTGCCAGTTCTTGCATCGGCCTGGCCGCTTGATCCTGGTCTCCGGCTGGATTCATCTGGTCAGTGCTTACTGTCACAACTGAGGGCCTGAGCTGACGGAAGGCAGCCTCAGTTGTAGGGGCTGAGATGTACCGGAACCTGGGAGGTTGTATCAGACCCCTGGACATGTAAGTAACATGAAGAGAAACCGCCCAAAGGCGTGACCACGACAACTTGAGTAAAAGTCAATGATATTTATTTATGACAAACTCCATGCATCACAGTAGCAGTAAAAAGAAACATAAAAATCAGCAGAGAAATAATAATACAGTTCCTGGGTACTACAGGGTGGCAGGGGCCACAGAGCTCTGGTGGTATGAGACAGTTCTTATTATCTGCAAGTTGGAAAGTCCTTACCAGGCTCAACTGTAGCAATGAGGAAAGCCCAGGGTCGTACCAGCTGGTGTTCCAGGGAAAGCTAGACTGCTGTAGATAAAATGCTACTGTGGGTACTGGTTAGAACCAGACAGGTGTTGGCACGGAGTGGATACTGGCTGGAACCAGTTAAATAATAAATAAAGCTTGAGAGCGATGCAATATAGATGAAATGTAGAATTTGAGAGCGGAGAAATAATAATACCGGTGGAGAGCGGTAAACTGCAGAAAGGACACCGGCCCTTTAAGAGAAGCTGTACACTGCTGGAAGCTGAGCTGGAAGCAGGTGATGTTGTAGCTGGAAACAGGTGAGTCCAGAATGGATCGGAGAGTCAGGCTACACCGCAGATGGAATGCTGGTGCGGGTCTCTATAGCAGAAGTCTGGAGACAGGAGCTGGAACCTGGAAGACAATCACAGGAGAGAGACAAACTGGAACTAGGTTTGACAACCAAAGCACTGACGCCTTCCTTGCTCAGGCACAACCTATTTATACCTGCAGCAAGGAAGGCATTGGCTAGGCAATTATGCAAATTAATAATACTGACAACGGATTGGTAGGAATGATCAGCTGACAGAATCCAAGATGGCTGCGCCCATGCAGACACTTGGAGGGAAGTTTGGATTGTAATCCATGTGGTCTGGAAAACAGTAATGGCGGCGCCGGCCACCGGAGACAGGAGACGCCAGGCTGACAGATGCACATCCGACCACGCGGACACAGCGGAGGCCGCGGCTGACGTAATCGCCACTCTGAATGCAGAAGCTCAGGGACGGCGGCGGAGGCCGCGGGAGACGCCATGCCAGATGTATAAGGCGTTACTGTGACTGCGTCCAGAGAGACAGGAGAGGATGCGGGAATGTGCACATCAGGATAACAGATGGGATCCGGTCCTGGAGCGCTGAGCCAGCCTTAGGAGGCATCTGATAGGTAAGAAATGGCGTCCAGATACCCGGATCGTGACAGCTGTATTGTAACCAGAATTCCTGCCTGCGAGTCCTTATTTCAAGTACCTGTGTTACTACTATATATATATATTATATATATATATATATATATATATAGAGAGAGAGAGAGAGAGAGAGAGCATTAATATGTGTATATTAGAATTAGACAGCATAGTATGTTTCTATTCAGTTGACATGGTATAATCCTTTATTATAAGCAACAAACTAACCTACTATAAAGCTTTATTCTGATGTCAGCAGGTATCGAATGGTTGCATTGATTAAATAATAGAAACCACAAGAAAGTGTTTACTGAATACACAAGCAAACCGATCGTGCTCCCAAAAGTAGGATGAAAGGTCTTATTTTGGAGCTGGCTTTATTATTGAAGAATTCCGTTACAATCTTATGGTTTATAGTTATTTGTAAATGACAGAAACATACAGCTCTTTTTTTTTATTTTTTATTAATTAACCTATTTTCATCTTTATAAAATTAGCTTTCTGCCATCATGGCATGCTATATAAGTGCATCTTACAGCTGCCCCTTCTTTACTCCCCTCAATGGCAGCCGGTGATACCTACAGATACAATTCAATACAAGTCATACTTGCAACCAAAATTGCCGTGCAACCCATAGGCAAACACGGACGGTGTTTCTGGTTGCCCGGAAACCCCCTCCTCTTGGCAAGTGGCTAAAATGATGTCAATAGCAATGGTATATAATACCATTACTAGAGCTGCCACAACATGCAGTGCAAGGGACAGAGCAGAGCTGCTGCACGTGCCCAGTAGTAGCAGCTTTTTCTACCAAGTTTGCTGTTTGTGGATCTGAGTCCTCAATCAGTACACTGGACCAGAGAGTAGCTACCAGGAAGAAGAGACAGGAGCCTTACCATGAGGTGGGAGAATGTGTGCTTAGAAAGTGCAGTACTGCTTCTATTATGTTTGTGTATTTATTTATTATTTAAATATGTTTGATACAGCCTATACTAAAGACCATATATATCGTGTTAAATATTAATACTGTATTCCATATAGTATCCAGTGTATAAAAGGAAAAATGTTGACATTATTATACAGGGTTGTTGTTAGGTTCTTCTACTGCTCTCCCAGACTCCCGCACTTACTCCAATGTTTTGCAGAGTGGGAGATCGTGGGTTGCAGCTGGAAACCCCCCTCTAGAAATCTTGCGTTTGCCACTGGTGCAACCTCACCTTTTGTGTCCTGGTCGATTGCGGGTTTTATCCTCAATTAGACTGTTGGTGAACAGTGACACCCACAAACCCCCAGACCTTTGTTCAAACTGCTGAGAAATGTTACTTTGTACGCCCTCACACTTTTTTTGTCTTCCTCCAGATCCAGCATTATATTCACACTGTCTTCTCCAGCCTCTCCCTTCGCTGACTGGGACAACGCTCTAGAGAACGCATTTCTGCTCACACACCAACCCTCCAGAGCTATTTCCTGTTATCATTCTTTTATATGTGCCCCCCTCACTGCTCCTGTCACAGCGTGGCAAGAGCAGTTTCCATATCTTCAGACAACCAAGATTTTAACCCTCTCCTATTCGCTATGCACGTTGCCAGTGACAACCTATGGAAAAATGCTATACAAAATATTCTACAGGGGCTATTTGTCCAAAATCTAGAACTTGTGTGATGGCGGGCTTACTGACATACCAAATGTCTTACATGTGCCACTTCCCCTATCACAGCTCACAGCACACGTTTTCCAGGCCACCCGACAGGTGCATAGATTAATTTATTACTCACTGACACATCTTAAAATGTGCGATTCTGTGAGGAGACTATAAAACCTGAACTGTTTGTTATCCTGAAGATCATTGGTAAAGGTAGAAAGTATTCATACTTGGGACAATTATTCTCATCTGTTATGGAAGGGGATTTAGTGTAACAGTTGGGGAGAGTGTTAGGGGAGCGCACAAATCTGTTTTATTAAGTGGGTGTTAAATAGTAATACATACATTTGAAGTATTGATGTTATATTGATATGTATTTGAAATTGTTATATTCTCCCCAGAATTCACTTTTATTTTATTCTTTTAGAAATATCCTCAACCATATTGGGTTAGTCATATTTTCTAACAAGTGTCCTTTTGTGATGACTTATTGGGCAGAGGAAGGACCAGGTTCATCACAGCTACAATCAGGTCTGGACTATTCATCTGGCAAATTCCACATGGGCCATGCCTCCTGACACTGACCCTCCGTGACTGTAATACTTCAATATCTCAGCTATCTCCTGAATGCAACCTAACCCCAATGGACAGGAGACATGTGCACCTTTATCAGTAATAACTTTTATTTGAATCCCCCTGTATTTAAAACACAAAATTCTCTGCATGCCATGTAGGGGGATTCTACTGCCAACCTTATTTACCACCAGTGGCAGATTTTACCTATGGGCTGCAGGACTGCAGCCCCCCAGGTAAAATTCGCCCTCCAGCTCACTGTCAGTGCAATCAGATGCAGTCGTGAGACTGCACTGGCTTCACTGTGATTGTCAGTGACTTCCTATTGGAAGTCCTACCTGTCAGTCTCAGACACTATAGGCGTTCCCACTATAGGCGTTCCCACACTATAGGTGTTTCCTCCCTCTGGGACTGCCAGACCGGGCTGCAATTAGCAGAGAGTTGGCTTCCTGCAGGAAGCCACTCCCTGCCTCATCAGCCCTAGCCGGTAGCCCCTAGCAATCGATGCAGTCCATAGAAGCCGGGGGATTGCACATGCGCCGGTCCCAGCACTTACCAGATCCATTGCACATGTGCCAGGCCCTGGCGGTCTCCTCTCCTCCTCTCCCCGCTCCACTCTCCGGGCAGGCACGGGTAGCAGCAGTCCCCATACAACCATCAGGTAGAAGCCGCCGCTGCTTACCACAGTCATGTACTTAACACAAGGCATACTTGCCTAAGCTCCCAGAAGATGTGGAAGACTCCCGATTCTTTGGGTAGTCTCCCGAATCTCCAGAAGAGTAGGCATATCTCCTGCATCCTATCCACTTCCTCGTGAAGCAGGCAGGATAGGAAATAATACTGAGAATTGCGATGCCGTAAGAGGGGGCAGGGCTAAATAAAATTGCATCATTTTATCCCTGCCCCTTCCTCATGGATCTGCGAATTATGGAATTTTACTGTGATAGATGCAGGGCCTAATGACGTGAGATTCCTGCCTCACACAGTGGTCAGCAACTTCTCCTCTCCGGGCAGAGGAGACTCAAAAAGTAGGTAAGTATTACACATGAGCTGTTTAAACCTTTGTAGCAACCCAAGTCATTTTAATGTAAGATGGCTGTAATCTCTGCTACCTCCCTACTTGCAGTAAAATACGTTACAACTTGCACCGGATTTTTTTTTTTCTTTTTCACTGTACTTCAAATTTATTGTGGAACAGCTGATGCTACCCAGGATCAATGGCAGCTCCCAACACCACTTCCAATGTTCAGCTAATACAGTATTTTGCAAATACTATATAAACATACACCAGAAATTCTGATTCCAGAGAACTGTAAACTTAAAGCAGCACACCTTTCTCAGTGCATGTCTACTGCTACTTCACCACAAGATGGCACTATTTCATTCTAATTAACTGGTTTGAGGGAGAAAGTGAGCTTTGAAATGTCCATACAGCATTCTGCAGGTGAAGGCGATTTTGAGGCCGAAGAGCAACAGTGACTATTAGACATTTGTAGTAGGTAAGACAGGACAAACCCGCCAGAAATTCGCTGAAAAATAACCAGAAACTCACCAGAAAATAGCTCTGGCAGAGAGATTGCCTAGGCAGGCAGAACATAAAAGAGAGCAACATAAAAAAATAGTAACTGTCTATCTATCTTGTCTATCTATCTATCTATCTATCTATCTATCTATCTATCTATCTATCTATCTTTTTTTTATATATATATATATATATATATATATATATATACTGGTGAACACATCCGGCACTCAATATTAAAAGATAAATGCCTGGGTGCCCTCCTAGTGATGATATAATAACATATCCTTCCCCACCTGTGGCTCAGGTGTATGCAGCAAAGGAACTGAGGCGGCACTCCAAGGACTTGTTAAAACTTGTATTCAAATCATTGTGAAAACAAAACAAACGTGTTCAAAACAGAAGAAAATATGGCAGGTTGCTCACGACGTTTCAAGGCTTAACAGCCTTTTCCTCAGGTAAGAATACCCATGTGCGGTGAAAACATAAGTGGTAAAAGAACCAAACAGAAGCATAGAACACTCACCATTTAAGAAGCGTGCAGAAGCAGGTGTTCCCGGCGTCTGTGCTTGGGACTTCCGGGTACGTCACGTGAGCGGCGCATGGATGACGTGTCCTTTGCTAGGCAACGGCTGCGTTAACAACACAGGCGCCGGGGAGACCCATCAGTGAGACTGTAAGACATTAAAGCACAGTGTGTGTTAAGGCATGTAAGATACATGCTAGGACACCCAGGAGCCGGGCAGCTAATGTGAAAAGTGAAGAACAATTAAAAGAATGGATTAAAAATGACTTATAATCAGCTGAATTATAACCAGTGTGGTAAACAGAGCCCAATACTGCCATAGCATCGTGCACAATTTAAACAGCGTATAGTCAGAGAGAATAATAAATTAGTTTTATGCAAAGAATATACATATGGTCTAATCTACGTAATAGCTGGGTGTTAATGGAATCCCAAACAGGTGCAGCAAATCAAAACGAAGGGGAAGAGGGAAAGGGGGATGAAACGGGAAAGGAAGGGAATGAAGGGAGGAGAGGGGGAGAAGGAAAGAGGGGAACAAGATCAAAAGCAGGAGCAGAAGCACCTATTATAATAACAGAAATGACAGAAATACATTCCAAGTGAATTTTTCGTTCAGTCCTTTAGGTGACAATGCATCTAATAAGAAAATCCATTTGGATTCACATTTAGATAGCGCTCTATGTCGATCTCCGCCTCTCACTGGGCTCGGGATATGGTCGATAATCTTGTACCGGAGGCTCGATAGCGGGTGGCCACTTTGTTTAAAGTGGCGTGCTACCGGTTGGTCTACCGGTTTGCCGTCAAGTGATGCTTTAATGGCCGATCGATGTAACGCCATCCGGTCTCTCAGGTTTCTAATCGTCTGTCCCATGACAGCAAGCCACATGGGCAAATGATTATGTACACTATAAATGGTGTAGTGCACGTCAGCACATGTCGAATTTTATATTGCTGACCAGTGTGTAGATTATTGAAATTATGGCCAGTTTCTAAATATTTACATGTGGTGCAGGATGCACACCTATAGCACCCTGGTTTTTTAACTTGTGTGGAGGGGGCATGTGGGGTTGAAGTGATGTTGGTTTTCACCAAGAAGTCCCTTAGGATGGGTCCCCTCTTATAACTAGGCATCAGAGAAGTACTTTTAAAGCAGGGTAACTCTTTGTCACCAGAGACAATGGGCCACAGGCCTTTAGATGCGCGTGGGATGACTTTACTGGCAGTCGTGTACCGAGTCACAAAGGGGCTCCGTGATTTCAGCGGTGGTAGAGGCACTTTATAAAGCAGCTGTTACTGCCAATAAAGTCATCCCACGCGCATCTAAAGGCCTGTGGCCCATTGTCTCTGGTGACAAAGAGTTACCCTGCTTTAAAAGTACTTCTCTGATGCCTAGTGGGGACCCAACCTAAGGGACTTCTTGGTGAAAACCAACATCACTACAACCCCACATGCCCCCTCCACACAAGTTAAAAAACCAGGGTGCTATAGGTGTGCATCCTGCACCACATGTAAATATTTAGAAACTGGCCATAATTTCAATAATCTTCACACTGGTCAGCAATATAAAATTCGACATGTGCTGACGTGCACTACACCATTTATAGTGTACATAATCATTTGCCCATGTGGCTTGCTGAACGTGGGACAGACGATTAGAAACCTGAGAGACCGGATGGCGTTACATCGATCGGCCATTAAAGCATCACTTGACGGCAAACCGGTAGACCAACCGGTAGCACGCCACTTTAAACAAAGTGGCCACCCGCTATCGAGCCTCCGGTACAAGATTATCGACCATATCCCGAGCCCAGTGAGAGGCGGAGATCGACATAGAGCGCTATCTAAATGTGAATCCAAATGGATTTTCTTATTAGATGCATTGTCACCTAAAGGACTGAACGAAAAATTCACTTGGAATGTATTTCTGTAATTTCTGTTATTATAATAGGTGCTTCTGCTCCAGCTTTTGATCTTGTTCCCCTCTTTCCTTTAGCCCCCCCCCACACCCTCTCCTCCCTTCATTCCCTTCTTTTCCCGTTTCATCCCCCTTTCCCTCTTCCTCTTCGTTTTGATTTGCTGCACCTGTTTGGGATTCCATTAACACCCAGCTATTACGTAGATTAGACCATATGTATATTCTTTGCATAAAACTTAATTTATTATTCTCTCTGACTATACGCTGTTTAAATTGTGCACGATGCTATGGCAGTATTGGGCTCTGTTTACCACACTGGTTATACTTCAGCTGATTATAAGTCATTTTTAATCCATTCTTTTAATTGTTCTTCACTTTTCACATTAGCCGCCCGGCTCCTGGGTGTCCTAGCATGTATCTTACATGCCTTAACACACTGTGCTTTAATGTTTTACAGTCTCACTGATGGGTCTCCCCGGCGTCTGTGTTGTTAACGCAGCCGTTGCCTAGCAACGGACACGTTATCCATGCGCCGCTCACGTGACGTACCCGGAAGTCCCGGGCACAGACGCCGGGAACACCTGCTTCTGCACGCTTCTTAAACGGTGAGTGTTCTATGCTTCTGTTTGGTTCTTTTACCACTTATGTTTTCACCGCACATGGGTATTCTTACCTGAGGAAAAGGCTGTTAAGCCTTGAAACGTCGTAAGCAACCTGCCATGTTTTCTTCTGTTATGAACACGTTTGTTTTGTTTTCACAATGATTTGAATACAAGCTTTAACAAGTCCTTGGAGTGCCGCCTCTTTTCCTTTGCTGCATACACCTGAGCCACAGGTGGGGAAGGATATGATATATATATATATATATATATATATATATATATATATATATATATACATATACATATACAGGTTGAGTATCCCTTATCCAAAATTCAAAATCCCAGATTTTTCGGACCCCTACTGAGATAATGACATATATATCATATATTATGTGTATATATAGATATATTATATAGATATATAATAAACATATATATGTGTCATAATCTCAGTAGGGTAACCAAAAATGTGTGATTTTGAATTTTGGATAAGGGATACTCAACCTGTGTGTATGTATGTATATATATATATATAATATATATATACACTGCTCAAAAAAATAAAGGGAACACTAAAATAACACATCCTAGATCTGAATGAATGAAATATTCTTATTAAATACTTTGCTCTTTACATAGTTGAATGTGCTGACAACAAAATCACACAAAAATTATCAATGGAAATCAAATTTATTAACCCATGGAGGTCTGGATTTGGAGTCACACTCAAAATTAAAGTGGAAAAACTTTGATGTAATGTCCTTAAAACAAGTCAAAATGAGGCTCGGTAGTGTGTGTGGCCTCCACGTGCCTGTATGACCTCCCTACAACGCCTGGGCATGCTCCTGATGAGGTGATGGATGGTCTCCTGAGGGATCTCCTCCCAGACCTGGACTAAAGCATCCGCCAACTCCTGGACTGTCTGTGGTGCAACGTGGCGTTGGTGGATGGAGCGAGACATGATGTCCCAGATGTGCTCAATTGGATTCAGGTCTGGGGAACGGGCGGGCCATTCCATAGCATCAATGCCTTTGTCTTGCAGGAACTGCTGACACACTCCAGCCACATGAGATCTAGCATTGTCTTGCATTAGGAGGAACCCAGAGCCAACCGCACCAGCATATGGTCTCAAAAGGGGTCTGAGGATCTCATCTCGGTACCTAATGGCAGTCAGGCTACCTCTGGTGAGCACATGGAGGGCTGTGCGGCCCCCCAAAGAAATGCCATCCCACACCATTACTGACCCACTGCCAAACTGGTCATGCTGGAGGATGTTGCAGGCAGCAGAACATTATCCTTGGCATCTCCAGACTCTGTCACGTCTGTCACATGTGCTCAGTGAGAACCTGCTTTCATCTGTGAAGAGCACAGGGCGCCAGTGGCAAATTTGCCAATCTTGGTGTTCTTTGGCAAATGCCAAACGTCCTGCATGGTGTTGGGCTGTAAGCACAACCCCCACCTGTGGACGTCGGGCCCTCATACCACCCTCATGGAGTCTGTTTCTGATCGTTTGAGTAGACACATGCACATTTGTGGCTTGCTGGAGTTCATTTTGCAGGGCTTTGGCAGTGCTCCTCCTGTTCCTCCTTGCACAAAGGCGGAGGTAGCGGTCCTGCTGCTGGGTTGTTGCCCTCCTACGGCCTCCACCACATCTCCTGATGTACTGGCCTGTCTCCTGGTAGCGCCTCCATGCTCTGGACACTACGCTGACAGACACAGCAAACCTTCTTGCCACAGCTCGCATTGATGTGCCATCCTGGATGAGCTGCACTACCTGAGCCACTTGTGTGAGTTGTAGACTCTGTCTCATGCTACCACTAGAGTGAAAGCACCGCCAGCTTTCAAAAGTGACCAAAACATCAGCCAGAAAGCATAGGAGCTGAGAAGTGGTCTGTGGTCACCACCTGCAGAACAACTCCTTTATTGGGGGTGTCTTGCTAATTGCCTATAATTCCCACCTGTTGTCTATTCCATTTGCACAACAGCATGTGAAATTGATTGTCAATCAGTGTTGCTTCCTAAGTGGACAGTTTGATTTCACAGAAGTGTGATTGACTTGGAGGTACATTGTGTTGTTTAAGTGTTCCCTTTATTTTTTTGAGCAGTGTATATATATATATATACAGTTGTGCTCATAAGTTTACATACCCTAGCAGAATTTGTGATTTTCTGGCCATTTGTCAAAGAATATGAATGATGACTCACAAACTTTTCTTTCACTCATGGTTTGTGGTTGGGTGATGCCATTTATTGTCAGACAACTGTGTTTACTCTTTTTAAATCATAATGACAACAGAAACTACCCAAATGACCCTGATCAAAAGTTTACATACCCTGGAGATTTTGGCCTGATAACATGCACACAAGTTGACACAAATGCGTTTGAATGGCTACTAAAGGTAACCATCCTCACCTGTGATCTGTTTGCTTGTAATCAGTGTGTGTGTATAAAAGGTCAGTGAGTTTCTGGACTCCTGAAAGACCCTTGTATCTTTCATCCAGTGCTGCACTGACGTGTCTGGATTCTGAGTCATGGGGAAAGCAAAAGAATTGTCAAAGGATCTGGGGAAAAGGTAATTGAACTGTATAAAACAGGAAAGGGATATAAAAAGATATCCAAGCAATTGAGAATGCCAATCAGCAGTGTTCAAACTCTAATTAAGAAGTGGAAAATTAGGGATTCTGTGGAAACAAAATCACGGTCAGGTAGACCAACAAAAATTTCAGCCACAACTGCCAGGAAAATTGTTCGGGATGCAAAGAAAAATCCACAAATAACTTCAGCTGAAATACAGGACTCTCTGAAAAAAAGTGGTGTGGTTGTTTCAAGATGTACAATAAGGAGGAATTTGAAGAAAAATGGGCTGCATGGTCGAGTCGCCAGAAGAAAGCCATTACTACGCAAATGCCACAAAGCATCCCGCTTACAATACTCCAAACAGCACAGAGACAAGCCTCAAAACTTCTGGAACAAAGTAATTTGGAGTGATGAGACCAAAATTGAACTTTATGTCCGAAACCATAAACGTTACATTTGGAGAGGAGTCAACAAGGCCTATGATGAAAGGTACACAATTCCTACTGTGAAACACGGAGGTGGATCGCTGATGTTTTGGGGATGTGTGAGCTACAAAGGCACTGGAAACTTAGTCAAAATTGATGGCACGATGAATGCAGCATGTTATCAGAAAATACTGGAGGAAAATTTGCACTCATCAGCCCGGAAGCTGCGCATGGGACATACTTGGATGTTCCAACATGACAATGATCCAAAACACAAGGCCAAGTCAACCTGTCATTGGCTACAGCAGAATAAAGTGAAGGTTCTGGAGTGGCCATCTCAGTCTCCTGACCTCGATATCATTGAGCCACTCTGGGAAGATCTCAAACGTGCAGTTCATGCAAGACAGCCCAAGAATTTACAGGAACTGGAGGCTTTTTGCCAAGAAGAATGGGCAGCTTTACCATCTGAGAAAATAAAGAGCCACACCCACAACTCCCACAAAAGACTTCAAGCTGTCATTGATGTTAAAGGGGGCAATACACGGTATTAAGAACTGGGGTATGTAAACTTTTGATCAGGGTCATTTGGGTAGTTTCTGTTGTCATTATGATTTAAAAAGAGTAAACACAGTTGTTTGACAATAAATGGCTTCACCAAACCACTAACCATGAGTGAAAGAAAAGTTTGTGAGTTATCATTCATATTCTCTGACAAATGGACAGAAAATCACAAATTCTGCTAGGGTATGTAAACTTATGAGCACAACTGTATATATATATATATATATATATATATATATATATATATATATATTAGGGGCAATAACTTTTCAATATAACAACATTTGGAATTGTACGTACAATATTTTTATGTTAACTGTGGCCATATTAATTAATTAATTAATTAATTTAAATTTATATAGCACATTTGTGGCAACTACAAGTGCCAGCATGCAAGTATATCTATCATGAATTAATATGACCGCAATTAACATAAAATATTATTGTCTTCAGAATTTCAAATGTTAATTTTGTCATTATTGCCCAAATAAGAAATTATCAAGTTATTTTTGGGGGCCCTTTAATTGAGTGGCGGAGCAATACCCCTTTTCCACTGCTGCTAAAACCCGGATTATTTCCATGATCACCTGGGAGCGTCTCAGTGGAAAATGGTTAACTTGGGTCCAGTGACCCAGGAATCCAACCCAGCTAGCTTCCAGAGTTGGTCACCTGAAAGGACCCAGGTCACAGTGCAGTGTAAACGGTAAGCCGCACCCGTTTACAGCATAGGGAGGGACGGCGCTAGGAGATAATCTCATCTCTAAGCGCCGGGGCTGCACCTGTGTGCGGTGACCTGGCAATAAGGTGGGTCCTGTCGCCAATCTGAAAGGGGTCTCAGACGGGTCGCACCCATGTTGGACCTGTATACAAAATCCTGGGTGCGACCAGACATTTTAATCTAAAAGGGGTATTATATATGTCTAACGTAGCTATTTATTATGCTCTGCCTGGACAGATACTGTAGCATAGAATGCATGCAAGTTCAGCAATCTCGCTAAGCAGATGGCCCACTTTATGCTTTGAGTTTTCCTGCTGCATTTCCTGTGAGTTTACTAATCGTAGGGTATAACTGGTCGCAGGCTATTACACCTGATGACTTGTATGCTTGACATAAAAAAAAAAATGAAAAGGGTAATTGTATAAAGTCGAGATTGAGTCAGGCAAACTTCTGCTAATTTTGCCTCTAGCCACTATTACTATGGCGTCTGAAAGTCGCCAGTAAGTCAGAGGCCATTCCATTCCCCTAATAGTTCTAATCTGTTTAAAATATCCAGATGTTTCCCAAACTGAAGGCCCAGTTTCAAAAACCCAAAGACAGTAAGGTACACGGTAAGTCATAATAGCCTACACTCCCAGATCATCCTGGAGGCTCCCAAAATTCAGTTGGCATTCCCGGCTGCCCAGAAGAGTTGGCAAGACTCCCAAAGCCACCCTCGATTCACGTCACCACACCCCCAGCACTGCGTACCTTTTGTCACACCACGCCCTCTCTGGAGGGGGCAGCCCAAATGCTAGTAAATAATAATATGCAGAAAGTAGATATAATTAAAAACAAATCCCAGGCTGAACACTCTGACACAGACGGACCCTCAAGAATAAATACTGTGTGCTCTGCAATGATAATGAACAAGTGCTCCAGTGAAATTGAAACACAAAATGTATACTCACCTGGTGACCTGAGGAACTTGTCTTATATGAAATAAATCACTTTCATACCATATTAGTGTATTTTTCTCAGTACCGTCTTCAACAGAAGCAGAAAAAATAAGAATTTACTCACCGGTAATTCTATTTCTCGTAGTCCGTAGTGGATGCTGGGAACTCCGTAAGGACCATGGGGAATAGACGGGCTCCGCAGGAGACTGGGCACTCTAAAGAAAAGATTAGGTACTATCTGGTGTGCACTGGCTCCTCCCTCTATGCCCCTCCTCCAGACCTCAGTTAGGGAAACTGTGCCCGGAAGAGCTGACATTACAAGGAAAGGATTTTTGGAATCCAGGGTAAGACTCATACCAGCCACACCAATCACACCGTACAACTTGTGATAACCTTACCCAGTTAACAGTATGAACAACAACTGAGCCTCACTCAACGGATGGCTCATAACAATAACCCTTATTTAAGCAATAACTATATACACGTATTGCAGAAAGTCCGCACTTGGGACGGGCGCCCAGCATCCACTACGGACTACGAGAAATAGAATTACCGGTGAGTAAATTCTTATTTTCTCTGACGTCCTAGTGGATGCTGGGAACTCCGTAAGGACCATGGGGATTATACCAAAGCTTGTTGGGTGCATGCAGGATAAACAGCGAGTCAGTCTTCCTGACTCCAGCCGTTCTGGAAACATATATATTCAAAGCCCTGACTACGTCCAGTAACTTGAAGTCCTCCAAGTCCCGAGTAGCCGCAGGCACCACAATAGGTTGGTTCAAATGAAACGATGATACCACCTTTGGGAGAAATTGGGGACGAGTCCTCAATTCTGCCCTGTCCATATGGAAGATCAGATATGGGCTTTTACATGACAAAGCCGCCAATTCTGACACACGCCTAGCCGAAGCTAAGGCCAACAGCATGACCACTTTCCACGTGAGATACTTTAGTTCCACGGTCCTAAGTGGCTCAAACCAGTGGGATTTCAGGAAATCCAACACAACGTTAAGATCCCAGGGTGCCACTGGTGGCACAAAAGGGAGCTGAATATGCAGCACTCCCTTAACAAACATCTGAACCTCAGGCAGTGAAGCCAGTTCTTTTTGAAAGAAAATGGAGAGGGCCGAAATCTGGACCTTTATGGACCCCAATTTTAGGCCCATAGTCACCCCTGACTGTAGGAAGTGCAGGAAACGACCCAGCTGGAATTCCTCTGTAGGGGCCTTCCTGGCCTCACACCAAGCAACATATTTTCGCAATATACGGTGATAATGCTTTGCTGTCACGTCTTTCCTAGCCTTTATCAGCGTAGGAATAACTTCATCCGGAATGCCTTTTTTCGCTAGGATCCGGCGTTCAACCGCCATGCCGTCAAACGCAGCCGCGGTAAGTCTTGGAACAGACAGGGCCCTTGTTGCAGCAGGTCCTGTCTGAGAGGCAGAGGCCATGGGTCCTCTGTGCGCATTTCTTGCAGTTCCGGGTACCAAGTCCTTCTTGGCCAATCCGGAACAATGAGTATTGTTCTTATTCCTCTCTTTCTTACTATTCTCAGTACCTTGGGTATGAGAGGAAGAGGAGGAAACACATATACCGACTGGTACACCCACGGTGTCACTAGGGCGTCCACAGCTATCGCCTGAGGGTCCCTTGACCTGGCGCAATATCTTTTTAGCCTTTTGTTGAGGCGGGACGCCATCATGTCCACCTGTGGCAGTTCCCATCGGTTTGCAATCAGTTGGAAGACTTCTTGATGAAGTCCCCACTCTCCCGGGTGGAGGTCGTGTCTGTTGAGGAAGTCTGCTTCCCAGTTGTCCACTCCCGGAATGAACACTGCTGACAGTGCTTGCACGTGATTCTCCGCCCATCGAAGAATCTTTGTGGCTTCCGCCATTGCCATCCTGCTTCTTGTGCCGCCCTGGCGGTTTACATGGGCGACCGCCGTGATGTTGTCTGACTGAATCAGCACTGGCCGGTTTTGAAGCAGGGGCTCTGCTTGACTCAGGGCGTTGTAAATGGCCCTTAGTTCCAGTATATTTATGTGTAGAGAAGTCTCCAGACTTGACCACAGCCCTTGGAAGTTTCTTCCCTGAGTGACTGCCCCCCACCCTCGGAGGCTTGCATCCGTGGTCACCAGGACCCAGTCCTGTATGCCGAACCTGCGGCCCTCGAGAAGGTGAGCACTCTGCAGCCACCACAGAAGAGACACCCTGGCCCTTGGGTACAGGGTGATTAGCCGATGCATCTGAAGATGCGATCCGGACCACTTGTCCAACAGATCCCACTGAAAGATCCTCGCATGGAACCTGCCGAAGGGAATGGCTTCGTATGAAGCCACCATCTTTCCCAGGACTCGCGTGCAGTGATGCACCGATACCTGTTTTGGTTTCAGGAGGTCCCTGACCAGAGATGCTAATTCCTGGGCCTTCTCCACCGGGAGAAACACCTTCTTCTGTACTGTGTCCAGAATCATGCCCAGGAAAAGCAGACGCGTCGTAGGAATCAGCTGCGACTTCGGAAAATTATGAAACTAGCCGTGCTGTTGCAACACTTCCTGAGAGAGTGCTACGCTGATCATCAACTGCTCCCTGGACCTCGCCTTTATGAGGAGATCGTCCAAGTACGGGATAATTATAACTCCCTTCTGCCGAAGGAGTATCATCATTTCGGCCATTACCTTGGTAAATATTCTCGGTGCCGTGGACAGGCCAAACGGCAACGTCTGGAATTGGTAATGACAGTCCCGTACCACAAATCTGAGGTACTCCTGGTGAGGTGGATAAATGGGGACATGCAAGTAAGCATCTTTGATGTCCAGCGACACCATAAAATCCCCCTCTTCCAGGCTTGCAATAACCGCTCTGAGCGATTCCATTTTGAACTTGAATTTCTTTATATAAGTGTTCAAGGATTTTAAATTCAGAATGGGTCTCACCGAACCGTCCGGTTTCGGTACCACAAACACTGTGGAACAGTAATCCCCTTCCCTGTTGAAGGAGGGGGACCCTGACAAGCACTTTCTGGAGGTACAGCTTGTGAATTGCCGCCAGCACTACCTCCCTTTCCATGGGGGAAGCTGGCAAGGCTGATTTGAGGTAACGGCGGGGGGGGTCGCTTCGAATTCCAGCTTGTATCCCTGAGATACAATTTGTATAGCCCAGAGATCCACCTGTGAGCGAACCCACTGGCTGCTGAAGTTTCGGAGACGCGCCCCCACCACACCTGGCTCCGCCTGTGGAGCCCCAACGTCATGCGGTGGACTTAGTGGAAGCAGGGGAGGACTTTTGTTCCTGGGAACTGGCTGCATGGTGCAGCTTCTTACCTCTACCCCTGCCTCTGGCAAGAAAGGATGCGCCCCTGACTCTCTTGACTTTCTGGGAACGAAAGGACTGCATTTGATAATACGGTGCTTTCTTAGGCTGTGAGGAAACCTGAGGCAAGAAAGTCGACTTTCCAGCTGTCGCTGTAGACACGAGGTCCGACAGACCGTCCCCAAACAATTCCTCACCCTTATAAGGCAAAACCTCCATGTGTTTTTTAGAATCAGCATCTCCTGTCCATAAGACCCTCCTGGCAGAAATGGACATATCATTAATTCTAGAGCCCAGCAGGCAAATGTCCCTCTGAGCATCCCGCATATATAAGACGACGTCTTTGATATGGCCCAGGGTTAGCAAAACAGTATCTCTGTCGAGGGAATCTATGTTGTCTAACAGAGTATCTGTCCACGCTGCTACAGCACTACACATCCAGGCTGAAGCAATAGCAGGTCTCAGTAGAGTACCAGAGTGTGTATACACTGACTTCAGGATAGCTTCCTGCTTTCTATCCGCAGGCTCCTTTAGGGCGGCCGTATCCTGAGACGGCAGGGCCCCCTTTTTAGATAAGCATGTCAGCGCCTTGTCCACCCTAGGGGATGTTTCCCAACGTAACCTGTCCGTTGGCGGGAAAGGGTACGCCATCAGTAACCTCTTAGAAATCACTAATTTCTTATCAGGGGAACTCCACGCTTCTTCACACAATTCATTTAATTCATCAGATGGGGGAAAAGTCACTGGCTGCTTTTTCTCCCCAAACATATAAACCCTCTTGGTATTAACAGGGTTAATCTCAGAAATGTGTAATACATCTTTCATTGCAACAATCATGTATCGGATGGCCTTGGTCATTTTAGACTGTAAATGTGCCTCATCATCGTCGACACTGGAGTCGGACTCCGTGTCGACATCTGTGTCAACCATCTGAGATATAGGGCGTTTATGAGCCCCTGACGGTTTCTGAGTCGCCTGGGCAGGCGCGGGCTGAGACCCCGGCTGTCCCAAGGCTGCAGCGTCATCAAACCTTTTATGTAAGGAGCTTACATTGTCATTTAAGACCTTCCACATATCCATCCAATCAGGTGTCGGCCCCGACGGCGGCGACACCACACTTATCTGCCCTTGCTCCGCCTCCACGTAACCCTCCTCATCAAACATGTCGACACAGCCGTACCGACACACCGCACACACACAGGGAATGCTCTGACTGAGGACAGGACCCCACAAAGTCCTTTGGGGAGACAGAGAGAGAGTATGCCAGCACACACCACAGCGCTATATAACACGGGGATTTTCACTGACAATAAGTGATTTACCCAATAGCTGCTTTATAAGTCTTATTTGCGCCTAAATTTATGTGCCCCCCCCTCTCTTTTTAACCCGTCTTGTACCTGGATACTGCAGGGGAGAGCCTGGGGAGCTGCTTCCAGCGGAGCTGTGAAGAAAAAATGGCGCTGGTGTGCTGAGGAAGAAGGCCCTGCCCCCTCAGTGGCGGGCTTCTGTCCCGCTTTCTGTGTAAAAAAAATGGCGGGGTTTTTTACATATATACAGTGCCAGACTGTATATATGTATTTTTATGCCAAAAGGTACGACAATTGCAGCCCAGGGCGCCCCCCCCAGCGCCCTGCACCCTACAGTGAACGGAGTGTGTAAGTGTGCTGGGAGCAATGGCGCACAGCTGCGGTGCTGTGCGTTACCTTAATGAAGACAGGAGTCTGCAGCTGCCGATTTCGTCGTCTTCAAGCTTCTGTTCTTCTGGCTCTGCGAGGGGGACGGCGGCGCGGCTCCGGGAACGGACGATCGAGGACAGGTGCCTGTGTTCGAACCCTCTGGAGCTAATGGTGTCCAGTAGCCTAAGAAGCACAAGCTAGCTGCAAGCAGGTAGGTTTGCTTCTCTCCCCTTAGTCCCACGTAGCAGTGAGTCTGTTGCCAGCAGAAGCTCACTGAAAAAATAAAAAACCTAACAAATACTTTCTTTACTAGCAAGCTCAGGAGAGCCCACTAGGAGCACCCAGCTCTGGCCGGGCACAGATTCTAACTGAGGTCTGGAGGAGGGGCATAGAGGGAGGAGCCAGTGCACACCAGATAGTACCTAATCTTTTCTTTAGAGTGCCCAGTCTCCTGCGGAGCCCGTCTATTCCCCATGGTCCTTACGGAGTTCCCAGCATCCACTAGGACGTCAGAGAAAATAAGAATTTACTCACCGGTAATTCTATTTCTCGTAGTCCGTAGTGGATGCTGGGTACTCCGTAAGGACCATGGGGATTAGACGGGCTCCGCAGGAGACTGGGCACTCTAAAAGAAAGATTATGTACTATCTGGTGTGCACTGGCTCCTCCCTCTATGCCCCTCCTCCAGACCTCAGTTAGGGAAACTGTGCCCGGAAGAGCTGACACTACAAGGAAAGGATTTGGAATCCAGGGTAAGACTCATACCAGCCACACCAATCACACCGTACAACTTGTGATAACTAACTATACCCAGT
Organism: Pseudophryne corroboree; assembly: GCF_028390025.1. Classification (NCBI taxonomy): domain Eukaryota; kingdom Metazoa; phylum Chordata; class Amphibia; order Anura; family Myobatrachidae; genus Pseudophryne; species Pseudophryne corroboree. The sequence goes on from NC_086446.1 coordinate 718,837,431, forward strand.
TAACAGTATGAACAACAAATGAGCCTCATAAACAGATGGCTCATAACAAAACCCTTTAGTTAAGCAATAACTATGGGGGTAATTCCAAGTTGATCGCAGCAGGATATTTTTTAGCAGTTGGGCAAAACCATGTGCACTGCAGGTGTGGCAGATATAACATTTGCAGAGAGAGATAGATTTGGGTGTAGTGTGTTCATTCAATCTGCAATCTAAATTGCAGTGTAAAAATAAAGCAGCCAGTATTTACCCTGCACAGAAACAAAATAACCCACCCAAATCTAACTCTCTCTGCAAATGTTATATCTGCCCCCCCTGCAGTGCACATGGTTTTGCCCAACTGCTAAAAAATTTCCTGCTGCGATCAACTTGGAATTACCCCCCATATACACGTATTGCAGAAAAGTCCGCACTTGGGACGGGCTCCCAGCATCCACTACGGACTACGAGAAATAGAATTACCGGTGAGTAAATTCTTATTTTCTCTGACGTCCTAGTGGATGCTGGGTACTCCGTAAGGACCATGGGGATTATACCAAAGCTCCCAAACGGGCGGGAGAGTGCGGATGACTCTGCAGCACCGAATGAGCAAACTCAAGGTCCTCCTCAGCCAGGGTATCAAACTTGTAGAATTTTGCAAACGTGTTTGATCCCGACCAGGTAGCAGCTCGGCAAAGTTGTAAAGCCGAGACCCCTCGGGCAGCCGCCCAAGAAGAGCCCACCTTCCTCGTGGAATGGGCTTTGACTGATTTAGGATGCGGCAGTCCAGCCGCAGAATGTGCAAGTTGAATCGTGCAACAGATCCAGCGAGCAATAGTCTGCTTAGAAGCAGGAGTACCCAGCTTCTTGGGTGCATGCAGGATAAACAGCGAGTCAGTTTTTCTGACACTAGCCGTCCTGGAAACATAGATTTTCAGGGCCCGGACTACGTCCAGCAACTTGGAAGCCTCCAAGTTCCGAGTAGCCGCAGGCACCACAATAGGTTGGTTCAAATGAAACGCTGATACCACCTTAGGGAGAAATTGGGGACGAGTCCTCAATTCTGCCCTGTCCATATGGAAGATAGGGGCTTTTACATGACAAAGCCGCCAATTCCGACACACGCCTAGCCGAAGCCAAGGCCAAAAGCATGACCACTTTCCACGTGAGATATTTCAACTCCACGGTCTGAAGTGGCTCAAATCAATGTGATTTTAGGAAAACCAACACAACGTTGAGATCCCAAGGTGCCACTGGGGGCACAAAAGGGGGCTGAATATGCAGCACTCCCTTAACAAACGTCTGAACTTCAGGCAGTGAAGCCAGTTCTTTTTGAAAGAAAATAGACAGGGCCGAAATCTGGACTTTAATGGATCCCAATTTTAGGCCCATAGTCACTCCTGACTGTAGGAAGTGCAGAAATCGACCCAGCTGAAATTCTTCTGTTGGGGCCTTCATAGCCTCACACCTAGCAACATATTTTCGCCATATGCGGTGATAATGTTTTGCTGTCACATCCTTCCTAGCTTTTATCAGCGTAGGAATGACTTCAACCGGAATGCCCTTTTCCATCAGGATCCGGCGTTCAACCGCCATGCCGTCAAACACAGCCGCGGTAAGTCTTGGAACAGACAGGGCCCCTGTTGTAGTAGGTCCTGTCTGAGAGGCAGAGGCCAAGGGTCCTCTGACATAATTTCTTGTAGTTCCGGGTACCAAGTCCTTCTTGGCCAATCTGGAACGATGAGTATAGTTCTTACTCCTCTCTTTCTTATTATCCTCAGTACCTTTGGTATGAGAGGAAGAGGAGGGAACACATAAACCGACTGGTACACCCACGGTGTCACTAGAGCGTCCACAGCTATCGCCTGAGGGTCCCTTGACCTGGCGCAATATCTTTTTAGCTTTTTGTTGAGGCGGGACGCCATCATGTCCACCTGTGGTCTTTCCCAACGATTTACAATCAGCTGGAAGACTTCTGGATGAAGTCCCCACTCTCCCGGGTGGAGGTCGTGCCTGCTGAGGAAGTCTGCTTCCCAGTTGTCCACTCCCGGAATGAACACTGCTGACAGTGCTATCACGTGATTTTCCGCCCATCGGAGAATCCTTGTGGCTTCTGCCATCGCCATCCTGCTTCTTGTGCCGCCCTGTCGGTTTACATGGGCGACCGCCGTGATGTTGTCTGACTGAATCAGCACCGGCTGGTTTTGATGCAGGGTCTTGCCTGACTTAGGGCATTGTAAATGGCCCTTAGTTCCAGAATATTTATGTGTAGGGAAGCTTCCTGACTCGACCATTGTCCTTGGAAGTTTCTTCCCTGAGTGACTGCCCCCCAACCTCGAAGGCTTGCATCCGTGGTCACCAGGATCCAGTCCTGTATGCCGAATCTGCGGCCCTCGAGAAGATGAGCACTCTGCAGCCACCACAGCAGAGACACCCTGGCCCTCGGGGACAGAGTGATCAGCCGATGCATCTGAAGATGCGATCCGGACCACTTGTCTAACAGATCCCACTGAAAGATCCGTGCATGGAATCTGCCAAATGGAATTGCCTCGTAAGAAGCTACCATCTTTCCCAGGACTCGCGTGCAGTGATGCACCGACACCTGTTTTGGTTTTAGGAGGTCTCTGACCAGAGATGACAACTCCTTGGCCTTCTCCTCCGGGAGAAACACCTTCTTCTGTTCTGTGTCCAGAATTATACCCAGGAACAGCAGACGCGTCGTAGGAACCAGCTGCGACTTCGGGATATTCAGAATCCAGCCGTGCTGTTGTAGTACTTCCTGAGATAGTGCTACTCCGACCAACAACTGCTCCCTGGACCTCGCCTTTATAAGGAGATCGTCCAAGTACGGGATAATTATAACTCCCTTCTTTTGAAGGAGTATCATCATTTCGGCCATTACTTTGGTGAATACCCTTGGTGCCGTGGACAGACCAAATGGCAACGTCTGGAATTGGTAATGGCAGTCCTGTACCACAAAACGGAGGTACACCTGGTGAGGTGGGTAAATGGGGATATGTAGGTAAGCATCCTTGATGTCCAGTGATACCATGTAATCCCCCTCTTCCAGGCTTGCAATAACCGCCCTGAGCGATTCCATTTTGAACTTGAACTTCCTTATATAAGTGTTCAAGGATTTCAAATTTAGAATGGGTCTCACCGAACCGTCTGGTTTTGGTACCACAAACATTGTGGAATAGTAACCCCGTCCCTATTGAAGGAGGGGAACTTTTATTATCACCTGCTGGAGGTACAGCTTGTGAATTGCCGCCAGTACTACCTCCCTGTCCTGGGGAGTAGCTGGCAAGGCTGATTTGAGGTAACGGCGAGGGGGAGACGTCTCGAATTCCAGCTTGTATCCCTGAGATACCACTTGTAGAACCCAGAGATCCACCTGTGAGCGAACCCACTGGTCGCTGAAGTTCCGGAGACGGGCCCCCACCGCACCTGGCTCCACCAGTGGAGCCCCAGCGTCATGCGGTGGACTTAGTGGAAGCAGGGGAGGATTTTTGTTCTTGGGAACTGGCTGTATGGTGCAGCTTTTTCCCTCTACCCCTGCCTCTGGGCAGAAAGGACGCGCGTTTAACCCGCTTGCCTTTCTGGGGCCGAAAGGACTGTACCTGATAATACGGTGCTTTCTTAGGCTGTGAGGGAACCTGAGGTAAAAATTAGGGATGTGCACTTGCAATTTTTCGGGTTTTGTGTTTTGGTTTTGGGTTCGGTTCCGCGGCCGTGTTTTGGGTTCGACCGCGTTTTGGCAAAACCTCACCGAATTTTTTTTGTCGGATTCGGGTGTGTTTTGGATTCGGGTGTTTTTTTCAAAAAACCCTAAAAAACAGCTTAAATCATAGAATTTGGGGGTCATTTTGATCCCAAAGTATTATTAACCTCAAAAACCATAATTTCCACCCATTTTCAGTCTATTCTGAATACCTCACACCTCACAATATTATTTTTAGTCCTAAAATTTGCACCGAGGTCGCTGGATGACTAAGCTAAGCGACCCTAGTGGCCGACACAAACACCTGGCCCATCTAGGAGTGGCACTGCAGTGTCACGCAGGATGGCCCTTCCAAAAAACACTCCCCAAACAGCACATGATGCAAAGAAGAAAAAAAGAGGCGCAATGAGGTAGCTGTGTGAGTAAGCTAAGCGACCCTAGTGGCCGACACAAACTCCTGGCCCATCTAGGAGTGGCACTGCAGTGTCACGCAGGATGGCCCTTCCAAAAAACACTCCCCAAACAGCACATGACGCAAAGAAGAAAAAAAGAGGCGCAATGAGGTAGCTGTGTGAGTAAGATAAGCGACCCTAGTGGCCGACACAAACACCTGGCCAATCTAGGAGTGTCACTGCAGTGGCACGCAGGATGGCCCTTCCAAAAAACACTCCCCAAACAGCACATGACGCAAAGAAGAAAAAAAGAGGCGCAATGAGGTAGCTGTGTGAGTAAGCTAAGCGACCCTAGTGGCCGACACAAACACCTGGCCCATCTAGGAGTGGCACTGCAGTGTCACGCAGGATGGCCCTTCCAAAAAACACTCCCCAAACAGCACATGACGCAAAGAAGAAAAAAAGAGGCGCAATGAGGTAGCTGTGTGAGTAAGCTAAGCGACCCTAGTGGCCGACACAAACACTTGCAGGGGGCGTGCAAATGGTGGAAGGCGCATGCTCTTCACGTCCAGTGTTGGGAAGGTCAGGCATCGCAACCGACACAATTGGACTCTCCTTGTGGATTTGGGATTTCGAAGAACGCACAGTTCTTTGCGGTGCTTTTGCCAGCTTGAGTCTTTTCAGTTTTCTAGCGAGAGGCTGAGTGCTTCCATCCTCATGTGAAGCTGAACCACTAGCCATGAACATAGGCCAGGGCCTCAGCCGTTCCTTGCCACTCCGTGTGGTAAATGGCATATTGGCAAGTTTACGCTTCTCCTCCGACAATTTTATTTTAGATTTTGGAGTCCTTTTTTTACTGATATTTGGTGTTTTGGATTTTACATGCTCTGTACTATGACATTGGGCATCGGCCTTGGCAGACGACGTTGCTGGCATTTCATCGTCTCGGCCATGACTAGTGGCAGCAGCTTCAGTACGAGGTGGAAGTGGATCTTGATCTTTCCCTAATTTTGGAACCTCAACATTTTTGTTCTCCATATTTTAATAGGCACAACTAAAAGGCACCTCAGGTAAACAATGGAGATGGATGGATACTAGTATACTTATGGATGGACGAGCGACTGCCGACACAGAGGTAGCTACAGCCGTGGACTACCGTACTGTGTCTGCTGCTAATATAGACTGGATGATAATGAGATGAAATCAATATATATATATATAATATCACTAGTACTGCAGCCGGACAGGTATATATATTTATTATGTAATGACTGATGACGGACCTGCTGGACACTGTCAGCTCAGCAGCACCGCAGACTGCTACAGTAAGCTACTATAGTAGTATGTATAAAGAAGAAAGAAAAAAAAACCCACAGGTAGGTGGTATACAATTATGGATGGACGAGCGACTGCCGACACAGAGGTAGCTACAGCCGTGGACTACCGTACTGTGTCTGCTGCTAATATAGACTGGATGATAATGAGATGAAATCAATATATATATATATATATATATATATAATATCACTAGTACTGCAGCCGGACAGGTATATATTAGAGATGAGCGGGTTCGGTTCCTCTGAATCCGAACCCGCCCGAACTTCAGGTTTTTTTACACGGGTCCGAGCAGGCTCGGATCTTCCCGCCTTGCTCGGCTAACCCGAGCGCGCCCGAACGTCATCATCACGCTGTCGGATACTCGCGAGGCACGGATTCTATCGCGAGACTCGGATTCTATATAAGGAGCCGCACGTCGCCGCCATTTTCACACGTGCATTGAGAGTCATAGGGAGAGGACGTGGCTGGCGTCCTCTCCGTTTAGAGAAGAGAGAGACACAGTATTTTGGGGAGCATTATTAGGAGGAGTACTACTATACTGTATACTACTATACTACTTGCTGAAGTGATATTTATAGATTAGATAGTGTGACTGTAAGTGTATTATCTGACTTGTGGGGGAGACACTGACAGTGGGGAGCAGTTAGAGTCTGAGAGCAGGACTCAGGAGTACATATAACGTACAGTGCACACTTTTGCTGCCAGAGTCAGTGCCACACTGCCATTGTTGTGACCACACTGACCACCAGTATAATAATATATTTTGTGATTGTCTGCTTAGGCCTCGGAGTACTAGTTGCAAGTTGCAACGTGACCTGAAGTGACCACCAGTTTAATAATCAATCACCGCCAGTTTAATATATATATATATATATATATAATTGTATATAATATATATATATATATAATATTGTATACCACCTACCCGTGGTTTTTTTTTTTTTTCATTCTTCTTTATACATACTACTATAGTAGCTTACTGTAGCAGTCTGCGGTGCTGTGCTGACCTGACAGTGTCCAGCAGGTCCGTCATCAGTCATTACATAATAAATATATATAGTACCTGTCCGGCTGCAGTACTAGTGATATTATATTGATTTCATCTCATTATCAATAATTTATCATCCAGTCTAGACTCTATATTAGCAGCAGACACAGTACGTTAGTCCACGGCTGTAGCTACCTCTGTGTCGGCACTCGGCAGTCCATCCATAATTGTATACCACCTACCCGTGGTTTTTTTTTTCTTTCTTCTTTGTACATACTACTATAGTATAGTAGCTTACTGTAGCAGTCTGCGGTGCTGCTGAGCTGACAGTGTCCAGCAGGTCCGTCATCAGTCATCATTACCTAATAAATATATTATCTACCTGTCCGGCTGCAGTACTAGTGATATTATATATACATACATATATATATTGATTTCATCTCATTATCAATCATCCAGTCTATATTAGCAGCAGACACAGTACGTTAGTCCACGGCTGTAGCTACCTCTGTGTCGGCACTCGGCAGTCCATCCATAATTGTATACCACCTACCCGTGGTTTTTTTTTTTCTTTCTTCTTTGTACATACTACTATAGTATAGTAGCTTACTGTAGCAGTCTGCGGTGCTGCTGAGCTGACAGTGTCCAGCAGGTCCGTCATCAGTCATCATCATCTATATTAGCAGCAGACACAGTACGGTAGTCCACGGCTGTAGCTACCTCTGTGTCGGCACTCGGCAGTCCATCCATAAGTATACTAGTATCCATCCATCTCCATTGTTTACCTGAGGTGCCTTTTAGTTGTGCCTATTAAAATATGGAGAACAAAAATGTTGAGGTTCCAAAATTAGGGAAAGATCAAGATCCACTTCCACCTCGTGCTGAAGCTGCTGCCACTAGTCATGGCCGAGATGATGAAATGCCAGCAACGTCGTCTGCCAAGGCCGATGCCCAATGTCATAGTACAGAGCATGTCAAATCCAAAACACCAAATATCAGTAAAAAAAGGACTCCAAAATCTAAAATAAAATTGTCGGAGGAGAAGCGTAAACTTGCCAATATGCCATTTACCACACGGAGTGGCAAGGAACGGCTGAGGCCCTGGCCTATGTTCATGGCTAGTGGTTCAGCTTCACATGAGGATGGAAGCACTCAGCCTCTCGCTAGAAAACTGAAAAGACTCAAGCTGGCAAAAGCACCGCAAAGAACTGTGCGTTCTTCGAAATCCCAAATCCACAAGGAGAGTCCAATTGTGTCGGTTGCGATGCCTGACCTTCCCAACACTGGACGTGAAGAGCATGCGCCTTCCACCATTTGCACGCCCCCTGCAAGTGCTGGAAGGAGCACCCGCAGTCCAGTTCCTGATAGTCAGATTAAAGATGTCAGTGTTGAAGTACACCAGGATGAGGAGGATATGGGTGTTGCTGGCGCTGGGGAGGAAATTGACCAGGAGGATTCTGATGGTGAGGTGGTTTGTTTAAGTCAGGCACCCGGGGAGACACCTGTTGTCCGTGGGAGGAATTTGGCCGTTGACATGCCTGGTGAAAATACCAAAAAAATCAGCTCTTCAGTGTGGAGGTATTTCAACAGAAAAGCGGACAACAGGTGTCAAGCCGTGTGTTGCCTTTGTCAAGCTGTAATAAGTAGGGGTAAGGACGTTAACCACCTCGGAACATCCTCCCTTATACGTCACCTGCAGCGCATTCATAATAAGTCAGTGACAAGTTCAAAAACTTTGGGTGACAGCGGAAGCAGTCCACTGACCAGTAAATCCCTTCCTCTTGTAACCAAGCTCACGCAAACCACCCCACCAACTCCCTCAGTGTCAATTTCCTCCTTCCCCAGGAATGCCAATAGTCCTGCAGGCCATGTCACTGGCAATTCTGACGATTCCTCTCCTGCCTGGGATTCCTCCGATGCATCCTTGCGTGTAACGCCTACTGCTGCTGGTGCTGCTGTTGTTGCTGCTGGGAGTCGATGGTCATCCCAGAGGGGAAGTCGGAAGACCACTTGTACTACTTCCAGTAAGCAATTGACTGTCCAACAGTCCTTTGCGAGGAAGATGAAATATCACAGCAGTCATCCTGCTACAAAGCGGATAACTGAGGCCTTGACAACTATGTTGGTGTTAGACGTGCGTCCGGTATCCGCCGTTAGTTCACAGGGAACTACACAATTTCTTGAGGTAGTGTGCCCCCGTTACCAAATACCATCTAGGTTCCACTTCTCTAGGCAGGCGATACCGAAAATGTACACAGACCTCAGAAAAAGACTCACCAGTGTCCTAAAAAATGCAGCTGTACCCAATGTCCACTTAACCACGGACATGTGGACAAGTGGAGCAGGGCAGGGTCAGGACTATATGACTGTGACAGCCCACTGGGTAGATGTATGGACTCCCGCCGCAAGAACAGCAGCGGCGGCACCAGTAGCAGCATCTCGCAAACGCCAACTCTTTCCTAGGCAGGCTACGCTTTGTATCACCGCTTTCCAGAATACGCACACAGCTGAAAACCTCTTACGGCAACTGAGAAAGATCATCGCGGAATGGCTTACCCCAATTGGACTCTCCTGTGGATTTGTGGCATCGGACAACGCCAGCAATATTGTGTGTGCATTAAATATGGGCAAATTCCAGCACGTCCCATGTTTTGCACATACCTTGAATTTGGTGGTGCAGAATTTTTTAAAAAACGACAGGGGCGTGCAAGAGATGCTGTCGGTGGCCAGAAGAATTGCGGGACACTTTCGGCGTACAGGCACCACGTACAGAAGACTGGAGCACCACCAAAAACTACTGAACCTGCCCTGCCATCATCTGAAGCAAGAAGTGGTAACGAGGTGGAATTCAACCCTCTATATGCTTCAGAGGTTGGAGGAGCAGCAAAAGGCCATTCAAGCCTATACAATTGAGCACGATATAGGAGGTGGAATGCACCTGTCTCAAGCGCAGTGGAGAATGATTTCAACGTTGTGCAAGGTTCTGATGCCCTTTGAACTTGCCACACGTGAAGTCAGTTCAGACACTGCCAGCCTGAGTCAGGTCATTCCCCTCATCAGGCTTTTGCAGAAGAAGCTGGAGACATTGAAGGAGGAGCTAACATGGAGCGATTCCGCTAGGCATGTGGGACTTGTGGATGGAGCCCTTAATTCGCTTAACAAGGATTCACGGGTGGTCAATCTGTTGAAATCAGAGCACTACATTTTGGCCACCGTGCTCGATCCTAGATTTAAAGCCTACCTTGGATCTCTCTTTCCGGCAGACACAAGTCTGCTGGGGTTGAAAGACCTGCTGGTGAGAAAATTGTCAAGTCAAGCGGAACGCGACCTGTCAACATCTCCTCCTTCACATTCTCCCGCAACTGGGGGTGCGAGGAAAAGGCTCAGAATTCCGAGCCCACCCGCTGGCGGTGATGCAGGGCAGTCTGGAGCGACTGCTGATGCTGACATCTGGTCCGGACTGAAGGACCTGACAACGATTACGGACATGTCGTCTACTGTCACTGCATATGATTCTCTCACCATTGAAAGAATGGTGGAGGATTATATGAGTGACCGCATCCAAGTAGGCACGTCAGACAGTCCGTACTTATACTGGCAGGAAAAAGAGGCAATTTGGAGGCCCTTGCACAAACTGGCTTTATTCTACCTAAGTTGCCCTCCCACAAGTGTGTACTCCGAAAGAGTGTTTAGTGCCGCCGCTCACCTTGTCAGCAATCGGCGTACGAGGTTACATCCAGAAAATGTGGAGAAGATGATGTTCATTAAAATGAATTATAATCAATTCCTCCGTGGAGACATTGACCAGCAGCAATTGCCTCCACAAAGTACACAGGGAGCTGAGATGGTGGATTCCAGTGGGGACGAATTGATAATCTGTGAGGAGGGGGATGTACACGGTGATATATCGGAGGATGATGATGAGGTGGACATCTTGCCTCTGTAGAGCCAGTTTGTGCAAGGAGAGATTAATTGCTTCTTTTTTGGTGGGGGTCCAAACCAACCCGTCATTTCAGTCACAGTCGTGTGGCAGACCCTGTCACTGAAATGATGGGTTGGTTAAAGTGTGCATGTCCTGTTTATACAACATAAGGGTGGGTGGGAGGGCCCAAGGACAATTCCATCTTGCACCTCTTTTTTCTTTAATTTTTCTTTGCGTCATGTGCTGTTTGGGGAATGTTTTTTGGAAGGGCCATCCTGCGTGACACTGCAGTGCCACTCCTAGATGGGCCCGGTGTTTGTGTCGGCCACTAGGGTCGCTTATCTTACTCACACAGCTACCTCATTGCGCCTCTTTTTTTCTTTGCGTCATGTGCTGTTTGGGGAGGGTTTTTTGGAAGGGCCATCCTGCGTGACACTGCAGTGACACTCCTAGATGGGCCCGGTGTTTGTGTCGGCCACTAGGGTCGCTTATCTTACTCACACAGCTACCTCATTGCGCCTCTTTTTTTCTTTGCGTCATGTGCTGTTTGGGGAGGGTTTTTTGGAAGGGCCATCCTGCGTGACACTGCAGTGCCACTCCTAGATGGGCACGGTGTTTGTGTCGGCCACTAGGGTCGCTTATCTTACTCACACAGCTACCTCATTGCGCCTCTTTTTTTCTTTGCGTCATGTGCTGTTTGGGGAGGGTTTTTTGGAAGGGCCATCCTGCGTGACACTGCAGTGCCACTCCTAGATGGGCACGGTGTTTGTGTCGGCCACTAGGGTCGCTTATCTTACTCACACAGCTTCCTCATTGCGCCTCTTTTTTTCTTTGCGTCATGTGCTGTTTGGGGAGGGTTTTTTGGAAGGGCCATCCTGCGTGACACTGCAGTGCCACTCCTAGATGGGCCCGGTGTTTGTGTCGGCCACTAGGGTCGCTTATCTTACTCACACAGCTACCTCATTGCGCCTCTTTTTTTCTTTGCGTCATGTGCTGTTTGGGGAGGGTTTTTTGGAAGGGCCATCCTGCGTGACACTGCAGTGCCACTCCTAGATGGGCACGATGTTTGTGTCGGCCACTAGGGTCGCTTATCTTACTCACACAGCTACCTCATTGCGCCTCTTTTTTTCTTTGCGTCATGTGCTGTTTGAGGAGGGTTTTTTGGAAGGGCCATCCTGCGTGACACTGCAGTGCCACTCCTAGATGGGCCCGGTGTTTGTGTCGGCCACTAGGGTCGCTTATCTTACTCACACAGCTACCTCATTGCGCCTCTTTTTTTCTTTGCGTCATGTGCTGTTTGGGGAGTGTTTTTTGGAAGGGCCATCCTGCGTGACACTGCAGTGCCACTCCTAGATGGGCACGGTGTTTGTGTCGGCCACTAGGGTCGCTTAGCTTAGTCATCCAGCGACCTAGGTGCAAATTTTAGGACTAAAAATAATATTGTGAGGTGTGAGGTATTCAGAATAGACTGAAAATGAGTGGAAATTATGGTTTTTGAGGTTAATAATACTTTGGGATCAAAATGACCCCCAAATTCTATGATTTAAGCTGTTTTTTAGTGTTTTTTTAAAAAAAACACCTGAATCCAAAACACACCCGAATCCGACAAAAAAAATTCGGTGAGGTTTTGCCAAAACGTGGTCGAACCCAAAACACGGCCGCGGAACCGAACCCAAAACCAAAACACAAAACCCGAAAAATTTCAAGTGCACATCTCTAGTATATATATTTATTATGTAATGACTGATGACGGACCTGCTGGACACTGTCAGCTCAGCAGCACCGCAGACTGCTACAGTAAGCTACTATAGTAGTATGTATAAAGAAGAAGAAAGAAAAAAAAAAAAAACACGGGTAGGTGGTATACAATTATGGATGGACCAGCGACTGCCGACACAGAGGTAGCTACAGCCGTGGACTACCGTACTGTGTCTGCTGCTAATATAGACTGGATGATAATGAGATGAAATCAATATATATATATATATAATATCACTAGTACTGCAGCCGGACAGGTATATATATTTATTATGTAATGACTGATGACGGACCTGCTGGACACTGTCAGCTCAGCAGCACCGCAGACTGCTACAGTAAGCTACTATAGTAGTATGTATAAAGAAGAAAGAAAAAAAAAAACCACGGGTAGGTGGTATACAATATTATATATATATTATATACAATTATATATATATATATATTAAACTGGTGGTGACTGGTGGTCAGGTCACTGGTCACACTATCAGCAACTTGCAAGTAGTACTCCTAAGCAGACAATCACAATATATATTATACTGGTGGTCAGTGTGGTCACAATGGCAGTGTGGCACTCTGGCAGCAAAAGTGTGCACTGTACGTTATATGTACTCCTGAGTCCTGCTCTCAGACTCTAACTGCTCCCCACTGTCAGTGTCTCCCCCACAAGTCAGATAATATACAGTCACACTATCTATCACTTCAGCAAGTAACTAGTACTCCTCCTAATGCTCCCCAAAATTACTACTGTGTCTCTCTCTACTGTCTCACTCTCTTCTCTATAAACGGAGAGGACGCCAGCCACGTCCTCTCCCTATGAATCTCAATGCACGTGTGAAAATGGCGGCGACGCGCGGCTCCTTATATAGAATCCGAGTCTCGCGATAGAATCCGAGCCTCGTGAGAATCCGACAGCGGGATGATGACGTTCGGGCGCGCTCGGGTTAACCGAGCAAGGCGGGAAGATCCGAGTTGCTCGGCCCCGTGTAAAAAAACATGAAGTTCGGGCGGGTTCGGATTCCGAGGAACCGAACCCGCTCATCCCTAGTAAAAATGTCGACTTCCCAGCTGTTGCTGTGGAAACGAGGTCCGAGAGACCATCCCCAAACAATTCCTCACCCTTGTAAGGCAAAACCTCCATGTGCCTTTTAGAATCCGCATCACCTGTCCACTGCCGAGTCCATAATACTCTCCTGGCAGAATTGGACATTGCATTAATTCTAGATGCCAGCCGGCAAATATCCCTCTGTGCATCTCTCATATATAAGACGACGTCTTTAATATGCTCTATGTTAGCAAAATCGTATCCCTGTCGAGGGAATCAATATTTTCTGACAGGGTATCGGACCAAGCTGCTGCAGCACTACACATCCAAGCTAAAGCAATAGCAGGTCTCAGTATAGTACCTGAGTGTGTATATACAGACTTCAGGATAGCCTCCTGCTTTCTATCCGCAGGCTCCTTTAAGGCGGCCGTATCCTGAGACGGCAGTGCCACCTTTTTTGATAAGCGTGTGAGCGCCTTATCCACCCACGGGGATGTCTCCCAACGTAACCTGTCCTCTGGCGGGAAAGGGTACGCCATCAGTAACTGTTTAGAAATCACTAGTTTCTTATCGGGGGAAGCCCACGCTTCTTCACACACTTCATTCAACTCATCTGATGGGGGAAAAAACACTGGCTGCTTTTTCTCCCCAAACATAATACCCTTTTTAGTGGTACCTGGGTTAATGTCAGAAATGTGTAACACATTTTTCATTGCCGTAATCATGCAACGGATGCCCCTTGTGGATTGTGTATATGTCTCGTCCTCGTCGACACTGGAGTCAGACTCCGTGTCGACATCTGTGTCTGCCATCTGAGGTAGCGGGCGTTTTTGAGCCCCTGATGGCCTTTGAGACGCCTGGGCAGGCACTGGCTGAGAAGCCGGCTGTCCCACAGCTGTTATGTCATCGAACCTTTTATGCAAGGAGTTGACACTGTCGTGTAAAACCTTCCACATATCCATCCACTCTGGTGTCGACTAGAGATGAGCGGGTTCGGTTCCTCGGAAACCGAACCCGCCCGAACTTCATGTTTTTTTACACGGGTCCGAGCGACTCGGATCTTCCCGCCTTGCTCGGTTAACCCGAGCGTGCCCGAACGTCATCATCCCGCTGTCGGATTCTCGCGAGGCTCGGATTCTATCGCGAGACTCGGATTCTATATAAGGAGCCGCGCGTCGCCGCCATTTTCACACGTGCATTGAGATTCATAGGGAGAGGACGTGGCTGGCGTCCTCTCCGTTTATAGAGTAGAGAAGAAGAGAGTGAGACTAGAGTAGAGAGAGACACAGTAGTAATTTTGGGGAGCATTAGGAGGAGTACTACTACTTGCTGAAGTGATAGATAGATAGATAGATAGATAGATAGATAGATAGATAGATAGATAGATAGATAGTGTGACTGTATAATGTATATCTGACTTGTGGGGGAGACACTGACAGTGGGGAGCAGTTAGAGTCTGAGAGCAGGACTCAGGAGTACATATAACGTACAGTGCACACTTTTGCTGCCAGAGTGCCACACTGCCATTGTGACCACACTGACCACCAGAATAATATATATTGTGATTGTCTGCTTAGGAGTACTACTTGCAAGTTGCTGATAGTGTGACCAGTGACCTGACCACCAGTTTAATAATCACCACCAGTTTTATATATATATATATATATATATATATAATTGTATATAATATATATATAATATTGTATACCACCTACCCGTTTTTTTTTTCTCTTTCTTCTTCTTTATACATACTACTATAGTAGCTTACTGTAGCAGTCTGCGGTGCTGCTGAGCTGACAGTGTCCAGCAGGTCCGTCATCAGTCATTACATAATAAATATATATACCTGTCCGGCTGCAGTACTAGTGATATTATATATATATATATATATTAATTTCATCTCATTATCATCCAGTCTATATTAGCAGCAGACACAGTACGGTAGTCCACGGCTGTAGCTACCTCTGTGTCGGCAGTCGCTGGTCCATCCATAATTGTATACCACCTACCCGTGTTTTTTTTTTTTCTTTCTTCTTGATACATACTACTATAGTAGCTTACTGTAGCAGTCTGCGGTGCTGCTGAGCTGACAGTGTCCAGCAGGTCCGTCATCAGTCATTACATAATAAATATATATACCTGTCCGGCTGCAGTACTAGTGATATTATATATATATATATATATATTAATTTCATCTCATTATCATCCAGTCTATATTAGCAGCAGACACAGTATGGTAGTCCACGGCTGTAGCTACCTCTGTGTCGGCAGTCGCTGGTCCATCCATAATTGTATACCACCTACCTGTGTTTTTTTTTTCTTTCTTCTTGATACATACTACTATAGTAGCTTACTGTAGCAGTCTGCGGTGCTGCTGAGCTGACAGTGTCCAGCAGGTCCGTCATCAGTCATTACATAATAAATATATATACCTGTCCGGCTGCAGTACTAGTGATATTATATATATATATATATATTAATTTCATCTCATTATCATCCAGTCTATATTAGCAGCAGACACAGTACGGTAGTCCACGGCTGTAGCTACCTCTGTGTCGGCAGTCGCTGGTCCATCCATAATTGTATACCACCTACCCGTGTTTTTTTTTCTTTCTTCTTGATACATACTACTATAGTAGCTTACTGTAGCAGTCTGCGGTGCTGCTGAGCTGACAGTGTCCAGCAGGTCCGTCATCAGTCATTACATAATAAATATATATACCTGTCCGGCTGCAGTACTAGTGATATTATATATATATATATATATATATATTAATTTCATCTCATTATCATCCAGTCTATATTAGCAGCAGACACAGTACGGTAGTCCACGGCTGTAGCTACCTCTGTGTCGGCAGTCGCTGGTCCATCCATAATTGTATACCACCTACCCGTGTTTTTTTTTTCTTTTCTTCTTGATACATACTACTATAGTAGCTTACTGTAGCAGTCTGCGGTGCTGCTGAGCTGACAGTGTCCAGCAGGTCCGTCATCAGTCATTACATAATAAATATATATACCTGTCCGGCTGCAGTACTAGTGATATTATATATATATATATATTAATTTCATCTCATTATCATCCAGTCTATATTAGCAGCAGACACAGTACGGTAGTCCACGGCTGTAGCTACCTCTGTGTCGGCAGTCTCTGGTCCATCCATAATTGTATACCACCTACCCGTGTTTTTTTTTCTTTCTTCTTGATACATACTACTATAGTAGCTTACTGTAGCAGTCTGCGGTGCTGCTGAGCTGACAGTGTCCAGCAGGTCCGTCATCAGTCATTACATAATAAATATATATACCTGTCCGGCTGCAGTACTAGTGATATTATATATATATATATATATATATATATATATAAATTTCATCTCATTATCATCCAGTCTATATTAGCAGCAGACACAGTACGGTAGTCCACGGCTGTAGCTACCTCTGTGTCGGCAGTCGCTGGTCCATCCATAATTGTATACCACCTACCCGTGTTTTTTTTTTTTTTCTTCTTGATACATAATACTATAGTAGCTTACTGTAGCAGTCTGCGGTGCTGCTGATCTGACAGTGTCCAGCAGGTCTGTCATCAGTCATTACATAATAAATATATATACCTGTCCGGCTGCAGTACTAGTGATATTATATATATATATATTAATTTCATCTCATTATCATCCAGTCTATATTAGCAGCAGACACAGTACGGTAGTCCACGGCTGTAGCTACCTCTGTGTCGGCAGTCGCTGGTCCATCCATAATTGTATACCACCTACCCGTGTTTTTTTTTTTTTTCTTTCTTCTTGATACATACTACTATAGTAGCTTACTGTAGTAGTCTGTGGTGCTGCTGAGCTGACAGTGTCCAGCAGGTCCGTCATCAGTCATTACATAATAAATATATATACCTGTCCGGCTGCAGTACTAGTGATATTATATATATATATATATATATATATATTAATTTCATCTCATTATCATCCAGTCTATATTAGCAGCAGACACAGTACGGTAGTCCACGGCTGTAGCTACCTCTGTGTCGGCAGTCGCTGGTCCATCCATAAGTATACTAGTATCCATCCATCTCCATTGTTTACCTGAGGTGCCTTTTAGTTGTGCCTATTAAAATATGGAGAACAAAAATGTTGAGGTTCCAAAATTAGGGAAAGATCAAGATCCACTTCCACCTCGTGCTGAAGCTGCTGCCACTAGTCATGGCCGAGACGATGAAATGCCAGCAACATCGTCTGCCAAGGCCGATGCCCAATGTCATAGTACAGAGCATGTAAAATCCAAAACACCAAATATCAGTAAAAAAAAGGACTCCAAAATCTAAAATAAAATTGTCGGAGGAGAAGCGTAAACTTGCCAATATGCCATTTACCACACGGAGTGGCAAGGAACGGCTGAGGCCCTGGCCTATGTTCATGGCTAGTGGTTCAGCTTCACATGAGGATGGAAGCACTCAGCCTCTCGCTAGAAAAATGAAAAGACTCAAGCTGGCAAAAGCACCGCAAAGAACTGTGCGTTCTTCGAAATCCCAAATCCACAAGGAGAGTCCAATTGTGTCGTTTGCGATGCCTGACCTTCCCAACACTGGACGTGAAGAGCATGCGCCTTCCACCATTTGCACGCCCCCTGCAAGTGCTGGAAGGAGCACCCGCAGTCCAGTTCCTGATAGTCAGATTGAAGATGTCAGTGTTGAAGTACACCAGGATGAGGAGGATATGGGTGTTGCTGGCGCTGGGGAGGAAATTGAACAGGAGGATTCTGATGGTGAGGTGGTTTGTTTAAGTCAGGCACCCGGGGAGACACCTGTTGTCCGTGGGAGGAATAGGGCCGTTGACATGCCTGGTGAAAATACCAAAAAAATCAGCTCTTCGGTGTGGAAGTATTTCACCAGAAATGCGGACAACATTTGTCAAGCCGTGTGTTGCCTTTGTCAAGCTGTAATAAGTAGGGGTAAGGACGTTAACCACCTCGGAACATCCTCCCTTATACGTCACCTGCAGCGCATTCATAATAAGTCAGTGACAAGTTCAAAAACTTTGGGCGACAGCGGAAGCAGTCCACTGACCAGTAAATCCCTTCCTCTTGTAACCAAGCTCACGCAAACCACCCCACCAACTCCCTCAGTGTCAATTTCCTCCTTCCCCAGGAATGCCAATAGTCCTGCAGGCCATGTCACTGGCAATTCTGACGAGTCCTCTCGTGCCTGGGATTCCTCCGATGCATCCTTGCATGTAACGCCTACTGCTGCTGGCGCTGCTGTTGTTGCTGCTGGGAGTCGATGGTCATCCCAGAGGGGAAGTCGTAAGCCCACTTTTACTACTTCCACCAAGCAATTGACTGTCCAACAGTCCTTTGCGAGGAAGATGAAATATCACAGCAGTCATCCTGTTGCAAAGCGGATAACTGAGGCCTTGACAACTATGTTGGTGTTAGACGTGCGTCCGGTATCCGCCGTTAGTTCACAGGGAACTAGACAATTTGTTGAGGTAGTGTGCCCCCGTTACCAAATACCATCTAGGTTCCACTTCTCTAGGCAGGCGATACCGAGAATGTACACGGACGTCAGAAAAAGACTCACCAGTGTCCTAAAAAATGCAGTTGTACCCAATGTCCACTTAACCACGGACATGTGGACAAGTGGAGCAGGGCAGGGTCAGGACTATATGACTGTGACAGCCCACTGGGTAGATGTATGGATGCCCGCCGCAAGAACAGCAGCGGCGGCACCAGTAGCAGCATCTCGCAAACGCCAACTCTTTCCTAGGCAGGCTACGCTTTGTATCACCGGTTTCCAGAATACGCACACAGCTGAAAACCTCTTACGGCAACTGAGGAAGATCATCGCGGAATGGCTTACCCCAATTGGACTCTCCTGTGGATTTGTGGCATCGGACAACGCCAGCAATATTGTGTGTGCATTAAATATGGGCAAATTCCAGCACGTCCCATGTTTTGCACATACCTTGAATTTGGTGGTGCAGAATTTTTTAAAAAATGACAGGGGCGTGCAAGAGATGCTGTCGGTGGCCAGAAGAATTGCGGGACACTTTCGGAGGACAGGCACCACGTACAGAAGACTGGAGCACCACCAAAAACGCCTGAACCTGCCCTGCCATCATCTGAAGCAAGAAGTGGTAACGAGGTGGAATTCAACCCTATATATGCTTCAGAGGTTGGAGGAGCAGCAGAAGGCCATTCAAGCCTATACAATTGAGCACGATATAGGAGGTGGAATGTACCTGTCTCAAGCGCAGTGGAGAATGATTTCAACGTTGTGCAAGGTTCTGCAACCTTTTGAACTTGCCACACGTGAAGTCAGTTCAGACACTGCCAGCCTGAGTCAGGTCATTCCCCTCATCAGGCTTTTGCAGAAGAAGCTGGAGGCATTGAAGGAGGAGCTAAAAGGGAGCGATTCCGCTAGGCATGTGGGACTTGTGGATGGAGCCCTTAATTCGCTTAACAAGGATTCACGGGTGGTCAATCTGTTGAAATCAGAGCACTACATTTTGGCCACCGTGCTCGATCCTAGATTTAAAACCTACCTTGGATCTCTCTTTCCGGCAGACACAAGTCTGCTGGGGTTCAAAGACCTGCTGGTGACAAAATTGTCAAGTCAAGCGGAACGCGACCTGTCAACATCTCCTCCTTCACATTCTCCCGCAACTGGGGGTGCGAGGAAAAGGCTCAGAATTCCGAGCCCACCCGCTGGCGGTGATGCAGGGCAGTCTGGAGCGACTGCTGATGCTGACATCTGGTCCGGACTGAAGGACCTGACAACGATTACGGACATGTCGTCTACTGTCACTGCATATGATTCTCTCAACATTGATAGAATGGTGGAGGATTATATGAGTGACCGCATCCAAGTAGGCACGTCACACAGTCCGTACTTATACTGGCAGGAAAAAGAGGCAATTTGGAGGCCCTTGCACAAACTGGCTTTATTCTACCTAAGTTGCCCTCCCACAAGTGTGTACTCCGAAAGAGTGTTTAGTGCCGCCGCTCACCTTGTCAGCAATCGGCGTACGAGGTTACATCCAGAAAATGTGGAGAAGATGATGTTCATTAAAATGAATTATAATCAATTCCTCCGCGGAGACATTGACCAGCAGCAATTGCCTCCACAAAGTACACAGGGAGCTGAGATGGTGGATTCCAGTGGGGACGAATTGATAATCTGTGAGGAGGGGGATGTACACGGTGATATATCGGAGGGTGATGATGAGGTGGACATCTTGCCTCTGTAGAGCCAGTTTGTGCAAGGAGAGATTAATTGCTTCTTTTTCGGTGGGGGTCCAAACCAACCCGTCATTTCAGTCACAGTCGTGTGGCAGACCCTGTCACTGAAATGATGGGTTGGTTAAAGTGTGCATGTCCTGTTTATACAACATAAGGGTGGGTGGGAGGGCCCAAGGACAATTCCATCTTGCACCTCTTTTTTCTTTCATTTTTATTTGCGTCATGTGCTGTTTGGGGAGTGTTTTTTGGAAGGGCCATCCTGCGTGCCACTGCAGTGCCACTCCTAGATGGGCCAGGTGTTTGTGTCGGCCACTAGGGTCGCTTATCTTACTCACACAGCTACCTCATTGCGCCTCTTTTTTTCTTCTTTGTGTCATGTGCTGTTTGGGGAGGGTTTTTTGGAAGGGCCATCCTGCGTGCCACTGCAGTGCCACTCCTAGATGGGCCAGGTGTTTGTGTCGGCCACTAGGGTCGCTAATCTTACTCACACAGCTACCTCATTGCGCCTCTTTTTTTCTTCTTTGCGTCATGTGCTGTTTGGGGAGTGTTTTTTGGAAGGGCCATCCTGCGTGACACTGCAGTGCCACTCCTAGATGGGCCAGGTGTTTGTGTCGGCCACTAGGGTCGCTTATCTTACTCACACAGCTACCTCATTGCGCCTCTTTTTTTCTTCTTTGCGTCATGTGCTGTTTGGGGAGTGTTTTTTGGAAGGGTTATCCTGCGTGACACTGCAGTGCCACTCCTAGATGGGCCAGTTGTTTGTGTCGGCCACTAGGGTCGCTTAGCTTAGTCATCCAGCGACCTCGGTGCAAATTTTAGGACTAAAAATAATATTGTGAGGTGTGAGGTATTCAGAATAGACTGAAAATGAGTGGAAATTATGGTTTTTGAGGTTAATAATACTTTGGGATCAAAATGACCCCCAAATTCTATGATTTAAGCTGTTTTTTAGTGTTTTTTGAAAAAAACACCCGAATCCAAAACACACCCGAATCCGACAAAAAAAATTCGGTGAGGTTTTGCCAAAACGCGGTCGAACCCAAAACACGGCCGCGGAACCGAACCCAAAACCAAAACACAAAACCCGAAAAATTTCAAGTGCACATCTCTAGTGTTGACCCCGCAGGGGGTGACATCACATTTATCGGCACCTGCTCCGCCTCCACATAAGCCTCCTCATCAAACATGTCGACACAGCTGTACCGACACACCGCACACACACAGGGAATGCTCTGACTGAGGACAGGACCCCACAAAGTCCTTTGGGGAGAAAGAGAGAGAGTATGCCAGCACACACCACAGCGCTATATAATCAGGGATTTACACTAACACAAAGTGATTTTCCCTATAGCAGCTTTACAAATACAGTTTGCGCCTAAATTTAGTGCCCCCCCCCTCTCTTTTTTACCCTTTGAGCCTGGAAACTGCAGGGAGAGCCTGGGGAGCTGTCTTCCAGCGGAGCTGTGAAGAGGAAATGGCGCCAGTGTGCTGAGGGAGATAGCTCCGCCCCCTTCTCGGCGGACTTCTCCCGCTCTTATATTTATATTATGGCGGGGGATTTTTGCACATATATAGTTTATTAGACTATATTATGTGCTGTTCGCCATGTAAGGTACTCTAATTGCAGCCCAGGGTGCCTCCCCACCCCAGCGCCCTGCACCCATCAGTGACCGGAGTATGTGGTGTGCATAGGGAGCAATGGTGCACAGCTGCAGTGCTGTGCGCTACCTTAATGAAGACCGGAGTCTTCAGCCGCCGATTTTCAGGATGTTCTTCTTGCTTCTGGCTCTGCAAGGGGACGGCGGTGCGGCTCCGGGACCAGACGACCGAGGCTGGGCCTGTGTTCGATCCCTCTGGAGCTAATGGTGTCCAGTAGCCTAAGAAGCCCAAGCTAGCTGCAAGCAGGTAGGTTCGCTTCTCTCCCCTTAGTCCCTCGTAGCAGTGAGTCTGTTGCCAGCAGATCTCACTGAAAATAAAAAACCTAACAAATACTTTCTTTACTAGAAGCTCAGGAGAGCCCCTAGTGTGCAACCAGCTCGGGCCGGGCACAGATTCTAACTGAGGTCTGGAGGAGGGGCATAGAGGGAGGAGCCAGTGCACACCAGATAGTACCTAATCTTTCTTTTAGAGTGCCCAGTCTCCTGCGGAGCCCGTCTATTCCCCATGGTCCTTACGGAGTACCCAGCATCCACTAGGACGTCAGAGAAAAAGTAATTATGTTACAGGAAGTTCATAATTCCAACTTTGACTGTACTATAAAATGATAAATGTTCTGGCTTTTACATGTACAAAAGGGTAAAGTGGGGGATTACAGAAATATAGGTGCCCCCTTGAGGCTTTACCTGCTCCACTGAACACAGGGGCACCGAAGTAGCTTTTTGGGGGAATTGTTCCTTGAGGATCCTCAACTTGACAGACGCTTGTCCTCGCTTGACTGTCAACATACACTTGCAGTATATTGAACCTGGTGTATTCACTTGAACAGAGAGCTAGCGATAGCTCTTTTCATGAAATGTCCTCCTCACATCATGAAATCTGCAGCTGGTCATCTGTCTTGAACACGGTGTCTTCTGGTTTGATAGCTACATCTTCTGGCATCTCTTT
The DNA here is from genome assembly GCF_028390025.1 of Pseudophryne corroboree. Taxonomy (NCBI): domain Eukaryota; kingdom Metazoa; phylum Chordata; class Amphibia; order Anura; family Myobatrachidae; genus Pseudophryne; species Pseudophryne corroboree. Next base: position 718,860,417 of record NC_086446.1, read on the forward strand.
GTTGCAACAGCAACTCTTTTTATTCATTGTCTTCTTTTCAAGCTCATCCATTTGATTGACTGTATGGCTCTCATAATAATAATATAATATAAGCTACTTTGCAGTGGTGGAGCCATTGACATTGCGAGTCTGCATTGCCTTGTGATGCTGCCTACTTTTTTCTTACGATTTTCTTGCCACACTTCCTTCTTATTAGAGAAGCCTAAATCCAGAAGATTCAGGCTTTCCAATGTGTACACGAGACTCTGTGATGATGTACTTCATCAGACAGCCTCAATGCTGAAAGAGTTTTTGAGAAGGGATAAATTGCTGTTGAGGGGATGAAATTGTATGCTGGTGCTCTCTGTGTTGTAGAGCAGCCATCAGGATAGTCTCTGTATTGCATTGCAGTATCCAGGATGAATTCTGTACTATATGATGATCACTAGGATGCATTGTAGGGCTGACACTGTATGCTCTCTGTATTGATTAGTAATCGCTAGGATGCTATCTGTGTTGTTAGGCAGTCTCTAATGGCTCGCCGTAATGTATGGTGGTTACTGGGATGGTCTCTGTATTGTATGGCAGTCACTGGAATGCTCTCTGGGATACTTTCTATATTGTATATTTGTGTCTGGGATGCTCTCTTTATTGTATGGTAGTCTCTGTGATGCTGTATGCATTATATATTGGTAACTTAGATGCTCCCTGTATTGCTTATTGGTCTCTGTGGTGATTTCTTTATTTTATGGGGGTAACTTGAATGATCTTGGTATTTTAAGGTTGTCATTTGTCAAAATGTTTATTTTATAATTTATACAGATGTCTCATGAATGCTCTCTGTATTGTATGGTAGTCTGTAGGATGCTCTATGTATTGTATATTGGTCCCTCAGATGCTATCTGAATTGGTAGATGGAATGCCATCTACAGTACCATTGTGTGCTGCCATGATTCGCCTACCCCCATTGTGACGAGGTAATGATGTGCTAACCATGACTACTTTTTTGTTGTCCCCAATTACAGTTAACTCTGTCCCACTTGCATGAAGCCTTTACATTCAGGGCCACTGTACATTCATAATCCACTTCTGTTTGAATAGCTGTAACATTGGATTTCAATAGTGTACTTGCCAGGCTAATTTGAAGATTAAAGAATCTGTATTCACTATGCTTCAGTTTTACTTTCTTATACTTTTCAGAAAATAATTCTGTTTTAGTAGCTAGCATGAATGGCAACATTTTCATTTCAAAACACAAATTTTATTCTATATAATACTGGGGCAGATGCATCATCGCTTGGAGTGATAAAATGGAAAGTGAAAAAGTGCCACCCAATCAGCTCCTAACTGCCATTTTTCAAACACAGCCTGTGACATGGCAGTTAGGAGCTGATTGGCTGGCACTTTCTCTTTCTCCATTTTCTTTCTCTCCAAGCGATGATGCATCTAGCTAGTCTCTTGGTAAATGGATAAGACAGACGCATGTTCTGCTTCTGCGTGAGAGATATAATGTACTTGGACTGCACTCAAAACCAAAATGAATGTAATGAATTGAATTATAGCAAAGAGCTGGCGGCTCTTCACAAGTGGGCAATTTACTGCTGGATAACTGCAATGCAATTTCTGGGAGCAATATCCAATAGAGGATAAGTGGAAATATACGTGCAGTTGGCAGAAAATGATTGGATGACCTGCAGAGCGATGAATGGAATATCCCACCACCTACTCTGTAGATATGAATCATATTATTCAAGATATCCTGAACTACTCCGACATTACATTATATATATAGAGAGATGCAATGCAAAACAATTTGGCCGATAATGATCATCATTCAGATTGTTCATCGTCCAAATTGCTGCCATCGCCCAGTGTGTAGGGCGCTTAAGTCTCCATGCGTGTATAAGGCATGAGATATATATATATATATACTGTATATATATACTAGGTGATTCATCGCGCCCTACGGGCGCTCTTCACGCCGTCAGAACTTGCTACGCCCCCTTAACCCTTGCACGCCCTTGTGGCGTGCAACATTGTTATTATATGGAGTATTAGCGCCAAGCATAATTTACTGAGTGGTGAAATATTGCACATTCAAAGGACATGCGATGGTTAAGGGGCTGTAGCCCAATGGCGTGAACAACGCATGCAGTTAGTAGGTGCTGTGTTTGGTGAAGAGGTGGGTGCTGGGGAGATGGGGAGGGGCGGTTGTGGAGGTGCCGCGGATGGGGGAGGGTGTCCGGAGGTGCTATGGTTGGGGGAGGTGTGTATGGGGGAGGGGGGAGCGGAGGGGGTGGGGAGGTGCTACGGGTGAGATAGGGTCGGGGGGGGGGGCCACGAATTAGTGAAGGGGTCCGGAGGGGCTGCAGGTGTGGTAGGGGCGGCCATAACGTGTGTGTGGGAGGGGCAATTGCGGGGCTGCGATGCATGGGGGAGGTGTTCCGGAGGCGCTGCGGGTGAGGAAGGGGCGGGTGTGCCGCAGGTGGGGTAGGGGGTCTGGCACTGCGGGTGGGGGAGGGGTAGGTAGGGGGGTGCTGCGGATGGAGGAGGTTGTCCGGAGGCACTGCGGGTGGCGGAGGGGCGGGTGTCACGGGAGGGGTAGTGGGCCAGGAGGCAAAGCGGGTGGGGGATGGACCGGGTGCAGGGTTTCTGCAGATGGGGTCCGGGGGCTCTGTGGGTGATGGATGGGCAGGTGCGAGGTTCCTGCTGGTGGTAGAGGGGCGGGTGGTGCTGAGTGTGGGGGAGAGGCACTGTATATACAGCCAACCATTCACACATGATACACTGTCCACATACCCCATGCACACTCTATACCCAAAACAGCACGCACACAATTCTCCGGGCGCAGCTGCAGCAGAGCTGTAGTGACCTGGATGTGCACTCCTGCACACTTGCTGCTGCTGCTTTCCGGGTAACGGCGTCGGGGGCTGGGAGACGGGGCCGCGGCTAGTCTGCAGCAGCAGTAGGTGATGGGATGGATTGCGCCGCTCAGTGACACTAGGCGCACCCCCTGCGGCTGACAGTGAGGCAGGAGAGAGAAGGGGAGCCACGGTGGCCGCAGCGGTGGCCTTATCCTGTGGGCGGGCTCAGCTGCCCTCCTTACCACAGCACAGGAGCTGGGAGGAGGAGGACACGGTGGCTGTCAGTAAGTTGGGAGAGGGGAGATGGGGTGTCCGCAGCAACGGTGGGACGTGGCCTCATCCTGTGGCCGGGCTCAGTCTCCCTCCTAACTGGGGCCGTGAACCGGGAGGAGGACGCGTCCAGCAGGGAAGATGGCGGCGAGGTATTTGGCCAGATCTGTGACTCTATGACTGTGACTCCACCTACCATTGTAACTCCGCCAAGCATTGGTCACACAGGCACAGTGTCACAGATCTGGGCTATTATATAGGAGTCGGAGATGCTGCTGCCTCTGGGTGAGGGATGGGGGAGGGAACAGGAGGTGTTGTGTTTGCTGGAGTTGTGGGTATGGGGACCAGGGGGATGGGGGAGGGTCTCCGAAGGTGGCATGGGTGGGGGAGGTCCACATGGGGTGGGAGGGTGGATGTTGGAGGGTACTGCGGTGTGTGGTGTGAGCAGGGGAGGGGTGGTGAGTGGGATTGGGGTAGGCAGATGGCAAAAGGTGTGTTAAGGTGCAGGGGGTGGTGGAGGGGTTGTTTATTTGTGCAAGGTGGGTGCTAGGTATGGGTCTTCCTTGTTTGGGGGATGTCCTTGTGGGATGGGTGTTGCACAGGCAGGTGCAATCTCAGGGCGAGTGCGATTTCACGTCCGGTGGAGTTGTGGGTGCGGGAGGGTTATGTTCCTTGCTGTGGTGTGAGGGTTAGGGGTTTATGAGGTGTTGTGGTTGTGTGGGGGTTGTGCAGGGATGGGGAGGGTTTTTTCTGTGTGCAGGGGGTGGGGAACGTGTCTGCATGTTGTGTTTGGCAGATGGGTGGGTGGAGGAATTCCGCTTGTGAAGGAGAAGAGGGTGCGCAAGGTGGTTGTCCATACCTCTGGTCCATGGCTTGAACCATGTAATGTCCTCAGCTGCTGCGCCCCAGACCTGCACAGGGTGGAGTACGGTGCCCGGTTGCTGCAGGTGAGGTGTGTGGCGGGGTCAGCGGGCTGGCGCTGGTTCCTGATCCCCAGGGCATGCAGCTGTGCAGTGCCCCATGCTGCACAGAGAGGGGCTGCGCCTGGAGAGCTGTGCCCCGGGCAGACCGCCGGCCAGGGAGAGAGAGTGAATCCTGGGCTGGTTGTTCATTTACCCATTAACCCATCTTCTATATAATTGGCCAGATCTGTGACTGTAACTCCGCCCAGCGTTGTGACTCCGCCCAGCGTTAGTCACACAGGCACAGAGTCACAGATCTGGGCTATTATATAGGAGATACAGTATATATGTGTGCTGACTTTGTTGTTTTAAATATTTATTGTATTTTTGAATGGAAACAAAGGGACAGCGGTGACAGTGAGGTTAGAGGCTTCTGGTTCTCTGTAACAATGTCATGCGGCAGGGAGGTGTCAGGATGGTGATTACATGTGCTGGAACCACCCCAGGGTGTTATTGTGCACAGCTGAATCTCTGCCTGCAGTGAGTGAGATTCGGGAGTGTACTGTACACAGAAGCCTCAGGCATTGTTTGAAATCACTGCATGGTCCAAAATGCTCAACATTCCAAACTCAACGGGGTAGGGGGAAGTTATGTATCTACTTCACCATGTGATTGATAAGATTACTCTTACCCCCAAAATAACCTGGTATCGAACCCCATGATGCTGCAGAGTGTCATCGCAGGGACAGAGCTCGCTTGCAAGCTCTGTCCCTGCATGCGATAATTGGATACATCCCCACGATTTAATCAATTATCGCAGTGCGAGTTTGGGTGATTTTATCACATGATATCAGCATGCAAGGATGCAGGTGGTGATAAATAGGCCCCAAAGGAGGGAAACTACAGTGGAAAATTGTTTTTTGGTAGATCTTACTAAATTGCAGATTGGTTTACATGGGCCCAGATTCCAAATGTGAGCCAAGTCACAAAGAGCAGTTTGGCTTCCAGGATCAGATAATGCTGGAAGTCCTCGGGGAGAGAGCCTCATTTTCAGTACAGTTTTGATTAAGATATTGGGGCTATCTGACAAAGCCCTATATCTGAGATATCTCCAGCTAACAAAGCACATCACGTCCCCATTATACTTAATGGAGTCTGTGTGGGCTCCCTCCTCTCTTGCACTGAAGTTGCGAGTAGACTCTGACTATATGCCAGGGATTACTGTGTAAATGCAGGTCTCCAGGATCATGGTGTTCCCCGCCATTTTCCAAGTGATGTCTGCAGCACCAAAGTGGTGCTTTGAAGAGGTGAGTAGAATATATGGGTGCGGTGCAGGGTGTACAATGTGGGCACGGCACTCATTATAGATATGCCACTGGCTGTGGCTGTACTTATGAAGCTGCAAAAAGAGTAGCTTTTGAGCTTGGCCCCATTAGCTAGAGGGGCAGACTTGCCCACAGGGGTACAGCTAAAAAACCCTGACAGGCACCACCCCCTTATCTAGGGGTCAGGTTCCAGACTATGCACTTGAATTATACATTATACATATATGTTACATTATGCTGCATGCACTACCCGTAAAAAAATAAAAATAAAATAAAATAATATATATATATATATATATATATATATATATATGTATATAATACTGGTATATAATACAGGAGCAGCTCAGAGACTGGTAATAGGGAAGGAGATTACCTTTAATGCAGGGGCTATGTTCCACTGTTATGCTTTGCTAAATGCTAGCCCAGAAGAGAAATGGTAGTGTACCTGAATGTTGATCAGTTGAATGCTCTGAACTCATTTATTTCTGCAAATCACCTGAGGGCCTGCATGCTTTCACCCTTACCTGTACTTTAGCGGGAGACCGTTGTTCACTTGCTTTTCATTACATACCATCTTGCCTGTCTGCTTGTGTATGCTACTGTATATTGCTTGAACCGAGCTAGGCACTTTCATGCTCCCTTTTCTATCTACACAGAGGGAGGAGTTTAGGTGTTATACTTCGCTGGCCCCTGAACTGCTGGCCTTACTCTGTATTCCTGCTGTCTGCTATTCCGCACTATAGAACTGTGCTATATATTAAGCTATTGACTATGAGTTGTTCACTTGCCTGCTACTTTGAGACTGTGAGCTGTAGTGGGTCTATACTCTTAAACCTAAAGTGACTCCTTTGCTGCCCAGGGATAATTATTGAACTGTGTACATGCTAGAGAAGTACAGCTGATCAATATATTTCTAGTATACGCAGATGTTATATTAGTCTACTGTGACCGTTTATTGATATTTACATTAATACTGTGTTTATGTTGGCAATACTTTTGCTGGCTTGCATTGTTTCTATGACATTGTAACGTGCCTTTGCCTTTTAACCAAGTTATTCTACAGCGGTGATCAGATGCTCCTGAATAATAAATCTTTATGTCACCGTCCTAATGTGTAGTGACTAATATATTGGGTCCTCTGGGGTTGAGGTTCCTCGTCTTTCTGCCTTGGGTTACAGCAGTGAGATCCGGTCCAAGGATCCCGGGTGAAGAATCCAGGTATGTCCACCGACACCTGCACTTACAACACTCCACTGTACTTACCTGTTACATCTGTACTGTGGGCATAACTACAGGGGGTAGCTTTTACTGGAGGCATAACTACAGGGGGCATCTGGACTGGGAGTAGCTTCTACTGGGGGCATCTTCTACTGGGGGCATAACTACAGGGGGCAGCTTCTACTGGGTGCATAACTACAGGGGGCAGCTTCTACTGGGTGCATAACTACAGGGGGCAGCTTCTACTGGGGTCAAAACTACAGGGGGCATCTGTATTGGGGCAGCTTCTACTGTGGGCATCTGTAGTGGGGGCAGATTCTACTGGGGGCATAACTACAGGGGGCATAACTACTGGGGGCAGCTTCTATGGGGACATCTATACTGGGGGCAGCTTCTACTGGGAGCATAACTAAAGGGGGCATCTGTACTGGGGGCAGATGTACATGGGGCATCTGTACTGGGGGCAGCTCTACATAATTTAAATTGGGGATACTATTGGGTGACCATGCCCCTTTCTTTTATAAGGCCACGCCCTTTTTTTTGCAAAGCGTGCCTCTGGCGCGCACAATCCCTTTAGAGCTGATGCAGGGATGGCGTACGGCACTCTCATAGACAAAACAACAAGTCTGGGTGCCCCTCCAAAGGCAATATGGAATACAGTGTAACGGATGGCACTCCAGCGTATGAATTCAATCAAACAAGAAACCAAGTAGAAGTCAGAGTTCTACTTGGTTTCTTGTTTGATTTAATTCATACGCTGGAGTGCCATCCGTTACACTGTATTCTATATGTATATATATATATATATATATATATATCCAATTAGTAAAGAAGGCACTCACCAGACTTGTATTTAAATGCAGATAAAGCCGTTTATCAAAATTCACAACGGTGATTAAATCATGGTTGGTCGACGTTTCGGTCCTAGCCGGACCTTCTTCCAGACCAGTATGTGCAACCGTCACAATCACAGATCAAATGACCAATATTGTGGAGCCCTAAATACCCAAATAGAGCCCGCCCTCCAATCAATTAATAGCAATGCCGTAAACCTAAATAAACCACTAGATCTATGGTGAACTAGAAGTGTATAAAGTAGATACCATATGTTTACCACATACTGAAATACATACAGTGATTACGACATTAAATCTTAGAGCGCTCACCAAGTACCCTGTAGATGTTGATATCGTCAGTGGAACGCACGCCAGCCGTGACACGCACGGCACTTCCGCAATAAGAAAAACCATTACTTCCAGAATGACGATACTACATTGAGTAATCAGGTGGAACGCAGCGCGTCAATGACACGCATGGCGCTTCCGCCTTTGATAGTGTGATATTCCCTATAGAAGTTGGTGGAACGCAAGCCAACCGTGACCCGCATGGCACTTCCGCTATATGAAAAACCATTGCTTCCGGAATAACGATACTACAATGAATAATCAGGTGGAACGCAGCGCGTCATTGACACGCAAAGCGCTTCCGCCTTAGATCGTATGCTACGAATACAAAAAAAGAAGGAATAACTCTATGTAAAAATAACTCTATGTAAAAATAGATAATCGGGCATAACATATGGATGGATCAAATAAGTGAAGTGTTTCAAAATAACAACACTGATAGTATTTGGTAGGGCGGATTCAAGAAATATCCAGAGCTCCACAATAGACAGCATGAATACTACATATAACATATATAACTAACATGACAATACATTTAAAAACATATATATTAACTTAAGCCAAATTAAACTAAATTAAACTAAGCTAAACTCAACTAAACTAAAGTGGACTGAAAAGCTAAGTGGCCATGGTGGTTACCCATAAACACAAAAATAATCTCAAAAAATCACAAAAAATCACGATTGATTCACATCACAGGAACACACTGAGATGGTTTTGTTCGTTCAAACCCCTTGGGGATACAGTGCCCAGATGATGTATCCAATATGCCTCTCTTTTCAATAATGATACCCCTCTGTCACCTCCTCGTGGTGGTGGTGGGATCCAATCAATTATCATATGTCGTAACGTAGCTACTTGATGTTTAAACTGCAGAAAGTGAAGTGCTACAGGTTTATCGCTCTTGCCACTGGTGAGTGCCAATTGTATCGAGGATCTATGTTGGTTGATCCGTTCGCGGTATGTTCTAATAGTTTTCCCCACATACATTTTCCCACAGGGGCATGTAAGATAATAAATCACATGGTCCATTAGGCATGTTAGATGGTGTCTTAATTCAATTTTGGTGCCGTGCAGTGGGTGATTAAAGAAACGTCCAGTTATCATGGCTCTGCAAGTCATACATTTCAAGCACTTGAAACAACCTGGGTTCACATTTAACCAAGTAGTGCCAGGAGATGCTGACGGTCGCATTGTAGGTCTCATCAACATGTCCTTCAGATTGGCACCTCTTTGTACGCTTAGTAGAGGTGGTCGAGCGCCAACTTTTTTGAACTTCGGGTCAGTGCTGATCATAGACCAATTTTTCTTGATCGATCTCTCCACATTGTGTAAGCCAGTATTGCAACTGGTTTTAAAGATGATCCGATCAAGGGTCTTCTTTTTGTTGTTGGTCTTGTGTATGTGTAGATTGCGAGCTTTGGTCATGCATCTGTCAACCACTGCGGCTGTGTAACCACGTTCGATAAATCGCTGTCTGCATTCAAATAATTGGGTCTCGGCATTTATCGCATTAGAATTATTTCTTAGTACTCTAAGAAATTGAGAGACGGGTAGATTAGACTTTAAACTGTCTGGGTGATGGCTGGATGCCCATAGCAACGTGTTCCGGTCGGTGGGCTTGCGGTACAGGGTATACTCCAGAATTGAAGGTAAATCAGGATTCTTGTATATTGAAATGTCCAAAAAATTAATATTGGACTCACTTACTGTAACAGTGAATTTAATAGGACTAGTAAGAGCATTTAGGGTATCCACCATGGTAAAAAGTAGTTCAGCAGAGCCCCGCCAAACTATAAAAAGATCGTCAATATATCTCTTGTAACACACAATGTGCTCTGCATAGTTACACAAGATATTTTCGTGTTCATACTTAGCCATGTACAAATTGGCGAACCCCGGGGCTAAATTCGAGCCCATAGCGGTGCCCGCCAATTGCACATAGTATTCATCCTGGTATTGAAAATAGTTACATTTAAGAACCAATCTAATCAAGCTTAGAATAAACTCAATAGGCGGACCCTCATAAGGACCCTTAACAAGTGCCTCCCTTACGGCAACAATTCCCTCCTCATGAGGGATAACCGTATACAAGGATGTTACATCTAAGGTGGCTAATGTGCAAGATGATAAATCATCAGTAATGAGGGCTAACGTGCTTAGGAGGTCACTAGTATCACGGATATAACTATCCATGGCCCTCACACAAGGTTGAAGGAAATGGTCAACAAATTTGGCCAGCGGCTGTAGCAGTGATCCTTGTGCCGATATAATCGGCCTACCTGGTGGTGTGGTTAAGGATTTATGTACCTTGGGTAGGGTATAAATAATGGGGCAGATAGGATAAGCCACCGATAAATATTCAAAAACCTCATCATTAATCCAAGTACATTGTAATGCCTGTAACAATACGTCATCTACTTCTTTCTTAAACCTAGGAGTTGGATTATAAGGAATTTTGAGGTAGGTGTTACTGTCAGACAGTTGTTTTCTGATTTCGACATCATAATCAGCAAAATCCTGGAGGACCACTGCTCCCCCTTTGTCAGCATTTCTGATGACCACATTAGTGTTACGTTTAAGATCTCTCAACGCTTGCCATTCACTTTTTGATAGATTAGAATATCCTTTGTTGTTACTGTGATTCAATAGCACCTCACTATCAACAACCTGTAGAAAAGTTTTTAGGCTGGCATTATTGGAAATAGGATCAAACTTACTAGTATTTCTAAATATGCCAGGTGAACGTGTATCAGACTGTGCTTGATTGTTGATGAATTTATTATCGAAAAATTCCCTAAGGCGTAATTGTCGCCCCATTTTATATTTTTGGATAGACCAATTAAACGATTTAAAGTGACAGGTGGGAATAAAGGACAAACCCTTCTTTAACAAAGAGGTTTCAGCATCTGTAAGTACATGGGAAGACAAATTAAATATTAAGTTCGAGAACCTCTCCCTCCCCGTCCTCGAGGTTTTGTACCTCCCCCTCCGCGGGTGGGGTCGCCTGTGGCGGTTTTGGCTCTCCGTGCCCTGGTGCCCGGTCCTAAAAAAGAGGATGAGGCACCAGATCCGGATGGGGGTACACTATCAGTAAATTCAGAGTCAGAGGAGGAATAGCCCTGTGGGTGATTAAATCTTTGTTGTCTATGGTTATACCTATTTAGTCGATTGCGTCGCCACCTGGTGGATGAATCATCCCCAGACAGCCATTTATACACTGAATGTTGTTGGTAATCAGTTTCCACAGTTTCCCATTTTTTTCTCTTGAATGCCAGTAAGTCAGATCGGTACTTGTCAATTTGTGTTTTGATTTTATCTAACCAGTTGTCTGACTTATCAGCCTTCAAGATAGAAACATATTCTCGTTCAAATAAATCAATGTCACTTTTCACCTTTTTGAGTTCTACTCCGACCTCTTCAACAACCAATATAAGGAGGTCAGAGGAACATTTGTTCAATATTCCACACCATTTCACACAAAAGGAAGGATTTTTTCTACCAATGGTGGGAGTATTGGCAATCCTAAATCCCCTAGGGATTCTCTTTTTCCGATAATACTCGGATAGAAACTGTCCATGAAGAGTTAAATCTATTTCTCTCTTCTTTAATTTATTGAGCTTGTGAAAAAGATCAAGTGGTGTACGGGCTGGTAATTGATCAAAGTCTGTTTGATTAAACAAGACTTTCTCAATCTCATCATCAGTATAGCTGATAAAAGCATTCTCTGCTTCACTTAGAGAGTTCTCATCCAATATACCCACACCAAGAGACATTCTATACCAGGATACAGTATGAACACTAATGCACCAAGCGATTCAGTCCACATACAGACAAAAAATTTTTTAAAAATAACCAATAATTGGTCAAATAGATATAGAAAGTAGACGAATTGATTCAAAAAAAGTAATCAAAACAAATGAAAAGAACCACATGAAGAAAAATAAATAAGAATAGTCCAAAATTTTCAAAAAAGGGTGCTCACTTAGAAGTGTATCATATAGATACCGTCCAATATTTCAAGATAGGTGAAGTGGCACTCACTATAAGAACAATGTCGACTGCTGGGGTGTCCAAATTCCAGGGAAAGTCCTGTTTTCACAAGGTCCCATAACACATCCAATTAGTAAAGAAGGCACTCACCAGACTTGTATTTAAATGCAGATAAAGCCGTTTATCAAAATTCACAACGGTGATTAAATCATGGTTGGTCGACGTTTCGGTCCTAGCCGGACCTTCTTCCAGACCAGTATGTGCAACCGTCACAATCACAGATCAAATGACCAATATTGTGGAGCCCTAAATACCCAAATAGAGCCCGCCCTCCAATCAATTAATAGCAATGCCGTAAACCTAAATAAACCACTAGATCTATGGTGAACTAGAAGTGTATAAAGTAGATACCATATGTTTACCACATACTGAAATACATACAGTGATTACGACATTAAATCTTAGAGCGCTCACCAAGTACCCTGTAGATGTTGATATCGTCAGTGGAACGCACGCCAGCCGTGACACGCACGGCACTTCCGCAATAAGAAAAACCATTACTTCCAGAATGACGATACTACATTGAGTAATCCGGTGGAACGCAGCGCGTCAATGACACGCATGGCGCTTCCGCCTTTGATAGTGTGATATTCCCTATAGAAGTTGGTGGAACGCAAGCCAACCGTGACCCGCATGGCACTTCCGCTATATGAAAAACCATTGCTTCCGGAATAACGATACTACAATGAATAATCAGGTGGAACGCAGCGCGTCATTGACACGCAAAGCGCTTCCGCCTTAGATCGTATGCTACGAATACAAAAAAAGAAGGAATAACTCTATGTAAAAATAACTCTATGTAAAAATAGATAATCGGGCATAACATATGGATGGATCAAATAAGTGAAGTGTTTCAAAATAACAACACTGATAGTATTTGGTAGGGCGGATTCAAGAAATATCCAGAGCTCCACAATAGACAGCATGAATACTACATATAACATATATAACTAACATGACAATACATTTAAAAACATATATATTAACTTAAGCCAAATTAAACTAAATTAAACTAAGCTAAACTCAACTAAACTAAAGTGGACTGAAAAGCTAAGTGGCCATGGTGGTTACCCATAAACACAAAAATAATCTCAAAAAATCACAAAAAATCACGATTGATTCACATCACAGGAACACACTGAGATGGTTTTGTTCGTTCAAACCCCTTGGGGATACAGTGCCCAGATGATGTATCCAATATGCCTCTCTTTTCAATAATGATACCCCTCTGTCACCTCCTCGTGGTGGTGGTGGGATCCAATCAATTATCATATGTCGTAACGTAGCTACTTGATGTTTAAACTGCAGAAAGTGAAGTGCTACAGGTTTATCGCTCTTGCCACTGGTGAGTGCCAATTGTATCGAGGATCTATGTTGGTTGATCCGTTCGCGGTATGTTCTAATAGTTTTCCCCACATACATTTTCCCACAGGGGCATGTAAGATAATAAATCACATGGTCCATTAGGCATGTTAGATGGTGTCTTAATTCAATTTTGGTGCCGTGCAGTGGGTGATTAAAGAAACGTCCAGTTATCATGGCTCTGCAAGTCATACATTTCAAGCACTTGAAACAACCTGGGTTCACATTTAACCAAGTAGTGCCAGGAGATGCTGACGGTCGCATTGTAGGTCTCATCAACATGTCCTTCAGATTGGCACCTCTTTGTACGCTTAGTAGAGGTGGTCGAGCGCCAACTTTTTTGAACTTCGGGTCAGTGCTGATCATAGACCAATTTTTCTTGATCGATCTCTCCACATTGTGTAAGCCAGTATTGCAACTGGTTTTAAAGATGATCCGATCAAGGGTCTTCTTTTTGTTGTTGGTCTTGTGTATGTGTAGATTGCGAGCTTTGGTCATGCATCTGTCAACCACTGCGGCTGTGTAACCACGTTCGATAAATCGCTGTCTGCATTCAAATAATTGGGTCTCGGCATTTATCGCATTAGAATTATTTCTTAGTACTCTAAGAAATTGAGAGACGGGTAGATTAGACTTTAAACTGTCTGGGTGATGGCTGGATGCCCATAGCAACGTGTTCCGGTCGGTGGGCTTGCGGTACAGGGTATACTCCAGAATTGAAGGTAAATCAGGATTCTTGTATATTGAAATGTCCAAAAAATTAATATTGGACTCACTTACTGTAACAGTGAATTTAATAGGACTAGTAAGAGCATTTAGGGTATCCACCATGGTAAAAAGTAGTTCAGCAGAGCCCCGCCAAACTATAAAAAGATCGTCAATATATCTCTTGTAACACACAATGTGCTCTGCATAGTTACACAAGATATTTTCGTGTTCATACTTAGCCATGTACAAATTGGCGAACCCCGGGGCTAAATTCGAGCCCATAGCGGTGCCCGCCAATTGCACATAGTATTCATCCTGGTATTGAAAATAGTTACATTTAAGAACCAATCTAATCAAGCTTAGAATAAACTCAATAGGCGGACCCTCATAAGGACCCTTAACAAGTGCCTCCCTTACGGCAACAATTCCCTCCTCATGAGGGATAACCGTATACAAGGATGTTACATCTAAGGTGGCTAATGTGCAAGATGATAAATCATCAGTAATGAGGGCTAACGTGCTTAGGAGGTCACTAGTATCACGGATATAACTATCCATGGCCCTCACACAAGGTTGAAGGAAATGGTCAACAAATTTGGCCAGCGGCTGTAGCAGTGATCCTTGTGCCGATATAATCGGCCTACCTGGTGGTGTGGTTAAGGATTTATGTACCTTGGGTAGGGTATAAATAATGGGGCAGATAGGATAAGCCACCGATAAATATTCAAAAACCTCATCATTAATCCAAGTACATTGTAATGCCTGTAACAATACGTCATCTACTTCTTTCTTAAACCTAGGAGTTGGATTATAAGGAATTTTGAGGTAGGTGTTACTGTCAGACAGTTGTTTTCTGATTTCGACATCATAATCAGCAAAATCCTGGAGGACCACTGCTCCCCCTTTGTCAGCATTTCTGATGACCACATTAGTGTTACGTTTAAGATCTCTCAACGCTTGCCATTCACTTTTTGATAGATTAGAATATCCTTTGTTGTTACTGTGATTCAATAGCACCTCACTATCAACAACCTGTAGAAAAGTTTTTAGGCTGGCATTATTGGAAATAGGATCAAACTTACTAGTATTTCTAAATATGCCAGGTGAACGTGTATCAGACTGTGCTTGATTGTTGATGAATTTATTATCGAAAAATTCCCTAAGGCGTAATTGTCGCCCCATTTTATATTTTTGGATAGACCAATTAAACGATTTAAAGTGACAGGTGGGAATAAAGGACAAACCCTTCTTTAACAAAGAGGTTTCAGCATCTGTAAGTACATGGGAAGACAAATTAAATATTAAGTTCGAGAACCTCTCCCTCCCCGTCCTCGAGGTTTTGTACCTCCCCCTCCGCGGGTGGGGTCGCCTGTGGCGGTTTTGGCTCGAATTTAGCCCCGGGGTTCGCCAATTTGTACATGGCTAAGTATGAACACGAAAATATCTTGTGTAACTATGCAGAGCACATTGTGTGTTACAAGAGATATATTGACGATCTTTTTATAGTTTGGCGGGGCTCTGCTGAACTACTTTTTACCATGGTGGATACCCTAAATGCTCTTACTAGTCCTATTAAATTCACTGTTACAGTAAGTGAGTCCAATATTAATTTTTTGGACATTTCAATATACAAGAATCCTGATTTACCTTCAATTCTGGAGTATACCCTGTACCGCAAGCCCACCGACCGGAACACGTTGCTATGGGCATCCAGCCATCACCCAGACAGTTTAAAGTCTAATCTACCCGTCTCTCAATTTCTTAGAGTACTAAGAAATAATTCTAATGCGATAAATGCCGAGACCCAATTATTTGAATGCAGACAGCGATTTATCGAACGTGGTTACACAGCCGCAGTGGTTGACAGATGCATGACCAAAGCTCGCAATCTACACATACACAAGACCAACAACAAAAAGAAGACCCTTGATCGGATCATCTTTAAAACCAGTTGCAATACTGGCTTACACAATGTGGAGAGATCGATCAAGAAAAATTGGTCTATGATCAGCACTGACCCGAAGTTCAAAAAAGTTGGCGCTCGACCACCTCTACTAAGCGTACAAAGAGGTGCCAATCTGAAGGACATGTTGATGAGACCTACAATGCGACCGTCAGCATCTCCTGGCACTACTTGGTTAAATGTGAACCCAGGTTGTTTCAAGTGCTTGAAATGTATGACTTGCAGAGCCATGATAACTGGACGTTTCTTTAATCACCCACTGCACGGCACCAAAATTGAATTAAGACACCATCTAACATGCCTAATGGACCATGTGATTTATTATCTTACATGCCCCTGTGGGAAAATGTATGTGGGGAAAACTATTAGAACATACCGCGAACGGATCAACCAACATAGATCCTCGATACAATTGGCACTCACCAGTGGCAAGAGCGATAAACCTGTAGCACTTCACTTTCTGCAGTTTAAACATCAAGTAGCTACGTTACGACATATGATAATTGATTGGATCCCACCACCACCACGAGGAGGTGACAGAGGGGTATCATTATTGAAAAGAGAGGCATATTGGATACATCATCTGGGCACTGTATCCCCAAGGGGTTTGAACGAACAAAACCATCTCAGTGTGTTCCTGTGATGTGAATCAATCGTGATTTTTTGTGATTTTTTGAGATTATTTTTGTGTTTATGGGTAACCACCATGGCCACTTAGCTTTTCAGTCCACTTTAGTTTAGTTGAGTTTAGCTTAGTTTAATTTAGTTTAATTTGGCTTAAGTTAATATATATGTTTTTAAATGTATTGTCATGTTAGTTATATATGTTATATGTAGTATTCATGCTGTCTATTGTGGAGCTCTGGATATTTCTTGAATCCGCCCTACCAAATACTATCAGTGTTGTTATTTTGAAACACTTCACTTATTTGATCCATCCATATGTTATGCCCGATTATCTATTTTTACATAGAGTTATTTTTACATAGAGTTATTCCTTCTTTTTTTGTATTCGTAGCATACGATCTAAGGCGGAAGCGCTTTGCGTGTCAATGACGCGCTGCGTTCCACCTGATTATTCATTGTAGTATCGTTATTCCGGAAGCAATGGTTTTTCATATAGCGGAAGTGCCATGCGGGTCACGGTTGGCTTGCGTTCCACCAACTTCTATAGGGAATATCACACTATCAAAGGCGGAAGCGCCATGCGTGTCATTGACGCGCTGCGTTCCACCGGATTACTCAATGTAGTATCGTCATTCTGGAAGTAATGGTTTTTCTTATTGCGGAAGTGCCGTGCGTGTCACGGCTGGCGTGCGTTCCACTGACGATATCAACATCTACAGGGTACTTGGTGAGCGCTCTAAGATTTAATGTCGTAATCACTGTATGTATTTCAGTATGTGGTAAACATATGGTATCTACTTTATACACTTCTAGTTCACCATAGATCTAGTGGTTTATTTAGGTTTACGGCATTGCTATTAATTGATTGGAGGGCGGGCTCTATTTGGGTATTTAGGGCTCCACAATATTGGTCATTTGATCTGTGATTGTGACGGTTGCACATACTGGTCTGGAAGAAGGTCCGGCTAGGACCGAAACGTCGACCAACCATGATTTAATCACCGTTGTGAATTTTGATAAACGGCTTTATCTGCATTTAAATACAAGTCTGGTGAGTGCCTTCTTTACTAATTGGATGTGTTATGGGACCTTGTGAAAACAGGACTTTCCCTGGAATTTGGACACCCCAGCAGTCGACATTGTTCTTATAGTGAGTGCCACTTCACCTATCTTGAAATATTGGACGGTATCTATATGATACACTTCTAAGTGAGCACCCTTTTTTGAAAATTTTGGACTATTCTTATTTATTTTTCTTCATGTGGTTCTTTTCATTTGTTTTGATTACTTTTTTTGAATCAATTCGTCTACTTTCTATATCTATTTGACCAATTATTGGTTATTTTTAAAAAATTTTTTGTCTGTATGTGGACTGAATCGCTTGGTGCATTAGTGTTCATACTGTATCCTGGTATAGAATGTCTCTTGGTGTGGGTATATTGGATGAGAACTCTCTAAGTGAAGCAGAGAATGCTTTTATCAGCTATACTGATGATGAGATTGAGAAAGTCTTGTTTAATCAAACAGACTTTGATCAATTACCAGCCCGTACACCACTTGATCTTTTTCACAAGCTCAATAAATTAAAGAAGAGAGAAATAGATTTAACTCTTCATGGACAGTTTCTATCCGAGTATTATCGGAAAAAGAGAATCCCTAGGGGATTTAGGATTGCCAATACTCCCACCATTGGTAGAAAAAATCCTTCCTTTTGTGTGAAATGGTGTGGAATATTGAACAAATGTTCCTCTGACCTCCTTATATTGGTTGTTGAAGAGGTCGGAGTAGAACTCAAAAAGGTGAAAAGTGACATTGATTTATTTGAACGAGAATATGTTTCTATCTTGAAGGCTGATAAGTCAGACAACTGGTTAGATAAAATCAAAACACAAATTGACAAGTACCGATCTGACTTACTGGCATTCAAGAGAAAAAAATGGGAAACTGTGGAAACTGATTACCAACAACATTCAGTGTATAAATGGCTGTCTGGGGATGATTCATCCACCAGGTGGCGACGCAATCGACTAAATAGGTATAACCATAGACAACAAAGATTTAATCACCCACAGGGCTATTCCTCCTCTGACTCTGAATTTACTGATAGTGTACCCCCATCCGGATCTGGTGCCTCATCCTCTTTTTTAGGACCGGGCACCAGGGCACGGAGAGCCAAAACCGCCACAGGCGACCCCACCCGCGGAGGGGGAGGTACAAAACCTCGAGGACGGGGAGGGAGAGGTTCTCGAACTTAATATTTAATTTGTCTTCCCATGTACTTACAGATGCTGAAACCTCTTTGTTAAAGAAGGGTTTGTCCTTTATTCCCACCTGTCACTTTAAATCGTTTAATTGGTCTATCCAAAAATATAAAATGGGGCGACAATTACGCCTTAGGGAATTTTTCGATAATAAATTCATCAACAATCAAGCACAGTCTGATACACGTTCACCTGGCATATTTAGAAATACTAGTAAGTTTGATCCTATTTCCAATAATGCCAGCCTAAAAACTTTTCTACAGGTTGTTGATAGTGAGGTGCTATTGAATCACAGTAACAACAAAGGATATTCTAATCTATCAAAAAGTGAATGGCAAGCGTTGAGAGATCTTAAACGTAACACTAATGTGGTCATCAGAAATGCTGACAAAGGGGGAGCAGTGGTCCTCCAGGATTTTGCTGATTATGATGTCGAAATCAGAAAACAACTGTCTGACAGTAACACCTACCTCAAAATTCCTTATAATCCAACTCCTAGGTTTAAGAAAGAAGTAGATGACGTATTGTTACAGGCATTACAATGTACTTGGATTAATGATGAGGTTTTTGAATATTTATCGGTGGCTTATCCTATCTGCCCCATTATTTATACCCTACCCAAGGTACATAAATCCTTAACCACACCACCAGGTAGGCCGATTATATCGGCACAAGGATCACTGCTACAGCCGCTGGCCAAATTTGTTGACCATTTCCTTCAACCTTGTGTGAGGGCCATGGATAGTTATATCCGTGATACTAGTGACCTCCTAAGCACGTTAGCCCTCATTACTGATGATTTATCATCTTGCACATTAGCCACCTTAGATGTAACATCCTTGTATACGGTTATCCCTCATGAGGAGGGAATTGTTGCCGTAAGGGAGGCACTTGTTAAGGGTCCTTATGAGGGTCCGCCTATTGAGTTTATTCTAAGCTTGATTAGATTGGTTCTTAAATGTAACTATTTTCAATACCAGGATGAATACTATGTGCAATTGGCGGGCACCGCTATGGGCTCGAATTTAGCCCCGGGGTTCGCCAATTTGTACATGGCTAAGTATGAACACGAAAATATCTTGTGTAACTATGCAGAGCACATTGTGTGTTACAAGAGATATATTGACGATCTTTTTATAGTTTGGCGGGGCTCTGCTGAACTACTTTTTACCATGGTGGATACCCTAAATGCTCTTACTAGTCCTATTAAATTCACTGTTACAGTAAGTGAGTCCAATATTAATTTTTTGGACATTTCAATATACAAGAATCCTGATTTACCTTCAATTCTGGAGTATACCCTGTACCGCAAGCCCACCGACCGGAACACGTTGCTATGGGCATCCAGCCATCACCCAGACAGTTTAAAGTCTAATCTACCCGTCTCTCAATTTCTTAGAGTACTAAGAAATAATTCTAATGCGATAAATGCCGAGACCCAATTATTTGAATGCAGACAGCGATTTATCGAACGTGGTTACACAGCCGCAGTGGTTGACAGATGCATGACCAAAGCTCGCAATCTACACATACACAAGACCAACAACAAAAAGAAGACCCTTGATCGGATCATCTTTAAAACCAGTTGCAATACTGGCTTACACAATGTGGAGAGATCGATCAAGAAAAATTGGTCTATGATCAGCACTGACCCGAAGTTCAAAAAAGTTGGCGCTCGACCACCTCTACTAAGCGTACAAAGAGGTGCCAATCTGAAGGACATGTTGATGAGACCTACAATGCGACCGTCAGCATCTCCTGGCACTACTTGGTTAAATGTGAACCCAGGTTGTTTCAAGTGCTTGAAATGTATGACTTGCAGAGCCATGATAACTGGACGTTTCTTTAATCACCCACTGCACGGCACCAAAATTGAATTAAGACACCATCTAACATGCCTAATGGACCATGTGATTTATTATCTTACATGCCCCTGTGGGAAAATGTATGTGGGGAAAACTATTAGAACATACCGCGAACGGATCAACCAACATAGATCCTCGATACAATTGGCACTCACCAGTGGCAAGAGCGATAAACCTGTAGCACTTCACTTTCTGCAGTTTAAACATCAAGTAGCTACGTTACGACATATGATAATTGATTGGATCCCACCACCACCACGAGGAGGTGACAGAGGGGTATCATTATTGAAAAGAGAGGCATATTGGATACATCATCTGGGCACTGTATCCCCAAGGGGTTTGAACGAACAAAACCATCTCAGTGTGTTCCTGTGATGTGAATCAATCGTGATTTTTTGTGATTTTTTGAGATTATTTTTGTGTTTATGGGTAACCACCATGGCCACTTAGCTTTTCAGTCCACTTTAGTTTAGTTGAGTTTAGCTTAGTTTAATTTAGTTTAATTTGGCTTAAGTTAATATATATGTTTTTAAATGTATTGTCATGTTAGTTATATATGTTATATGTAGTATTCATGCTGTCTATTGTGGAGCTCTGGATATTTCTTGAATCCGCCCTACCAAATACTATCAGTGTTGTTATTTTGAAACACTTCACTTATTTGATCCATCCATATGTTATGCCCGATTATCTATTTTTACATAGAGTTATTTTTACATAGAGTTATTCCTTCTTTTTTTGTATTCGTAGCATACGATCTAAGGCGGAAGCGCTTTGCGTGTCAATGACGCGCTGCGTTCCACCTGATTATTCATTGTAGTATCGTTATTCCGGAAGCAATGGTTTTTCATATAGCGGAAGTGCCGTGCGTGTCACGGCTGGCGTGCGTTCCACTGACGATATCAACATCTACAGGGTACTTGGTGAGCGCTCTAAGATTTAATGTCGTAATCACTGTATGTATTTCAGTATGTGGTAAACATATGGTATCTACTTTATACACTTCTAGTTCACCATAGATCTAGTGGTTTATTTAGGTTTACGGCATTGCTATTAATTGATTGGAGGGCGGGCTCTATTTGGGTATTTAGGGCTCCACAATATTGGTCATTTGATCTGTGATTGTGACGGTTGCACATACTGGTCTGGAAGAAGGTCCGGCTAGGACCGAAACGTCGACCAACCATGATTTAATCACCGTTGTGAATTTTGATAAACGGCTTTATCTGCATTTAAATACAAGTCTGGTGAGTGCCTTCTTTACTAATTGGATGTGTTATGGGACCTTGTGAAAACAGGACTTTCCCTGGAATTTGGACACCCCAGCAGTCGACATTGTTCTTATAGTGAGTGCCACTTCACCTATCTTGATATATATATATATATATATATATAAGTTCAAAAGATGTGGCACTCTCAGCTAAAGTAAATGAACAGCCAGACCTTAAATTGATCAATTTAAGGTCTCGCTGTTCATTTACTTTAGCTAAGAGTGGCGCATCTTTTGAACTTTATATACAATATTTATGAGGGCACCACGGTGCCGCTGCTGTTTGGGAATAGGAGAGTGCCGAATCTTGAACTTGATATATATATATATATATATATATATATGTTCACTCAAAGTGATGTTGTAGAGTGGAGTAAAGAGTACATAAGACAGATGGCGATGTGATGCTTCATCAATTTAAATAATGAAAATGCCACTCAGCACTAAACTCATCTTCCTAAAATTAAGCTGATTGGTAATAATTAGCAGCAACTTAATTTTATTGTCTGTTCCTCTAATGTAATTCTTATGCAAAATCAGGTGGTTATTATTATTAATCTTTTATAGTACAATTTTTATTTGGCAATGAACAATGTTTGCTATATAAGCTCTGCACATATATTAAAAGGGCAATATAATCAAAATTTATTTCGCAAAATGTAATTGAACATATCAGTGCATGCCATTAGAAAAAGTATGCAGAGATTAACAATATTCGTATGGAAGTGCTGCTGTCATTTACACATACAGTAGTGGGCCTCACTAAGGCGTTGGATATGCTTTACCGGCGGTCGGGATCCCGGCAGTCAGCATACCGATGCTGGAATGCCGGCAGGGGGGCGAGTGCAACGAAGTCCCTTGCGGGCTCGGTGGCTCGCGCTATGCGATTGGGAATAGCCCTGGGCCCCCTGTCGGCATGATGGCGGCCGGGATCCCAGCGTAGACATGCTGACCGCTGGGATCGTAACCGCATCCCCTTTAAAGACCCCTCATTGAAGACATGCAACATGAATAAGGCGCGGTGTAAATTCTCTTTGCTCATGCCCATCACCCCTTGATATGCCCTTTTGCACTATATTTCTGCCGTAGGGGGTGGTTCAGATCTGATCGTAGCGTGAGGCCGGGGTTTTGGTGGGGGCAGCTAGGCTTAGGGTTAGCTGTAGAATACTTACCAAACATTGCCGATATTTTCACCGTCGGGATCCTGCTACCGGTATTCTGGGGTTCTGTATCTAACCCGTATAGGATTATGGAGGAAGATAATGGCTTGTGGATGATGGTTTGTAGAGAAGATTACTCCAACCTTCAAGGCTAAAAACACTTGACCCACTCATAAAGCAGCCCAATATACCTGTCCCGTGTCTTGTACCCCAATTTCCAACATTTTTCACTTTTACACCCAATGACATCTCATTATTGGCCAATTACAAATAATAAAAAAACTTAAATTTAGGGGGGTGTCCCAGGTATTCTGAAACAAATCACAACATTTTTACCTTAAAACAGGGATTTTCCCCAAGCTTATCACCTGAAAAGTGGTGAAAAGAAATGTGCGTTAAAACCTGTGGAAAATTATCGCTGGTAATTTTTCACGGACAATTGAATAGCGGCTTTTCACGAGTCGCAATAATTCACGAGTTGCAATAAAAGACCATTTTTTTCTGCAAAAATGGGATTTTGTGGCTAATTGAATATTCCACACAGAGTTTATCCATCAGGGTTTCTGAACACTGTCAGGGGATCAGGGGCAAGCTATTTATAGAAATATTACCAGTTATTTATATAGAGCACACATATTCTGCAGCATTTTACAGAAAATATTTGGCTATTTACATCAGTCCCTGCCCCCGTGGAGCTTACAGTCTGCATTCCCTACCAAATGTACAACACACACACACACACACACACTTAATATACCAATATGGTATATATATTTTTGGAGTGTGGGAGGAAACCCACGCAAGCACAGGGAGAATATGCAAACTCCACACAGTTGGGCCATGGTGGTAATCCAACCCATTACCTCACTGCTGTGAGGCATAATGCTAACCATTACACCAAGCGTGCTGCCCAATATATAAAAATATTTTTTTTTTGAAAAAGCAATATGAAGTGGGGGATGAATCACAAAGCGACAGTACGCTCAGTAAAACTTCTGATACAGACCAGGGAGGAGCTATACATGGTGTCCCTGGCTGTGGTGTATGGGTAACAACACCTGCAGCTGTCAAAATCAACAGCTGCAGGCGGCCGAGCGGTCCATTCATACATTTGCCTGCATATTGGCGTGCTATCTCGTAGATAGCAGTACCGATATAGACACGTTTTTCGAGGAATGTCCCATGTGTGGGCCGTAGTGTTCTGCTGTGCGGAAGGGGGTGATAGTTGGGGGTAGCACACACTGCCGCGCTGCTAAGTAGCGGGTGAGCAGATGCCATGCACATGCGTACGGCATCTACTCAAAGTATAGGGGGAGCCTAGGGGCTGCCCAGTATCTTGGAGAGTGCTGGGCACGTCCCCAAAGTGATGCCTCCCTTCCCTTAGGCTCTGCCCCCTTTGCAGGCACACGTGCTCCTTCAGTGCACACAGGGTCCCACTCCACTATCCACCAATGTTGGGAGGCATGTATCACCCTCTGCCTCTCCCTGCCACCCACTACCTCTTTTTGTCATGCCTTCCCAGTGACCGACTGCCTCTCCATGTCACACTCTGCCTCCCCAGTCACCCACTGCCTCTCACCATTACCCACTGGCTCTCCCTGTGAGGCAGAAGAGGTGGAGCCCAAGGCATATGTTTGCACCTGGGCCCATCACTCGCAAGTTATGCCTCTGTATCAAAGCTGGGAGTAAAATTTAATGGATAGAGATAAAGTACCAACTAACAGTGATTTTACAAGCTGTGTCTGCAAAATGACAGTTAGGGGCTGATTGGTTGGCATTTTATCTCTTTTCAAGCTTTGATAAATCTCCACCTATAGCATTTAAAGCTGCATTCACCTCATAGTGAGCTGATTCATGTCATTACAGGCAAGCCAATTGTTTTCTATGTGCTTCTATATTTATGTTTATACTAGAGATGTGCGGTTTGGTTCTTCAGAATATGGAAGCCGACAGCTCTGCCGGTCCCAGGTAATGGTACATAAGAGAAAACACTTCTAATGTGCGGCCGCATGTGCGGGCTGAGGGGGGAAGCGCGCCTATATTACATTTGGTGGGCAGCAGGTTCACAGCAGGGGGGCAGGTGCTATCGCCTCCCCACCGCACATTGGAGAGAGGCCCACCGATGAAATCGCAAAATTGCATATGCAATCTCATAGTTGCTATGCTTAGGCAGAAATCGAGTACCATCGACATTTGCGGTTGACCCAAGGGTACTCAGAATAATGAGAATGCAGTCACACCGGCGCCATGTCTTTAGCTGCAATCCATTGCAACTGACGTCAGATACACAACCCAAAAAAATTACATGATTTTAGATATTTTTATTGGCCCTCATTCCGAGTCGTTCGCTCGGTATTTTTCATCGCATCGCAGTGAAATTCCGCTTAGTGCGCATGCGCAATATTCGCACTGCGACTGCGCCAAGTATCTTTGCTATGAAGATAGTATTTTTACTCACGGCTTTTTCATCGCTCCGGCGATCGTAATGTGATTGACAGGAAATGGGTGTTACTGGGCGGAAACAGGCCGTTTTATGGGAGTGTGGCTGAAAACGCTACCGTTTCCGG
Source organism: Pseudophryne corroboree (assembly GCF_028390025.1). NCBI lineage: Eukaryota > Metazoa > Chordata > Amphibia > Anura > Myobatrachidae > Pseudophryne > Pseudophryne corroboree. The sequence continues at coordinate 718,885,998 of NC_086446.1, forward strand.
AAAAAACGCAGGAGTGGCCGGAGAAACGGGGGAGTGGTTGGGCGAACGCTGGGTGTGTTTGTGACGTCAAACCAGGAACGACAAGCACTGAACTGATCGCACAGGCAGAGTAAGTCTGGAGCTACTCAGAAACTGCTAAGTAGTTTGTGAGCGCAATATTGCGAATACATCGGTCGCAATTTTAAGATGCTAAGATACACTCCCAGTAGGCGGCGGCTTAGCGTGTGTAACTCTGCTAAATTCGCCTTGCGACCGATCAACTCGGAATGAGGGCCATTGATTTTTACCAATGATAATCAGTTTTTTTTAATCAATTTTAAACCGAACTGAAATCTGAACCAAAACACTTGAGGGTGATTTTGCAAAACCAAAACACGAGGATGAAATTAGAACTAAAATGCGGGGGTTCACCTACATTGGTAAAAGCAAAATATTTTTTTGAAGTCGTCAGGTAGGTCAGAGGTACTCTTAAGGTGCATACATATGGTTAGATTTTGACTAAATGCCAATTTTGACTATGCGATTTCCCTTGTACTCCCCGGAGCCCAGAATCACTGATATTACATGGTGCGATTTTGGCAATGTACAATTTTGACTCCACTAGAAACTAGATTGTACACAATATAGTCAAAATTGCCTTGCCTGCACAGTCTATTTTTTATTGCGATACCGACCCTGCGGGAGCGCGCATCGGTATCGCAAGCTGTATACACATAGGGGGTCTTTCCGAGTTGTTTGCTCGCTAGCTGTTTTTAGCAGCCGTGCAAATGCTATGCCGCCTCCCACTGGGAGTGTATTTTAGCTTAGCAGAAGTGCGAACGAAAGGATCGCAGAGCGGCTACAAAATAATTTTGTGCAGTTTCAGAGTAGCTTCAGACCTACTCAGCGATTGCGATCACTTCAGACTGTTCAGTTCCTGTTTTGACATCACGAACACACCCTGCGTTCGCCCAGCCACGCCTGCGTTTTTTTGAACACTCCCTGAAAACGGTCAGTTGACACCCAGAAACGCCATCTTCCTGTCAATCACTCTACGGCCAGCAGTGCGACTGAAAAGCTTCGTTAGACCCTGTGTGAAACTACATCGGCCATTGTGAAAGTACGTCGCGCGTGCGCATTGCGCCGCATACGCATGCGTGACTTTTTTTTTGCTTTATCGCTGTGCAGTGAACATTTTCAGCTAGCGATCAACTTGGAATGACCCCCATGGTGCAATATGTGCTAACTTTTCTTACGATTTTGACTATATAGTTCAAATCATAGGCACACATCACAACGTGGGCCCGATTCAGACCTGATCGCTGTTTTTCGCACAGCGCCCAATTGTCGAATGACTGCGCATACGTACGCACTGCAATGCGCAGGTGCGATGCCAAACAGCGACAGAATGGTGCGAAAATTTTGATCGCTAGGCATATGCCAGGTGATTGACAGGAAGAGGGCGTTTGGGCGTGGTAACTGGCCGTTTTCTGGGAGTGTCAGGAAAAACGCAGGCGTTCCCAGCATTTTCTGGGAGGGTGTGTGATGTCAGCTCCGGCACCGATCAGCCTGATTCTATCGCACTGTAGGAGTAAGTCCTGGGCTACGCACAGACTGCACAGTATGGAAAAATCATTCGATGGTGAGTAAGTTGCGAATGGATTTGCAGCTGTCCACTGTCTGGCGAAGTTTTCACATGGCGTACACATCCATTTGCACACTTGTGTGGAGATGTGCCCCGTGTCCCAGGGCACATCGGACCGGCAGGGTGCAGGGGATCTGCATCCCCTGCAGTTCCTGGCTGTGGGCAGCGCTGGGGCAGCTTGTCTGTCCCCAGCGCCTGTCAGTGTGTGGCGGCGGCGGGTGTCCGGTGCAGGGATTACCCTTTTCCCTGCACCGGACCGGAGGCTGCGGAGGAGTTTAAATGTTGGCACCCTCCGGGAGCCAATCGCGGCTCCCGGAGCGGCGGCCAATCAGAGAGGGGCGCGGCGAGCCAATCGGCGCTCGCCGCATCATAGGCCCCGCCCCCGACGTCTGACGTCAGACGCCGGGCGGGAGCTGAAGACCCGAAGTGCGTGGAAGAGCGCAGGAGAAGCGGCCGGGACCCGGAAAGAGAAGACCGCGCGCGTGAGCGGAGAAGAAGAAGAGCGGGTCGAGAGGAGAAGACGGCGGCCGTTGGAGGAAGAGATCCGGTGGCCGCTGAAGAGGCCAGAAGACGTCGGCCTGCAGGAGGAAGATGTCCAGCGGCGGCTGGACGCGGAAGAGCGGAGGCGGCGCCGCTGGCCAGGACGGGTCAGCGGCAGAAGAGGGCGCCGGAGACCCCCGGATCAGGTGAGGCCTCAGTGATGCAACTTTCACCCCCTCCCTTCTCTCTCCTCCCTAGACCACTGGGCGTTCGGGCATTAGGCCCGTGGGCACAGTCAGGCCCTTCCGGCCTGTGGGCAGTTAGTCGGGCCCTCCCGGCCCGTGGGTACATTCGATCGGGCCCTCCGGGTCCGTGGGTATGTGAAGTCGGGGTTCCCCCCGGCCCGTGGCCCTGATAAGAGGTGGGGCCCACCATTTGATTTGGTGGTTTGGGCATTAGGCCCAAGCCACCTCGACGGCGACGTAGGCGGGCATTAGGCCCGAGCGGCAATCCAGGCAATAGGCCTGTGGGGGCATTAGAGGGCATTAGGCCCTAGTTCAGTTCGGCGGCCGCTAGGGATATAATAAGGTGACCCTGGGCACTAGGCCCAGGTCACCCAACGGGCAACAAGTTAGGCGGGCGCTAGGCCCGTGGGTGAAGTCAGGCCTCCGGCCTGTGTGCAGTCAGGGGGCGCTAGGCCCAGTGAATAAGTGCCCAGAGGTGAATAAAGGTGGCACTAGGCCCAGGCCACCCTGAGGTGTTAGATAGGCAGGTCCGCTTGACCTGAGCCCCCGGAAGTGTACAGGAGGTGGGCAGGCTGTGTGGCGCCCACCCCCTTCCAGCGGTAGGTAGGGATTTAAAGGGACAGCACCGTTTGATGTTGTACTCCGATGTGTGTGTTGTTTTAGAGTTTGTGCATAGTTTGTGTTGCACCACTTAAACTTGAGCCAGTTTGAGGGCTTTGTTATGCAGCTAGTGTAGCAGACGCACACTAGATAAGAGTTAGGCCCTGCACGGCTGTTTCTCTCTTTGCCTCCTTACAGGGACCTGTTAGTGGAGAACATCGGAGTACAAGACGTAGGACGGCGAGTAACATCTGTCTGTGTGTCCCTATCTGTCTCCCTTCCTTCAGGGCGAACAGTGAACCTTGCACGCCGGTGCAAGGTAGAATTTCCACCTGGTGCGAGAGTGCCAATAGGTGAAATTCGGGTTCTGAGGCGGACGCCTGGGATGACCCTCACCTAGCCCGAAAGCACATTTTCCTCGGTTCCGGAGGGCGTTTCGGTCCACAGTCAGGAGGACGGCACTCAGCAATCTCCTTCCTCCTAGGTCATCGTGTCCGGATCCGACTGAAGATTGCCAGGTCCGTTGAAGGTTCCGGTACCTGAAGGTGAGAGGGAGCGGCGCCTGGTGAGTACCGAAACTACACCTACACGGCAGCAGGCACCACCACACACACCGCCGCACCTCTTACACTTGCACGGGGCGGGTTTTCACGCTCTATGGGCAGCGATTATTTGCAAGGGGCGATCAGGCCTGAATTAGGCCCAGTGTGTATGCACCTTTATTGTGCAGATTTCCTTTCTGCCACAGTATTTTGATATTGTATGAAACAGTTAACATTAAGGAAGTACAGTATGGTTCTAAGCTAGGGGTGGGAAAAATATGGCCCGCGGGCTGAACCGATCCTTCCTTGCCCGCTGCCTCCCACCACTGAGCAGTGACAAGCGACCCGACCGGCTGCTTGTCATTGCGCTACAATAGCTTCAAGCCGCGGCCACCGCTGAGTGTGGAGAGAACAGGTCACTCGCTGTGTGCAGCCAGGTGTATTGGACACAGTGCAGTGGACGGAAGGACCTGGTAGACGTCAGGCATCGGGCGGAGACTCTGAGTTGGGGGTGGAGCAAATGGCAGCACTCGGACCCGGGAGATTTAAAAGAAGCTGCACTGTCTGCAGTGGGGGAGCGGCGTGCTGTCTGTGGCTGTGGATTGTTCATACCTCCCAACTTTTAATTTCTATAATGAGGGACACACGCGCGCACTCCCGAAAGGGGAGTGGTCTACAAAAGTGGGCGTGGCTTCACGGGAGGGCCTCAGTCGTGAGCCACGCCCCGTTTTCATCACTGAGGGGGCATGCCCAGCGCTCTGTGAGCTGCTGGCATGCCCCCTCTGACTCCAGTGCATAGACACTGTGCACATGAGCACAGCGTCTATTCACCGCTGCTCTGCTAAGCAGGGCAGCGAGTGCATGAGCCTCCCAACTGCCCCCCCACCCCCACCGCGGGACACTGCGGCCCGCGGGTGGGACAGCGGGACAGTCCCCAAAAAACAGGACTGTCCCGCGAAAATCGGGACAGTTGGGAGGTATGATTGTTTTAATGCTACAGTAAGTCTGCCAGTATGCAGGGGGTGGGAGGGGGAGCCGCTAAGTGTGCCCTGGGCGGGAGGGGGGAGGTGCCCAAGGGTGGAAGGAGCTGATAACTGTGCCAGAGGGAGGGGGAAAGGAGCTTGAAACTGTGCCAGAGGGGGAGGGGGGGGGGGTGGAGGAGCTTGAAACTGTGCCCAAGGAGGGAGAGATAGGGAGAGAAGCTGCTAATATACTGGATGCTGTTTCTTTGTTTATATATCATACATGGGGGAGGGGATGTTCTGGAGTTACAGCAGAAAAATTAGTGTGCGGCCCTCGAATATTCACTGGGAAGTGTTAAGTGGCCCCTCGGCTGAAATAATTGCTCACCCCTGTTCTTAGCAGTAGGATTCCTTGAATTGCACATTCTTGTCCCAGGCAAACTGCAGTGAAATGCTTTCTGACCTCTGAGAATACGGCATAATAACATGTGATGGTGAATTAGTGAAGGGCTGGGCTGCGCTGATTGTTGATAGGTTCATATGAAAGACTCTCTTGTTTCCATAAACATTCTCCAGACTTCCTTCACGAGTAGACGGTCCACAAGTATGCGCTTCAAACTGGTTTGACCAGATCAGTGTGTACACAAGCAGTGCCTAGGAGACTGGTTCATTAAATTTAAAGGGACATTATAATTTTATCTCAAGGGACTTTTTATGTGCATTGTTCTGTATTTGTATTAATTACTATAAATACATTTTTTTATTAATTATTACTAGGAAGTAGCCCCATATACTGAGCTGCCTGTCCCGACTCCCCTCCACAAAGTCTTTGGAGTTTGGACCTGTGAGGCAGCCTGGGCAGGGCACATGATTTACTGAGAGACCGCAAGAGTGCCTGTCATAGTGGAAACCAGCCAAAGCTGTCAAGCAGTGTGGATTGATGAGGATTTAGGGAGAAGGGCAAACTGCCTGCTACTTATTTGTTTTTATTTTAACCAGCGCAGTCTGCATTGGGTGTGCTGTGTGTGGCGGTATGCGGTCCATAGATTTACAGTGTCTAGTTAGGCAGTCCATTGGTCGACACTGGGTTGAGATTGAAAAGCCGACGGTTGGGATGCTGGCAGTCAGAATACTGACCACGGCATCCCAATTTTCATAATCCCGACAGGGGAGGGTAAGTATACTTACCTCCCCACCCTGGTCCCCTAACCCTAACTCTTCCTTCTGGCCGTCTAAACCTACCACCCCCTTCCCCTCCTCACGTGACCCTAACTGTTCCCGGTGGTGGCTAAACCCCCCCCCCCCACAACCTACACCTAACCCTCCCCAACCCAACGCAGACGAACCCCAACCCTCCCTGGGGCGCAGCCTAACTCTAACTCTCCCCCCACAGCCTAAACCTAATCCACCCCCCACCCATGGCTTAACTCTTCGGCAGCACGGTGGATGTGAATTTGGGATCCCGTCGGTCGGGATTCCGGCGCCAGGCTTGTCACCCTATTCGGGATGCCGGCTCCAGTATTTCGAGTAGTGTCGGAATTCCGGCGTCAGCATTCTGACTGCCAGGATACTGACATCCGGGATCCTGACCACATATGGTCAACATGCATTAGGTCGACAGGGTCACTAGGTCAACATATGAAAGGTCGACAGTGATTATGGTCAACAGGTACAAAAGGCTGACAGGTGCAAATAACGACATGCTAATGGTTGACACAAATATGGTCGACATGATTTTTCCTTCTAACTTTTTCGCACTATTCCATCCACATGGACTACGATTGGGAATAGTAACCTGTGCCGAGTGCAGCGGTAGCGGATCGAGGCACCTCGCCCGAAACATGGCGAACAATGTGAGCCTTGCGAGGAGATGCGCTAAACACTAATTGGGGATCCACGTGTTCAAACAGGGAAAACGACATCATAATCATGCAAAAATGATATGTTGACTTTTTACAGTGTCGATGTTTTGTACCTGTCTACCTTTTCCAGTATCATCCTTTTATAGGTCGACCTAATGACCTTTTTTCTATGTCGACCTCTTCACTGTTGACCAAATGGTGTCGACCTAATGATTGTAGACCTTCTTACTGTCGATCTATGGATCCGTAATCATGTTTTACATTACTCAGTGTGTCCAGGCAGCAATGTACTTCTCTTACGAAGTGTAACATCCAAGTACAACACATGGGTTCCATTAAATGTATAGGACAGGACCGGATTTTCAGCTCTGATCTGGTTCAAGAGTCTAATTCTTTTGAAGAGTTGGAATGACCATGTGTCCCCTCACATGTCAAGCAATGTCCCCAAAAAAGCACCCTCTCCTGGTCTTTATCTAATTTAAATAAACTGCTGGGGCAAATTTACTAAGCAATAGCTTTTGCAACCTGCTGAATTTCGCCGTGCTTAATCCTGAAATTTAATATGACGATGATGCTAAAAGCAAAATGTGTTGTGTTTTGCTTTTAATATCATTGTGGGTTTAAATCATAGTTGCCTACCCTCCCTCATTCTGCAGGAGACTCCCTGAAACAGCAGCAATTTCCCTCACTCCCTGAATAGTCCAGCAATCTCCCTGATTACACCTTACCCCTAGGGTTGCCACCTCTCCCTGATTTACAGGATTCTCCAGGATTTGGTGGCAACCCTCCAGGAGGCTTTTCCCTTCACCCGGATTCCTGGATTCTCCAGGAATAAGGGGACCCTGGGAGCACCAGCAGTGCTACTTGCAGCCAAGGAACTCAGGGGGTCATTCCGAGTTGATCGTAGCAGTGCTAAATTAAGCACAGCTACAATCATGCACACTGACATACGGGGGGACTCCCAGCACAGGGCTAGTCCACCGTGCATGTCAGTGCCACCCCCCTCCCCCCCCCCCGCCGCAGAAGTGCAAAGGCATCGCACAGCAGCGATGCCTTTGCACTTCAAGAGTAGCTCCCGACCAGCGCAGCTTTAGCGTGCTGGCCAGGAGCTACTCGTCACTCCCCGGCCCACAGCGGCTTCACGTGATGTCATGCAGCCGCCGCGGACCACCCCCCCTCCCCCCCCAACGGTCCGGCCACACCTGCTTTGGCCGGACTGCACCGCCTAAACGGCGGCTTAACGCCGCCGTCCAGCCCCCTCCTGCCCAGCAACCGCCTCTGCCTCAGAGGCCATCGCTAGGCACCGACGGCGGGCATGCGCCGGTGCACTGCGGCACCGGCGCATGTGCAGTTCCGACCCGATCGTTGCATGGTGAGAAACTGCAGCAAGCGATAGGGTCAGAATGACCCCCTCAGTGAACTACAGTGACTGTGTCACGAGATGATGACATTAAATCTCACTAAACTGTGTTCAGCGCAGACTGAGCCGATGCTGCCGTGACGCTGCCATCGGCATCTCTTCCTCAGCGTTTCCCCGGGCTCCGGTGGTGAAGTAACGCCGGCCCGGCTCATGTGAGAAGAGTAACGAGAGCTGACAGGCATGTCACACATATAGTTATAATATAATGAGCATGCATGAAACAAATAGAGGCTCAAGTTATATACAGATACATATGTATACTTTTTAATCACTAACAGACACCTTTTAGTAGTGCATTTGTTTGTTTAACCTGTTGAAGCGTGATATTGATTAGGTTGTGTGCAACACTTACACTTCCATGGTTCTTCCCTCTTTCACATAATCTTTAATTGTAACGTGCAATGGAATATGCTGCGCTATATAAGAAACTGTTAATAAATAAATAATAGTTTTAAGGCACCAAATGCCTGTAATTTATCCAAGTGGCAACTATTATATTCTTATGTATACAGATACACTGTTTCATTTAGATTGTACGTAAAATATTTTATAAATATTACAACACTTCATTTACATGAACATTGCTTGATGCTGCCGGGAGGGGGGGGGGTCTTGGGATTTGGGGGTGGGGGGGGGGTGGATCTCCAGGAATCGATGATGCATGAGGTTGCAACTTTACTTACCCCATTATGTAGCTGTTACATTCTTGGGGGGGGGGGGGGGGGGAGTCAGAGATATATACATTCAAATGAGATCATCAGTGCCATGTCCCTGCATTGGTTATAAGGCACAATGATTCCTATGGCTACATGCATTTTAAATAAGGTTTCTTGTGGCCACTTACAGTATATGGAGCCTCTGGTAAAGCACAATACACAAACAAATCCTGCAAAGTGTCAGTGTCTTTTCTTCAACAAATAGATATTACTAAGTTCTCATTTACATTTGGATGTACAGTAAGTCATTTTCATGACACGCCTCTCAGATGTAGCAGTACGCGCCCGCGCTTTTAATTGTTACTTTCACAATCCCCTTGAAATGCTTTTTCACAATTAGGCAAGTATGGTTTAAATTTCGGGCTTAAACATGACAAGAAGCAGCGGCTTGCAGAAGTTGGCACTTAGGGGGTAATTCAGAGTTGATCGCAGCAGCACATTTGTTAGCAGTTGGGCAAAACCATGTGCGCTGCAGGTGGGGCAGATGTAACATGTGCAGAGAGAGTTAGATTTCGGTGGGTTATTGTGTTTCTGTGCAGTGTAAATACTTTATTTTTACACTGCAATTTAGATTTCAGTTTGCACACACCTCACCCAAATCTAACTCTCTCTGCACATGTTATAGCTGCTCCCCCTGCAGTGCACATAGGAGGTCATTCCGAGTTGATCGTAGCTGTGCTAAATGCGCAGTTCTGTCCTGATCACTACGCTGCGAAAAACTGCAGCGTGCGATCGGGTCAGAATGACCCCCATGGTTTTGCCCAACTGCTAACGAATTTGCTGCTGCGATCAACTCTGAATTACCCCCTTAGTAAATTTACTTCCATTGTTCTTCTGACCTGTACTGCATGTTAGCAAGGTTCAATTGCCCCTCATTGCAGGTAACTAATAGCATAAAAGCAGACTCATAGGTATCCTATTACATGCAGTGATTTAACTAACGGTAATAACAGGCTTTTTAGCAGTGGCGTGCGGTGAGGTCAGTGGCTGGTGGGGCACTACAGCCATAATGTCCGCCGAATCCTGCCGATGACTCCTACCGCTGTCGAGCCAATGCCCGCTACTGCCTCTGAGCTGATGCCCGCTGCCACCGCCAATGGCTTACAAACTCACCCACCATCAACTGACCCCCTCCGCCACTAATTTGCACCTCAGTCCGATGCCGCCAATGCCCGCTGCCTGCCTGCTCATCATACTTGTGATATAGTGTACATTTTTATAGAAAAAAAAATTGTGTTTGGGTCTGGGAAGGGAGTGGGAGGAGGACATGAATGCAAATTTGTTGTCCAGGGCTTCCATTAACTTAATGGAGAAGGGTCTGAATGGGTTAAAAAAAAATGCGTGAGGTCCCCCCTTCTAAGTATAACCAGCCTCGGGCTCTTTGAGACGGTCCTGGTTGTTTAAATACTGGAAAAAAAATTGGACAGGGGTTCCCCGTATTTAGACAACCAGCACCGGGCTCTTAGTCCAGTCCTGGTTCCAAAAATATGGGGGACAAAAGATGTAGGGGTCCCCCGTATTTTTTAAATCAGCACCGGGCTCCACTAGCCAGGGACATAATGCCACAGCCGGGGGACACATTTATGTAGGTCCCTGTGGCCATGGCATTACCCCCCCAACTAGTCAACCCTGGCCGGGGTTCCCTGGAGGAGTGGGGACCCCTTAAATCAAGGGGCCCCCCTCCAGGCACCCAAAGGCCAGGGGTGAAGCTCGAGACTGTCCCCAGCACCCCTGGGCGGTGGGTGCCGGGCCGATAGCCATAAGTGTGTAAAAAAAAAAAGAATATTGTTTTTTGTTGTGGAACTACAAGGCACACCAAGCCTTCCCCGCTTGCTGGTACTTGGAGAACCTCAAGTACCAGCATGCGGGGAAATAACGGGCCCGCTGGTACCTGTAGTTCTACAACAACAAAAGTACCCAAATAAAAACACTAGAGATGAGCGGGTTCGGTTTCTCTGAATCCGAACCCGCCCGAACTTCATGGTTTTTTTCACGGGTCCGAGCAGACTCGGATCCTCCCGCCTTGCTCGGTTAACCCGAGCGCGCCCGAACGTCATCATGACGCTGTCGGATTCTCGCGAGACTCGGATTCTATATAAGGAGCCGCGCGTCGCCGCCATTTTCACACGTGCATTGAGATTGATAGTGAGAGGACGTGGCTGGCGTCCTCTCCATTTAGATTATAAGAGAGAGAGATTTACTGGAGCTTAGGACTAGGAGGAGTACTGTAGAAGTGTAGAGAGTGCAGAGAGTTTACTAGTGAGTGACCACCAGACAGTGCAGTTTATTTAATATATCCGTTCTCTGCCTGAAAAAAGCGATACACACAGTGACTCAGTCACATACCATATCTGTGTGCACTGCTCAGGCTCAGCCCAGTGTGCTGCATCATCTATATATATTATATATCTGTCTGACTGCTCAGCTCACACAGCTTATAATTGTGGGGGAGACTGGGGAGCACTGCAGTGCCAGTTATAGGTTATAGCAGGAGCCAGGAGTACATAATATTATATTAAAATTAAACAGTGCACACTTTTGCTGCAGGAGTGCCACTGCCAGTGTGACTGACCAGTGACCTGACCACACTGACCACCAGTATAGTTAGTAGTATACTTATATTGTGATTGCCTGAAAAAGTTAAACACTCGTCGTGTGACTTCACTTGTGTGTTGTTGTTTTTTTTATTCTATAAAAATAAAACTCATTCTGCTGACAGACAGTGTCCAGCAGGTCCGTCATTATATAATATATAATATATACCTGTCCGGCTGCAGTAGTGATATATATATATTTTTTATATCATTTATCATCCAGTCGCAGCAGACACAGTACGGTAGTTCACGGCTGTGGCTACCTCTGTGTCTGCACTCGGCAGGCAGTCCGTCCATAATTGTATACCACCTAACCGTGGTTTTTTTTTCTTCTTTATACATACATACTACTACGACATCTCTTTATCAACCAGTCTATATTAGCAGCAGACACAGTACAGTACGGTAGTTCACGGCTGTGGCTACCTCTGTGTCTGCACTCGGCAGGCAGTCCGTCCATAATTGTATACCACCTAACCTTTTTCTTTGCATCATGTGCTGATTGGGGAGGGTTTTTTGGAAGGGACATCCTGCGTGACACTGCAGTGCCACTCCTAAATGGGCCCGGTGTTTGTGTCGGCCACTAGGGTCGCTAATCTTACTCACACAGTCAGCTACCTCATTGCGCCTCTTTTTTTCTTTGCGTCATGTGCTGTTTGGGGAGGGTTTTTTGGAAGGTACATCCTGCGTGACACTGCAGTGACACTCCTAGATGGGCCCGGTGTTTGTGTCGGCCACTAGGGTCGCTAATCTTACTCACACAGCTACCTCATTGCGCCTCTTTTTTTCTTTGCGTCATGTGCTGTTTGGGGAGGGTTTTTTGGAAGGGACATCCTGCGTGACACTGCAGTGCCACTCCTAGATGGGCCCGGTGTTTGTGTCGGCCACTAGGGTCGCTAATCTTACTCACACAGCTACCTCATTGCGCCTCTTTTTTTCTTTGCGTCATGTGCTGTTTGGGGAGGGTTTTTTGGAAGGGCCATCCTGCGTGACACTCCTAGATGGGCCCGGTGTTTGTGTCGGCCACTAGGGTCGCTAATCTTACTCACACAGCTACCTCATTGCGCCTCTTTTTTTCTTTGCGTCATGTGCTGTTTGGGGAGGGTTTTTTGGAAGGGACATCCTGCGTGACACTGCAGTGCCACTCCTAGATGGGCCCGGTGTTTGTGTCGGCCACTAGGGTCGCTTATCTTACTCACACAGCGACCTCGGTGCAAATTTTAGGACTAAAAATAATATTGTGAGGTGTGAGGTATTCAGAATAGACTGAAAATGAGTGTAAATTATGGTTTTTGAGGTTAATAATACTTTGGGATCAAAATGACCCCCAAATTCTATGATTTAAGCTGTTTTTTAGTGTTTTTTGAAAAAAAACACCCGAATCCAAAACACACCCGAATCCGACAAAAAAAATTCGGTGAGGTTTTGCCAAAACGCGTTCGAACCCAAAACACGGCCGCGGAACCGAACCCAAAACCAAAACACAAAACCCGAAAAATTTCAGGCGCTCATCTCTAAAAAACACAACACACACCTTGAAAGTAAAAATTTATTAAAACACACTTACACACTCACACATACTTACCTACATCCCACGCTGATCACGTCCACTTGTCCAGTAGAATCCAATAGGGGTATCTGTAAAAATGAAAATTAGGTTTACAAACTTTGTTAATCCACAGGAGGGGGAAAAAAGAGAGAGAGACTAACCTGCTGCTGCTGGCTGTGAGCGGGAAGACGGAGCCGGCGGAGGAGGATAGGGGAGAGCCGCACTCACGTCAAGGCCACCGCTGCTCCCGGCTACCTCCAACGCCAGTCACCGCCGGGACCCACCGCCTTCAGCGCTGCGTGTGGGTGATTAAACAGCGGATCCAGCCCCGCTGCCTCCAGCGCTGCGTGTGGGTGATTGGACGGCGGATCCAGCACTGGATCCGCTGTCCAATCACAGGTGCCTCGCTGACATAGGAGTGGTGTCCCTGTCAGCGAGGCACTTGTTTCAGTGCCGCTTTACCTATCTTTTGCAATGGGCTTTTACAGCCCAGTGCTTGGCCCCGCCCCCCCGCTCTGTCCACGTTCCCGTTATGCATGGGAGACACTGCTATCAGTGCCTCCCAAAGTCATTTAAGACAAGAAAATTATTAGAATTAATTAAAGAAGATACTTACGACACAGAATATGTGTCATACAGTAAGTATCTTCTTTGTATTATTTTAGTAATTAATCACAGGGGAGGCACCTCCCCTGACTGCACGTCCCTTCTTTTTAGCCAAATAATACTATCGGGCTATTCAATTACAGCCTATTTTTACTGTGCGGTAAATTGCCTGTTATCGGGCAATAACACATGGGATACGGGATAAGTTTGCGGACCCATGTGTTACCGTCTAAAACCGGATCTCCTGGAGCTGTTCACCTGGGATTCATCTTTGCGTGCCTTAAGCAAAATCCCAGATAAGCCAGGCAACGGGGTTTATAGTCAAGCGCCGGGGGAAACCATTAGCTGCGTTAATTCACGGCAGCTAATAGGATACTGCCCATACTCTTTTACTGGCAATTTTATCATAAAAAGGACTACTGACTGAGGGCCTTATTCAACCAAAAAATCACACGAATGGGCAAAACCATGTTTCACTGCAGGTGGGGCAGATGTAACATGTGCAGAGAGAATTAGATTTGGGTGGTGTGTGTTCAAACTGAACTCTAAATTGCAGTGTAAAAATAAAGAAGCCAGTATTTACCCTGCACAGAAACAATATAACCCACACAAATCAAACTCTCTCTGCACATGTTACATCGGCCCCACCTGCAGTGCACATGATTTCGCCCATTATTGTGTTTTTTTCGGTTTGCTAACAAACCAGAATAACCCCCTAGGAACGTAAATAGCATGATATATAAAGTTCATGTACTGTAGAAGGCAGGCATCAAGAATAACAAAATGTGGGTCTGGGGTTGCAAGTAAGGGATTTATAACCCTATACAATGTCTAATTCCTTGTTGTGGCACTAGTGTACACATTTATGTTGGCTAATAATATTCACTGGCCTCATCTGTTTGTTTGTTTTGTTTTTTTTTACTTATGAGAGAAATAAACAGATTTACTGACTGAGTTCATTTATTGATTGTTCACAACTATTATAAAAGCTGCTGTAAAACAGAGTTCTCTAACGACTCAAGATTTAACCATTTATTTCAGTGACACAACATGTGATGTAATTTCTGTGTACAGATGGAGCTCTGTCACTATAGAGGTGCACTGTGTTTTGCATTTGGCAATGATGAACATTTTATTTTTGTTGCTTGTGAAGGTTGGTGTCATAATTCAGTACATAAGCTTCTATGATTAGATCCGAAAGGAATTTATCATCTCATCAAAAAAATTATCTGGCTAACATCCAAAGCAGAGGTTTAGAAACATATCAGAGTCCCGTCCGCGTTGACGTTTAATCTAGGACCATATCACCATCAAGGTAGACTTTTACATACATACATACATACATACATACATACACACACACATACATACATACATACATACATACATACATACAGTATATATACCCAACACAGAACAAAGTCCATAAAACTCCCAGATGACACCCACTGACCTAGTGATGAGCGGATTCGGTTTTACTCGGTTTTACTCGGTTCTCAAGACCCCGAGGCAGAATCCCCAGTGTAGCCCATTCAGGATAAATAAAGGGTATCAGATTTACCAAATGCTCCAAAGCAAACCTGCAAATCCAAAGTCAAAAGGCTCTAACTAGGGGGAAAGACCATAAATAATTATCCTCAACAACAACAACATCTATGGGAAGGGGAAGAACCCATTGAGAATCCCTGATGTGGGTTAATAAATGTATATGTCCTATGATAAACATTTAAAATAGCTCCCTGTAAGAGCTTGTGGGAAGTAGACGACAGGAGCCAGCGAGGGATCTGAGCAACTTGTCGGTAGTTACATTCGGGAAACATTGCAACCACTTAGGCAGGCCTGATCGGATTTTGGTGTAGTCTAGCTAATCGTATAGGAAAGTATAATGAAGGGAAAAAGCTTTCAACCTGGGCGTGGGACGGGATAAAAGAATATCCAGAGGATTATCCCAATCCAACTCAGAGAAATTATGAACAACATAATGTAATGTTGAACCTGAAATTATGTCCACAGCCTGATGGAATTTCAGAGGCTTTTTATTAGGCTTATCAATCAGACGTCCAATAGAGTTACTACCCCTCTCCGACCACAATAAAAAGAAGTCAAGCTTCGCTGGAAGTCTGGATTGCGTAAGATGGAGAAAAAGCCTATTATAAGCAGCAGGGGCGCCACAACGTTTTTAGATTGGGGGGGAGGGGGGCAAGATATAATTTAATTTTGGCCCCCCCCTAAATTGCTATCCTATTATCCCTCGCCTTAGGCACGCAAAGCATAAGGGTGGTCATTCCGAGTTGTTCGCTCGCTAGCTGCTTTTAGCAGCATTGCACACGCTAGGCCGCCGCCCTCTGGGAGTGTATCTTAGCTTAGCAGAATAGTGAACGAAAGATTAGCAGAATTGCTACTAAATATTTTCTTGCAGTTTCTGAGTAGCTCCAGACGTACTCCTAGATTACGATCAGCTTGGTCCGTTTAGTTCCTGGTTTGACATCACAAACACGCCCTGCGTTCGGCCAGCCACTCCCCCGTTTCACCAGACTCTCCCACGTTTTTCCCTGACACGCCTGCGTTTTTTAGCACACTCCCGGAAAACACTCAGTTACCACCCAGAAACCCCCTTTTCCTGTCAATCATTCACCGATCAGCAGTGCGACTGAAAAGCGCCGCACAGACAACAGCAAAACTGCTAAGTTTTTAGTTAAATAACTAAGCGTATGCGCGCTGCGTACCATGCACATGCGCATTTAGCAACAAATCGCAGCATAGCTAAAATCGGCAACGAGCGAACAACTCGGAATGACCACCGATATCCGATAAGCAGCCTCCGGAGCCGCAATAATCAGTCAGTATTCCGACAGCTGGTATTTTCTCGACTGTCGGGATTCCGGCGGCAGGATCCTGAATGCCGGGATCCCGACAGCTGGTATATTTACTACATCCCCTCATGAGATCGGGGACTTATCCACGATATCATGTGTTTTCGTGCGATTGCGGGTCCAATTTCTGCCGTTAAAAATGGCCTCTAATTGTACACCGCGATAATGACCATTAGTAATTAATCGCAATATCCGCACGTTTTTAACAGCTGAAATTGCATCGGGGCTAATTGGATAACATCCTAATTATTTTTTTTAAATTCTATTCAGAATTTGTTAGAACCCCTATGTTGAAGGGCGCATACAGACAAAGGGGGTCATTCAGACCTGATCGCTCGCTAGTGTTTTATGCAGCACTGCGATCAGGTCAGAACTGCACATGCATATACACCGCAATGTGCAGGCGCGTCGCACGGGTACAAAGTAGTGATGAGCGGGTTCGGTTCGCCGGAATCTGAACCCCCCCGAACTTCACCCATTTTACACGGTTCCGAGGCAGATTCGAATCTTCCCGCCTTGCTCAGTTAACCCGAGTGCGCCCGAACGTCATCATCCCGCTGTCGGATTCTTGCGAGATTCGGATTCTATATAAGGAGGCGCATGTCGCCGCCATTTTTCACTCATGCATTGGAAATGATAGTGAGAGGACGTGGCTGGCGTCCTCTCAGTTTTATTCAGGTGGCTGCAAATATCTGTGCTCACTGCTTTATTGTGGGGACTGGGGAGCAGCAGTATTATATAGGAGGAGTACAGTGCAGAGTTTTGCTGACCAGTGACCACCAGTATTATACATTCTCTGCCTGAAAAACGCTCCATATCTGTGCTCAGTGTGCTGCATATATCTGTGCTCACACTGCTTTATTGTGGGGACTGGGGACCACCAGTATTATATAGGAGGAGTACAGTGCAGAGTTTTGCTGACCAGTGACCACCAGTATACGTTGTCTGCCTGAAAAACGCTCCATATCTGTGCTTAGTGTGCTGCATATATCTGTGCTCACACTGCTTTATTGTGGGGACTGGGGACCACCAGTATTATATAGGAGGAGTACAGTGCAGAGTTTTGCTGACCAGTGACCAGTGACCACCAGTATTATACGTTCTCTGCCTGAAAAACGCTCCATATCTGTGCTGCATTGTAGTATATAGTAGGAGTACAGTGCATCATTTTGCTGACCACCAGTATATAATATATAGCAGTACGGTACAGTAGGCCACTGCTCTACCTTCCTCTGTGTCGTCAAGTATACTATCCATCCATACCTGTGGTGCATTTCAGTTTTGCACAGTTTGCTGACCACCAGTATATAATATATAGCAGTACGGTACAGTAGGCCACTGCTCTACCTACCTCTGTGTCGTCAAGCATACTATCCATTCATACCTGTGGTGCATTTCAGTTTTGCACAGTTTGCTGACCACCAGTATATAATATATAGCAGTACGGTACAGAAGGCCACTGCTCTACCTTCCTCTGTGTCGTCAAGTATACTATCCATCCATACCTGTGGTGCATTTCAGTTTTGCACAGTTTGCTGACCACCAGTATATAATATATAGCAGTACGGTACAGTAGGCCACTGCTCTACCTACCTCTGTGTCGTCAAGTATACTATCCATCCATACCTGTGGTGCATTTCAGTTGTGCACAGTATATATAGTAGTAGGCCATTGCTATTGATACTGGCATATAATTCCACACATTAAAAAATGGAGAACAAAAATGTGGAGGGTAAAATAGGGAAAGATCAAGATCCACTTCCACCTCGTGCTGAAGCTGCTGCCACTAGTCATGGCCGAGACGATGAAATGCCATCAACGTCGTCTGCCAAGGCCGATGCCCAATGTCATAGTAGAGAGCATGTAAAATCCAAAAAACAAAAGTTCAGTAAAATGACCCAAAAATCAAAATTAAAAGCGTCTGAGGAGAAGCGTAAACTTGCCAATATGCCATTTACGACACGGAGTGGCAAGGAACAGCTGAGGCCCTGGCCTATGTTCATGGCTAGTGGTTCAGCTTCACATGAGGATGGAAGCACTCATCCTCTCGCTAGAAAACTGCAGTGCCATTCCTAGATGGGCCAGGTGTTTGTGTCGGCCACTTAGGTCGCTTAGCTTAGTCACACAGCTACCTCATTGCGCCTCTTTTTTTCTTTGCTTCATGTGCTGTTTGGGGACTATTTTTTTGAAGTGGCATCCTGTCTGACACTGCAGTGCCACTCCTAGATGGGCCAGGTGTTTGTGTCGGCCACTTGGGTCGCTTAGCTTAGTCACACAGCTACCTCATTGCGCCTCTTTTTTTCTTTGCATCATGTGATGTTTGGGGACTATTTTTTTGAAGCGCCATCCTGTCTGACACTGCAGTGCCACTCCTAGATGGGCCAGGTGTTTGTGTCGGCCACTTGGGTCGCTTAGCTTAGCCATCCAGCGACCTCGGTGCAAATTTTAGGACTAAAAATAATATTGTGAGGTGTGAGGTGTTCAGAATAGACTGGAAATGAGTGGAAATTATGGTTATTGAGGTTAATAATACTATGGGATCAAAATGACCCCCAAATTCTATGATTTAAGCTGTTTTTGAGGGGTTTTTGTAAAAAAACACCCGAATCCAAAACACACCCGAATCCGACAAAAAATTTTCAGGGAGGTTTTGCCAAAACGCGTCCAAATCCAAAACACGGCCGCGGAACCGAATCCAAAACCAAAACACAAAACCCGAAAAATGTCCGGTGCACATCACTAGTACAAAGTGGATTGTTGCTGTGCGATGGGTTTTACGAAGAATCCATTCGTACAGCCGATCGCAAGGAGATTGACAGGAAGAAGGCGTTTATGGGTGGCAAGTGACCATTTTCTGGGAGTGGTTGGGAAAACGCAGGCGTGTCCAAGCGTTGGCAGGGTGGGTGTCTGACGTCAATTCCGGCCCCGGACAGGCTGAAGTGATCGCAGCAGCTGAGTAAGTTCTGGGCAACTCAGAAACTGCACAAATTGTTTTTGTACTGCTCGGCTGCACACGCGTTCGCACACTTGCAAAGCTAAAATACACTCCTCGGTGGGCGGCGACTAGGCGAATGCAGGACTGCAAAAAACTGCTAGCGAGCAATCAGGTCTGAATGACCCCCCAAGACCTTTTTACCATGGGGAAAAATACAGAAGGCTAAAGATTCTCTGATACCTAGTAGACATTCAACAAGGAGAAGTTATGTTTAAACATATAAATAATAAATATACAATATACACTATGGGCCTAATTCAGAGTTGATCGCAGCAGCAAATTTGTTAGTAGTTGGGCAAAACCATGTGCACTGCAGGTGGGGAGATGTAACATGTGCAGAGAGAGTTAGATTTGGGTGGGGTGTATTCAAACTGAAATCTAAATTGCAGTGTAAAAATAAAGCAGACAGTATTTACCCTGCACAGAAACAAAATAACCCACCCGAATCTAACTCTCTCTGCAAATGTTATATCTGCCACACCAGCAGTACACATGGGGGGTCATTCTGAGTTGATCGCACGCTGCAACTCTTTGCAGCCCGTGCAATCAACTAGACGCCACCTATGGGGGAGTGTTTCTTTGCATAGCAAGGCTGCGATCGCTTGTGCAGCCCTGCTATGCAAAAAAAAGTTTTGTGCAGAACAAGACCAGGGTAAAGCTGGGTACACACTGGCAGATATATCTACAGTTCAATCGATCTGCAGATATATCTGCAGATGGTGGTTGTTCATACACACA
Organism: Pseudophryne corroboree; assembly: GCF_028390025.1. NCBI lineage: Eukaryota > Metazoa > Chordata > Amphibia > Anura > Myobatrachidae > Pseudophryne > Pseudophryne corroboree. The sequence continues at coordinate 718,905,804 of NC_086446.1, forward strand.
GAAAGATGCACCAATATATCTTAAAGATATATCTGCTGTTAAATCTATCTGCAGCTATATACGCAGATGGGGATTGTTCATACACACTGAAAGATGCACTAATATATCTGAAGATATATTGGTCATCTGCTGTGTTGCACAGCAGATGCAATATATCTGTGAAAGACGTCTTTCACAGACATATTGCTTGTACACACCTGCAGATCAGCAAAAGATATATTGGACAACCATCTGATTGGCCAATATATCTGCCAGTGTGTACCCAGCATTACTTAAGGCCCGTACACACTGGTCGATATATCGGCCGTTCTCTTGAACGGCCGATATATCGCGGGACCGTCGGCCAGTGTGTATGGCCGATACGTCTGTGAACTCCGTCGTTCACAGACGTATCGCGCTGGCCGCGCAGCACAGCCGACGGCCAATATATCTACCGATATATTGGCGCGTCGCTGTGTGTGTACGGGGCGGTCGGCCGACCGCCCGTACACATGCTGCGGCGGCCGGCGGTGATTGACAGCTGAACTGGGTGGGCGTGTGTACACGCCCGCCCAGTTCCTGACGTCAGTCCCCGACGGATCGGGCAGTGTGTATGCACAGCACACTGCCCGATCCATCCATAGATATATCTGCAGATCAGTTGATCTGCAGATATATCTATTAGTGTGTACCCACCTTTACCCTGTGCGATCAATCCAGCGTTGATGGTCCCGGAACTGACGTCAGACATCCGCCCTCCAAACGCCTGGACACGCCTGGGTCCGCCGCACCACTCCCAGAAAATGGTCAGTTGACGCCCGATACGCCTTACTCCTGTCAATCTTCTTGCGGTGGCCGCTGCAACCGCTTTCTTCGCTAGCGGCATCCCCAGGCAATGATGCGCATGCGCAATGCGGCCGCAGCACATGCGCAGTTCCGACCCGATCGCAAGGCACGATCGGGTCTGAATGACCCCCATGGTTTTGCCCAACTGCTAACAAATTTGCTGCTGTGATCAACTCTGAATAGTCGCTGCCTATGGGGGAGTGTATTTAGCATAGCAAGTGTGCGATCGCTTGTGCAGGGGAGCCGTGCAAAAAGTTTTGTGCAGTTTCTGAGTAGCTCTGAACTTACTCAGCCGCTGCGATCACTTCAGCCTGTCCGGTCCCGGAATTGATGTCAGACACCCGCCCTTCAATCGCCTGGACACGCCTGCGTTTTCCACGGCACTCCCAGAAAATGGTCAGTTGCCACCCAGAAATGCCTTCTTCCTGTCAATCTCCTTGCGATCGGCTGTGCGAATGGATTCTTCGTTAAACCCATCGCACAGCAACGATCCGCTTTGTACCCATGCGACGCGCCTGCACATTGCGGTGTATACGCATGCGCAGTAGTGACCTGATCGCTGCACTGCGAAAAACATCAGCGTGTGATCAGGTCGGAATGACCCCCTATGTCCCTTTAAAAACAATAAAACAAAATACAATTGGCAAAACTACCCGGATATATGGCACATGCAAAATAACTACATAAAAAGCAAAGACGATAAACAAAGATGAGCAAAACAAAACAACCCAACTCTTTGTGCAAACGTGTTATTTTTTTTTAGCACATGTCACAAAAGTAAAGTAATTGGTGTCCAAATTCTATGAAGAAACAGGCGTTTCAGTGGGAGTTTTTCGTGAAACTAAAATTAAATTGAAATAATAACAGTGTGTGGGCAGCACTGAGAGACTAGGGATCTGCCGGGGGAGAGACAGTGACATGATTTCAATGCAGTTCAGAGAACACTGTAAAATGTCATCACAATGACTACTTAAAGAAACAAAGGTGCCTATGCCTAGTGGACATGAAGGTGGTGTGGTATTTAAAGGTCCTCTTTTCCCATCTGTATGGAAAGTTGGAAACACAATAGTAACAGCTTTGCAGGTCTTTGCTGATATGACATTTCCAAACATTGTGATAGGTCACTGATGTGCAGCATCTATTTGTTATATAACATTTCCTCATATTGTTCTTTATTCAGGTAGAAGAAGGTGCAAAGGATGCAAGTCACAAATATATGATAAATAAACATTTCTGGCCTTGAGTGATACGAGTTATAAGGGCCCTACACACTTGCCGAGGTGGCATATTACTTACCTACATTTTATTTCTCTTCTCCGGGAGAAGCCCGGAGAGGAGACGCTGCAGGTGTCTTCAGGGGGCGGGGCCGGATTGTGACATCACTATGCCCCGCCCCCGCATCGGGAAATGCCGCGATTCGCGGGTCCGCGGGAAGGGGGCGTGGCTAAAATGACGCGAGCAGGATGCGGGAGACCTGCCCACTCTTCCGGGGGTGCGGGGGGCTACCCCAAAAAACGGGAGCCTCCCGCAGCTTCCGGGAGAGTAGGTAAGTATGCGAGGTGGCCATCACCCTCTGTCACCCGGCCCCCTAGCCCTGCTTGCCAGGGACGTGCAGTCAGGGGAGGCAGTGCCTCCCCTGTCAGTAATGATTAGAATAATACAAAGATACTTATGACACATTATGTGTCATAAGTATATGCTTTATATTATTATAGTCATTTCTACAATGTAAAAACAGCCTTAAATTAGTTTTGGAGGCACCAAGAGCAGTGCCTCCCGCGGCCAATAATAAAGGTTCGGAAGCGGGGGTCAGGGCCAAGCAATGGGCAGTAAAAAGCCCATTTAAAAAAGCACAGTAAGTGGCACTAGTATAAGTGCCTCAGTGACAGGGGCGTGCTTTCAGCCCATATGAAAGCACGCCCCTGCCACTGAGGCATATATGATTGGGCACCAGATCAGAGCTTTCCTCCTTGGCGTCCAGTCCACCTTCACTGGGACTGACTCCTTGGATTGTCCACCCTGAGAGAGGCCCCTGCACCAGTGCACCTGTTCCCCTCTCACTGATTGCCGCTAACGGGGTAGCCGCTCTCACTGCCAGGATTAGTGTGACGCCAGGTAAGAGCCGCCGTCACACTTAGGAGGGCGCCGCAGCCCGACATACAGTACTCAGAACGACGTGCTCCTCCCCTCCTCAGGTTAGTGTCCCTGCCGCTGTAGTCTGCAGCACAGCCAGAGAGCCGGACAGTGTGTATAACCCGCCATCCCCCGGTGCCGTGCTGAGCGCTGCTGTGTACTGACCATGGGCTGGCCTGCGCTGCGTTCTGTGTTTCAGAGAGCAGGGCAGCCCATGATCAGTACACAGCAGCGCTCAGCACGGCATCGGGGATGGCGGGTTATACACACACATACTGTATGTGCGCACTGTGCCGGGGTATAAGGGAGGGGGGGGTCATTGGTGTGTTAGTGCTGTGGGACAGGGTGTGGTCTGTGTGGGGTGTCAGTGCTGCAGGATAGGGTCTGGTCTGTGGGGAGTCAGTACTGCGGGACAGGGTCTGTGTGGGGTGTCAGGGCTGCGGAACAGGGTCTGTGTGGGGTGTTAGTGCTGCGGAACAGGGTCCGGCCTGTGGGGTGTCAGTGTTGCGGGGTCTAGACTGTGGGGTGTCAGTGCTGTGGGACAGGGTCTGTGGGGTGTCAGTGCTGTGGTACAGGGTCTGTGGGGTGTCAGTGCTGCGGGACAGGGTCCGTGGGGGGGGTGATTACTGCATATGTGCTGGGGTATAAGGGGGGGGTGATTACTGTGTGTCTGCCGGGATATAAGGGGAGGGGGTGATTATTGCGTGTGTGCCGGGGTATAAGGGCAGGGGCCGCTGTCTCAATCACTGGCCTGCAGCTGTAATCCCACCTCCATCCTTCCAGGCAGATCCTCCACTGCTCTCCTTAACCCCGGGCACCTCTGCTGCCCAGGCCCTGGCTGCTGCTACTCCCCAGGCTTCGCGGGCATTGGTGGCGGCATCGGACTGAGAATTAGCTGTGGGGGCGGTATCTGGCGGCGACTTCAGCAGGCATTGGAAGCAGGCATGGGCGGCAGTACAGTAGAGGGCACTGGCGGCGGCCATAGCGGCAGTGGTAACGGGCATGCCTCACCAGGCTCTGACCTCAACGCACGCTACTGCTGCTTGCTAATATGGACGAGATTGTCCATACTCTTTCCAGATTTGTTTGATTGTAATGGGAAAACGTACATTGTCGTGACTGATTATTACTCTAACTACCCTGAGGTGAAGACACTACATACAACTACTAGTAAAGCCGTAATCAATTGCATGAAGTCAATCTTTGCAAGGCATGGTGTTCCTATGGAAGTGTTCACTGACAATGGTCCTCAGTTTTCCAGTGCTGAATTTAGACAATTTGCTGATGAGTCGGAATTTGTCCATACTACGTCAAGTCCCTACTATCCACGCTCAAATGGGTTGGTGGAAAGTTCAGTAAAAACTGTAAAGAGTCTCATGAAAAAAGCTCAAGAAGGTAAAGAAGATTTCTACAAAAGTCTTTTAATCTACCGCAGTACACCTTTACAGAATGATGAAGGAGGATTGTTGCAAATCTCCCGATACATGATGAACTGCTTAAGACACATAACTAAGCGTTGGTCAGACTGAGGAAGGAACGTCAACAGACGAAACAGAAACTGTTCCATGACAAGCGAGCAAAAAGCTTATCTGATCTAATATTGGGTGACCAAGTCCGTCTCAGAGATCACGAGAATGGTATTTGGGTACAGAAAGGTATTGTGCAAGCACAAGTAGCACCAAGATCTTATACTATACATACAGAGCGTGGAACGGAAGTAAGAAGAAATCGGGTGGATTTAAGATCTCAATCTAACCATAATGAAGACAACATGACTGAAGAATACCCTTCATCTGACATGTATGATGATCCTGATAATGGTGAACCAACCACGATTCTAGAAAGGTCCAACATGGTCGATGAAACACAGACTGTGTATGAAAGACCCAAAAGGGAAATACGCAGACCTGAGAGACTCATTGAAACATGTTAGATGATGTTCTCAATATGACGTTGTTAATTGTTGCATTGACGCGTACAGGGTTTATCTTTAAAGAAAAGAGGATGTTATGTTAATGCACTAGAATGCTTAATATTTGTAGACACTCCCTTATTAATATGTATAAGCCTGAATCTTCAGTGATTTTCCCTAGGACCAGAGGGATGCTGGGAAGTGGGTGGTCCAGTGTGCAGTGTTTCTGGAGTTGGTGATGGAATAAAACAGCACAGCAGTGAACTCACATGTCTCTGTATCCTTATGACTGGATTTACAAACATATGAACAAAACATGGCCAACCCTACATTAGAGCAGGAGGAAGCCACCATCCCTACTGCTCTCACATAGCACAGATGCTAGAAGACCTGCCTTTCATTAACACCTCATGTGCAAAACTCCTTCACATTTAGCACTCCATGATAACCAATGTAGATCATTTAGCTCTAGATGTACCAGTGTAGATAAGAACCAACAAGTTCAGTGCCACGATGGTAAAATGGAACTTACAGAAACATATACTTCAAACATGGGCGTAACTATAGTGGGTGTATGGGGTGCCATTGCTATGGTGCCCAGATGCTTAAGGGGGCCCGGATCCAGGTTATAAAGTTGCATACCAATTTCCCAGATTTTCCTACTGAGCAATTGGCTCTGATCCATTGCCCAGCCTTAATTGTGACATGATACTGTCATAATGGTAAGGTGGGGCACTGTAATGTGGCATAATTTGAACTGGAGGGCATTCTAATGTGGCACAGAATGAACTGGGGTCACTGTAATGTGGCATACTATGAACTGGAGACATTATGTCATAATGTGAATTGGGGGTACTGTGTGCCATAATGGTCCTCATTCAGATTTGGACTGCACATGTACAGCACGGGTCTGCAAAGTTGGTCGCACTACAGTGTCAGACGGTCAGTGATTGACAGTCTGATGCCTTTTGGGGGCAGGGAGTTGCGGTGACGGTCTCCATTTCTCCAAACAGATGCATGTCAACATCGTTGCAGGGGAGGGATGAGGCCTGGATCTTCATCAGAGGTTGGAGATTTCCTGGCCTCTAGGTAGCCGGCTTGCGCGACCCCATGGGATACGCAGACAGTGGCGTTGGCGATGATCTGATAGTGCGTCCTTGGACACAGTTCGGATCAGTAATGCTTGCAGTAGGTGTGACACCCCCGCTGCATTACCATCTTAGTGCTATTGCTGCTGCTTCTATGTTAGCATCAGCGTTAGTCCTCCAGCCACATCTGAAAGATGGCCACGTGTACTTGCAGCCTTACAACGTGACATAATGTAAACTAGTATACTGTGATGCTTCATAAAATAAACTAGGGCACTACTATGGGGCATAACAGGAACTAGGGCACTACTATGGGGCATAACAGGAACTAGGGCACTACTATGGGGCATAACAGGAACTAGGGCACTACTATGGGGCATAACAGGAACTAGGGCACTACTATGGGGCATAACAGGAACTAGGGCACTACTATGGGGCATAACAGGAACTAGGGCACTACTATGGGGCATAACAGGAACTAGGGCACTACTATGGGGCATAACAGGAACTAGGGCACTACTATGGGGCATAACAGGAACTAGGGCACTACTATGGAGCATAACAGGAACTAGGGCACTACTATGGGGCATAACAGGAACTAGGGCACTACTATGGGGCATAACAGGAACTAGGGCACTACTATGGGGCATAACAGGAACTAGGGCACTACTATGGGGCATAACAGGAACTAGGGCACTACTATGGGGCATAACAGGAACTAGGGCACTACTATGGGGCATAACAGGAACTAGGGCACTACTATGGGGCATAACAGGAACTAGGGCACTACTATGGGGCATAACAGGAACTAGGGCACTACTATGGGGCATAACAGGAACTAGGGCACTACTATGGGGCATAACAGGAACTAGGGCACTACTATGGGGCATAACAGGAACTAGGGCACTACTATGGGGCATAACAGGAACTAGGGCACTACTATGGGGCATAATAGGAACTAGGGCACTACTATGGAGCATAACAGGAACTAGGGCACTACTATGGGGCATAACAGGAACTAGGGCACTACTATGGGGCATAACAGGAACTAGGGCACTACTATGGGGCATAATAGGAACTAGGGTACTAGCACTACTATGGTTCAGAAAATTAACTAATGCACTATTCTGGGGAATAACATTAACCCTGATGCGAAGAGTTGTCGCTCAAGAATCATTGGAATGGGGCCCCTTCAATATGTTGCTATGGGGCCCACAAAGTTCTGACTTTAAATCCACTTTATACAGATTAATACATAGTAATCATAGCTGTAGTGCAGGGGTGGGGAAACTTTTTTCTACCAAGGGCCATTTGGATATTTATAAAATCCTTCGGGGGCCATACAAAAATTATCAACTTAAAAATTAGCCTGCCCCCAGTCTCTTGTTATGCCCAATTAGATTTGCCCCCAGTCAGTTGTTATGCCCCATTAGATATGCCCACTGTCAGTTGTTTTGGCCCATTAGATATGCCCCGTCAGTTGCTATGCCCCATTAAATATGCCCCCTGTAGTTATGCCCCTGTAGTTATGCCCCATTAAATATGCCCCCTAGTAGCGCCGCTTACACACACACACACACACACACACACACATTAAAAGGAAAAGAAAAAAAAACCACACACACACACAACACAATGCTCACCAGCCCTGCTCCAGCTTCCGGACCGCTGCCCTCCCTCTTCTCGGAACTATGGGAGAGATGTCAGGATGTCTCTCCCAAAGCGCCGCACAGCCACACATGTACACTGCCTGAGCCAGAAGCTGGAGCTCAGGAGTGAGCTCCTGCCTCCGGATGCTGCTGAGATGGGCGCCCGCTGGTGGTTAAATCTCAGCGGGCGCTCGGCATCTCCTCTCGTTTAGGTGAGCCTGGCCGGGCCGGATCAAGTGGCTTTGAGGGCCTTATACGGCCCTCGGGCCTGAGGTTCCCCACCCCTGCTGTAGTGACTATAAGATTTCTGAGTTTCTGCAGCAAGACATGGGGGGTCATTCCGAGATGATCGTAGCTGTGCTAAATTTAGCACAGCTCCGATCATCTTCCCAGACATGCGGGGGACGCCCAGCACAGGGCTAGTCCGCCCAGGTCCGTCTTTTCGTATGGGCTCAATGGGCTCTTGCCCAAGGGCCTCAGGAGTATAAGGGCCCTAGGCTGATAGCTGAGGGTCCCCTCTTTCCAGGGGTACCAGATTTTTGAAAATCGGCCCTGGGGAACCGGAGATATCTGACTTGAAAGCAGTGGTCCCCATCCAAGCCTGTTAATTGCTCTTCCCAGCCAGATATGTCGGGTTCTGTCTGACTTAGAGTTTTCCTGAGGGTATAATCCAAAAGCTGGGACTCTTCCCTTTTGGTGGACACTGGCAGCTTGTCTCTACTATGCTCAGAACCAGACATATCAGCCTTTCAGCAGCTGCTCCCTGCTCCAGCTCCACACGCCTATTATGCAGTTTTAGATTTTCGTTGGTAAATTGCTCTGGCGCCTGAACTCTGATCCCCAAGTCCCCAGAACCTTCTGAAAGGTGGGACTGTCTAGTTTTTTTTATCCCATTCAAAGCTAGGAAATATATTTTCAGGAACTGGAGATATCTGTAGTCAAGCAAGCTGCCTTCCCACCGGATATTGATAAATATTAAGCCCACTCCACTATCCACCCCTCCCCTACGTATTAAACACCCCCTACCACCCTGGAAGTCATGTACCAGGGCTTCTTCATTCAGCCCAATCCGTGCAGTAAAGGAGTAATTAGCAGAAATGAGTGCTCCAGGTCCTACATGCTGAGCGGAAGATAGAACACCCCCTACTGCCCGCGGGACATCAAAGCTGCCGCTAATAGCACCCCCCACCCCCACCACTGGAGGATGAGTGCATTGCTGTGCCCAGGGGCCTACACTGCTGTTAAGACGGCCCTGAGTCGCCCCCCCCCCACCCCCCCCCCCGCACAAATACAGAAGCAACACAAAGCGGCGATGCTTTTGTATTTGTGGAGTAACTCCCGGCTAGCGCAGCTCCTGCGGCTAGCCGGGAGTTACTCATCGCTGCCACTGGCCGCAGCGGCTGCGTGAGACGTCACGCAGCCTCCGCGGCCCACCCCCCCTCCCCAACGTTCCGACCACGCCTGCATTGGCTGGACCGTGCCCCCTAAACGGCGGCTTAACGCCAGCATCCAGGCCTCTCCCGCCCTGCGACCGTCTCTGCCTGTCAATCAGGCAGAGGCGATCACTACTGAACAACGGCCTTCGGCCATCCAGCATGCGCCGGTGCACTGCGGCGCCGACGCACAATTCCGACCCGACCGCTGCGCTGTGATAAACTGCAGCGAGCGATCGGGTCAGAATGACCCCCATGGTTGTTAGTGGCCTTTACCAATGACTCAGTAGTACTAGTCATGTGTCATTGCAAACAATTTAACAAGCAGCACTGGCACGAAGATACGTCTTTTTATACTAATTCATGTTTACTTCCTCCTTGAGACAAAGTCCATCTATTAATCCTAGCATCTGCTGTACATGGAATTCACTGGACTACAAACAGAGGCTAGGTGTTGATACAAGTAAATTGCCCTTTCATACTGCTAATGATTAAAACCTGTTACTACTACCCTAATTACATGCAACGCCTCTCTGACAGTCTGTGCAGTTCCCCTCTACAGCTGAAAGTAATGCAAAACAATTAAAGAAAATTCTGCCACTGACTCACAATGTAATGCACCATAAGCCAGATTCACTAATAAGCCGGTCTCTTTACCTCTCTAATACAAATCACACCGCACAGACCATTTCCAGGCCCACCCTGCTTGGTGTATAGCTTTTCATGGGTGCAGCTCAGTGGCTAGGTTTATAGGAACCTGTAAAACACTACAAATCCCGACACATCCTGATAACTAGGAATCTTAATCACGCGCTGTGCACCTGTCCCAACATTGTGTATCATTAATGGTGTTCCTGGCAACAAGGCTAGCCAGTTTATAGAACTCACAAATGTTACAACAGGCTCTGAGCCCAGAATCCTCTAACGCTCTGACTCTCTTGAGAATATACGCAGTGCATCTTCTAGCAGCATGCAGCTTTTTCCCTGTTGACTCCTGGACGGGGACGGAGGGCGTACTTTGCAGATTGTCAGTGGAGGTTCGATCCAGCTGCTGTAAAGCTATCAGTGATGGACAATTCCAAGTCATGCTGCCCACTGCGTGGTCATATACTAAGCTTCCTTGGCTGGGCCACCTGCGGACAGGGTACTACAGTGATTATAGGGTCTATTTACTAAGACTGTATTAGGATTTATTTAGGCCAATTTTTTTTTTAAACAGCTGTACTTTAAGTGTATATGTCATACTGTAGGTTCTAAAACGCGGTCCTCAAGGCATGCCAATGATCCAGGTTTTAAGTATATCCATTGCTCAGCACAGATGGTTAAATCAAATTGACCAAGGTACTAATTAAGTTGCTTGTTGTTGCGAAATATTTTCTATACAGAGGCGTAACTGTGGGAGGCAACGGAGTCGGCTGCCGCTGGGCTCCTGCTCTGTAGGGGGGCACCTCTCTTCCCCTTCATGTTCCGCGACACCATTTAATTAAGTTAATTGACAGCCGCTGCTATCTCTTCCATGTCCAACTCCCCTCCCCTAGTCCCCGCACCTTACAAGTCACACCCTCTTTATTATAGATGCACATTTTAAAAGTGTTATACCCAGGATTTGAATCCATGACCTATTACACAGGTAGCAATACCTTACTGATTGAGCTATTTGTTCCTGTATAGGAAGCATGAGAATTCTAACTATAGGGGTAATTCAGACCTGATCGTAGCAGCAAATTTGTTAGCATTTGGGCAAAACCATGTGCACTGCAGGGGAGGCAGATACAACATTTGCAGAGAGAGTTAGATTTATATATATATATATATATATATATATATATATATATATATATATATATATATAAAATGTGGGGGGGTTAATGTTGAGTAAGGGCTGGAGATCATTGTCAATGGTGCCAAGTGGGGGGTGCAGGTACTATTTACCTGGGCTCAGGCCTCATGGAGGGGCCCAAGGTCCCCCCTCTCGCCCTCACCTGGCAGCAGCAGCTGCAGCTCTTCTCCTCAGTCCTGCACAGGCTGCTGTGTGCTGGGCCGCAGTGTGGCCAGGGAGGCACTTAAAGTACTATTTTTTTCTGTATTTGTTTACTAAGCATGCAGGCCCACCCCTCCAATGATTGGGCCACGCCCCGTGAAAAGTACCTGGGCCCTGCTTGGCTCTCTACTGCCCTGATCATGGTATGTGGTCAGCATTGTAACAGACCCCAGAGTCAGCGACCTTTACAATTCTGCCACTGAAACTATGAGCCTATTGTATGTGCTCTTTCCAAAGGTCCAGGCATGCGTGGAGATCTTCCAATCAGAATCTGAAACTGACTCTTCTATATAACAAGTAGTTTTCTCTTTAGCTTTTTACTCCCCCAGATCCTGCCCCTGCATTGGAGATGACAACAATAGCATGTTAGCTGACTACAGTAGGAGGTCCGTGGCTCATTCCATAGAGCAAAGCTGAGGAATATTGCAGCAAGACAGGTATGCTGTATTGGGACTGGTTACTTCTTAGTGCAAGTGCTAGGCTGGAGGCTCTGTAGGAGTATATGCCCACCCCAGTTGATGCCTTGTTGTTCCAATTGAGAGTACAGTAAATTCCACCTCATAATAAGCTTGCAGACCACACAGTCTCAGCATCATCACTTATGACGGTATCCGTTCACATGGTCGACCATGTAATGGTCGACAGTCATTAGGTCGACCACTATTGGTCGACATTGACATGGTCGACATGGACACATGGTCGACACATGTAAAGGTCGACATGAGTTTTTTGTTTTGTTTTTTTTTCTTTTGGGGAACTTTTCCATACTTTACGATCCACGTGGACTACGATTGGAACAGTAATCTGTGCCGAGCGAAGCGGTAGCGGAGCGAAGGCACCATGCCGAAGCGAGCGAAGTGAGCCATGCGAGGGGACGCGGTGCACTAATTGGGGTTCCCAGTCACTTTACGCAAAAAACTACACCAAAAAAGTAAAAAAACTCATGTCGACCTTTTCATGTGTCGACCTTTTCATGTGTCAACCATTTTCATGCGTCGACCATGTGTACATGTCGACCATGTCAATGTCGACCAATAGTGGTCGACCTAATGACTGTCGACCATAACATGGTCGACCATTCATACCGGAACCACTTATGACAGGGCCATAACTATTATGACTGCGGCAAAGAGCACAAAGCTGAAAGGGGGCACAGTCAGTGAAGAGAATAGTTTAGGTTCATTTGGCTAGAGCTGAGGGCTATTAGACATCAGTTTTCCATTTTGCCCAGGGCACTATCATTTCTGGTTAATGCTCTGCTTATACATCACACAATAACGAGTCTGGTGACTCTGATGGGAGTTTCACTGCTGATCTATATAGTAAGCCCTATTCTTAAGTGTGACAGGCACCCAGGATCCCGTAATTGTGGAAATTGCTGCTAACTGTGCAGTTCTTTTCTTCAACTCAAGTCAATGAGTTTTGGCATGGGACGGACATTCTCACAAATATGGCAGCATGTAGACAGCAACTAATACATTCATTTGAGTATAAACAACCAAGGAAGGGTGAGAGAGTGAAATATGTTCTCATCTTCAACTCATCAATACACTGTGGGCTAGATGCATCAACGCTTGGAGAGTGATAAAATGGAAAAATAAAAAGTGCCAGCCAATCAGGTCATAGCTGCCATGTCACCGGCTGTGTTTGAAAATGGCAGTTAGGAGCTGATATTTGGTTCAGTTAACTATAACATCTGGGTTGACGTAGTCATGCTGTTAATATGTAATGAAAATAATACCATGTTGACCTTATTGTACAGCACAAATGCAATAAGCAGAATCATATGGTTATTGTTACAAATGACAGATATGGTTATTTTTAAGCAGTCTGGGCAGGATCCGGTGTCAGTCTGTGTGAGTCACTTGGCTACAGGTGATCTTAGTGTTCCGTGACTCAGTGTCAGGCAGGAAATAGGACAATACCTTCTCAATGTGGAGACTGGAAAACACCACAATAAAAATAACTAATGTCTAAAGCCGTGTAATATTATCTGTCACAGCCAGCAAACAATGACACTGCCTCCATTTCCGTTTGACTTTGCAAATATAATTGGATACAAATGATTGATGAGGAATGATTATGAATATTGACCTATCTGTTTATATCTTCAAAATGAGCCAGAACAACTCAGAACAACATCAGAACAACTAGAAAACACATCTATTTGCCAGGTAAGTCTGGGAATCTGGAAGTCTCGAGGGGGTGGCAGAAAAATGTAGCACCAGCCATAGATACATACACACGGGTAGGGAGGCCAATCCCGGGCCGTTTTTTCAATCCCGGGATTCGGGATTGAAAAACGATCAATCCCGGGATTCCCGGGATCCCGGGATTGCAGTAGGGATCAGTGAAGAAGGGTGTAGGGAGCAGCGCTGGAGGGTAGGTAGCGGTGCGGGAGGGTATAGATAGCGGCGGGGAAGGGAGGGAGGGTGTAGGTAGCAGTGCAGGAGGGTGTAGGTAGCTGGGCGGGAGGGCGTAGGTAGCGGTGCGGAGGGTGTAGGTACCTGGGCGGGAGGGTGTAGTTAGCGGTGCGGAGGTTGTAGGTAGCTGGGCGGGAGGGTGTAGCTAGCTGGGCGGGAGGGTGTACAGTAGGTAGCGGGGAGGGTTGGTAGCGGCGTGGGAGGGAGGCTGGGTGTAACTTAAGTAATAACACTTACTATTAGGTGGGCGCCAGCCATGGACACACTGAACGCGGCAGCATTTCAAATGAAGCGCCGGCCGCCAGCCAACCAGAGCAGGCGGACCAGCAGCCAATCAGGGAAGCGGCCGCAGCAGTCGCTCCTGATTGGCTGCCGCGCCAGCTTGCCTGATTGGCTGCCGGTCCGCCAGCTCTGATTGGCTGGCGGCCGGAGCCACATTTGAAGTGTCGCCGCGTTCAGCGTTCGTCTATGGCTGCCGCCTGCCTGAGTGTAAGTAGTATTACTCACACACACTCCCTCCCGCACATGCGCAGTGCAATCCCGTGAATCCCGGGATTGGATGCTCCAATCCCGGGATTCAAATCCCGGCATTTTTGGGCCCAAATCCCGGGATCCCGCCGATCCCGATCCCGGGATTCGCCTCCCTACACACGGGTGTGATACACTACACTGGCGGTTGGGATGCCTTGATCCATTGTGACTGATGTCTCGAACTGGGCGGGCATTTACATGCACTCAGTTGAGCCGTCAATCACCGCTGGTTGCCGCAAAAAGTGTACGGGCGGTCGGCTGACCATAAACTCCGGGCAACAAGCATTACACCCCTGGCAACGAACAAGACACCCAGAGCATGAAACCCCTGGCAACAAACGTTACACCCCTGGCAATAAGCATTACACACCACTTGCAACAAGCATGATACCCAGAGCATGAAACCCATGGCAATGAGCATTAGACACCCCTGACAATGAGCATGACACCAGAACATAAATCCCCTGGCAATGAGCATTACACCCAGAGCATAAAGCCCCATGACACCCAGAGCATGAAACCCCTGGCAATGAGCGTTACACCCCTGGCAATGAGCATGATACCCAGAGCATGAAACCCCTGGCAACAAGAACTACACCCCTCTGGCAATGACATGACACCCAGAGCATAAATCCCTTGGCAACAAGCATTACACCAGTGGCAACGAGCATTACACCAAGAGCATGAAACCCCTGGCAACTAGCATTACACCCCTGGCAACGAGCATGACACCCAGAGCATGAAAGCCTTGGCAGCGAGCACTACACCCATAACAATAAGCATGACACCCAAATCATGAAACCCCTGGCAACCAGCATGGAACACAGCATGAAACCCCTGACAACAAGCATGGAACCCACAGCATGAAACCCCTGGCAACGAGCAGGTAATTTAAAAGTAATTAAAAGCCTTACTGTGGGGCATAATGTGTAATGGGCATTGTGGTGTGTGGCATAATGTATCATGGGCAGTGTGGGGTGTGGCATAATGTGTCACAGGCATTACGGTGTGTGGCATAATGTATCATGGGGATTGCGGTGTGTTGCATAATGTATAACGGGCATTGTGGTATGTGGCATAATGTGTAAGGGGCATTATGGCATGTGGTATAATGTGTCATGGGCATTACTGCGTGTGGCATAATGTGTCATGGGCATTGCTGTGTGTGGCATAATGTGTAAGGGGCATTACTATAAGGAGGAAAAATGACAAATAATGTAAGGGACATGAATCAGGTTTTTTGTTTCCTGAGGTGACTAATGTCTGGGCGGGCAGGTTGCAAAACTGGAGTATAAGGTAGTCTTTTCCTGCAATGCCACGCCCCTCACAGTGAGGCCACACACCTGTTTTGGAGCACGCACAAATTCTTTACTTCAAATGCCAAAGGGGGGGGGGGGGAAGGGGGTCACCAGAAATGTTTTTGTCTATGTTCCTGACAAATTATCCATTTCCGCTAAGAGGCTGTGTAATTGTCTGACATTCTGTACCATTCTCAGATATTGCATTCTATATAGGACATATTGGGGGTAATTCCAAGTTGATCGCAGCAGGATTTTTGATAGCAATTGGGCAAAACCATGTGCACTGCAGGGGAGGCAGATATAACATGTGCAGAGAGAGTTAGATTTGGGTGGGTTATTTTATTTTTCTGTGCAGGGTAAATACTGGCTGCTTTATTTTTACACTGCAATTTAGATTGCAGATTGAACACACCCCACGCAAATCTAACTCTCTCTGCACATGTTATATCTGCCTCCCCTGCAGAGCACATGGTTTTGGCCAACTGCTAAAAAATTTCCTGCTGCGATCAACTTGGAATTACACCCATTATACACTAGGTCAGTGGTTTCCGAACTTTTTTGAATCACGGCGCCCTAGAATATCAGAATATTCTTCACGGCACCCCTAGGCCAAACATTTCTTATTGAGAAATTTAGAAAGAAATATTACATTAAGTAGATCACGTTTATAGGTCATCCTTAGGGTCAGTTGTGTGGTGAGGGACAAGATTTGCTTCTGTTTGGCCACATAGTTTATGACTGGCAGCCACCAGCACTGGTTTTGCCTATTATATTGACCATGAATAATTTGAATCGGTCCTGGACCACCAACCCAGGGCACCCCTGCAAGTATCCTGAGGCACCCCAGGGAGCCACAGCACACAGTTTGGGAACCTCTGCACTAGGTGCTTCATCGCGCCCTACGGGCGCTCTTCACACCGTCGCAAGGGGCTACGCCCCCTTACCCCTTACATGCCTATCTGGGGTTCAATATTTGTATTATATGGAGTATTACCTGCATTCCTTTGTTAGTGGTTAAATATTGCACAATGAAAGGGCGTGCGATGGTGAAGGAGGCGCAGCCCCTTGCGACGGCGTGAACAGCACCTGCAGGGCATGATGTACAGAATGTAGCGGGTGCGGGGGGGGGACTGCGGATGGGGGAGGGTGTCTGTAGATGCTGCGGGTGGAGGGGTGGGCCAGGACAGGGGCGGCAGGGCCAGGACAGATATGACAGGGACAGGATAGGGGTGACAGGGCCAGGGTAGGGGCGGCAGGACCAGGACAGAGGTGACAGGGCCAGGATAGGGTTGACAGGGCAAGCACAGGGGTGACAGGGCCAGGATAGGGGTAACAGTGCCAGGATAGGGGTGACAGGGCCAGGATAAGGGTGACAGGGCAAGGCCAGGGGTGACAGGGCAAGGCCAGGGTTGACAGGGCCAGGATAGGGGTAACAGGGCCAGGATAAGGGTGACAGGGCCAGGATAAGAGTGACAGGGCCAGGATAAGGGTGACAGGGCAAGGCCAATGGTGAAAGGGACATGACAGAACACAGGGCAAGGGAGAGATTGGTATTAGGGACAGAACAGTGGTGACAGACAGATGTGTCTTACCGGAGTCACTGCTGCTGGCTGCTGCTGTTCCACTCCAGCCTGTTGGGATCTGCTGCTGGTGGAGACTTGGCATGGCTGACTCTCTCAGGCTGGAGTCCTGCTTCCTCTGCCCATCCGCATCCCCCCCCCCCCCACTCCTCAGTCACATACCGCGGACCTTGCGCGGCTGCTGGGCACTGTGGTAAGGGGAGACTGGGAGTGACTGGTTAGCCCCCAGGAGACGCTGCGGCTGGAGGGAGGAGGGGGTCGGAGCCTGCAAGCAGCGCGGACTTCTGCAGCGCTACCCGCCGGCTAAAGTGTGTGAAGGAGCTGGGTGCACCTCACTGCGGGTGGCAGCGCAGCAGCTAGCGGTGGGGTTGCCGGGGCTGGAGATAACAGAGGCAGTACGGAACCTGCACAGTGTCAGGTGCCCCACAAAACTGCAGCTAAGAAGCGTGGAGTGTGCCAGAAAGTGACGCTCCTCCGTGCCAGAGAGCCCCTGCTGAGTATGCTGATGTTGGGGGGTCAAGCACACAGTGAGCCGGTGGGTCAAGCACACAGTGAGCCGGTGCCCGTCTGTCTGTACGGCATACCCCCTCACACACCCCCATACCTCCCAACTTTTCGCGGGACAGTCCCATTTTTGGGGGTCTGTCCTGCTGTCCCACCAGCGGGCCGCAGTGTCCTGCGGTGTTGGGGGGGGGGGGGGCAGTTGGGAAGCTACGGTACTCGCTGTTCTGCTTAGCAGAGCAGCGGTGAATAGACTATTTAGTGGAGACAGAGGGATAGGGGGCATCAGGGGGTACGGATTAAGAGGGGGGGGGTCCAGCAGCAGAGCCGGATTAAGGGGGGTGGGGGCAGGGGGTACGTACTGCGGGCCCCACAGTTTTAGGGGGCCCCCCGGCTGGAGTAGCTCTGTCCCAGCTCTGAAGCTCCCCCGTCCTGCCAGCAACAGCATTGTGCTACAGTCAGCACACGCTGCTGCGTGTTGGCAGGTCTGTGGTGTTGCAGGGAGGCAGCAGCCTCCCTGCTTTCTTCTGCCTGTGCGGGTGTGTAGGGGGGGGAGCGACCACCCCCTCTGGATTTACCCCTAGCTGAGGGGCCAAAATCCCATTTAAAAAAAAAAACAATTCCTGGAATTTGCATTAAGGGGGCGTGGTCACGTGTCCGCGATTAGGCCACGCCCCCAAACCCACAGCAGGCACAGCAATGAGATAGGCCCCCCTGTCTCAAGTGCCCTGGCCCCCCCGGACTCACCCCTGGGGGCATGCCAGCAGCTCACAGAGCACTGGGCATGCCCTCTCACTGACTAAAACAGGGGCGTGGCTCACGATCGCGGGTGCTCCCGCGAAGCCACGCCCCTTTTCGTTGACCACGCCCCCTTTTCGCCGCATGTGTGTCCCTCCTTCTGCCTGAAGAAAGCTCCTGAAGAAAGCTGGGAGGTATGCACCCCTGCCTGTGACATGCCCATACCATCTGCTTCTGCTCCTAGTCTCTTATAGATTTGCCCAGATCTGTGACTCATTTGACTAACTCCGCCCAGTGTTGTGACTCCGCCCAGCATTAGCAAATGAAGCACAAAGTCACAGATCTGGGCTATTATATAGGAGATATAAAAGTATACATCTGAGGGGAAGGATTTTATCCCAGCAACAATAACACTTATTGTAAAGTAAAACTAAACCCATAGACATACCTTGTAACATTTGTAAACTATGGGCTTGTCTTTCCATAAAGGATGTACACAGACTTTCAGAAATATGGCAGGGTGCAACTAGTGGTGAATTTAAGGGGGGTACACACGTAGTGAAGCGTGCTTTGATTCTAAGCAATCTGACTAGATTGCTTAGAAATTAAGCACACATCTCTACGTGTGTATGCCCATAGCGATAGCGATGCGCTGCCCCGAGCGTCGATATCGCCGCCTGCAGGCACAATCTGGTTAGATCACTTACTTCACTGCTGGGTTGCAATCCTTACTGAATCGGGCCCTTAATTTGGTATGCGGTTAGCATACCGACAGTCAGGATCCCGGCGGTCACAATACAAATGCTGGGATCCCGACGGGGGCACCATACCACCGCTGGTATAACGGCGAGGTAGCTGATTTCCCCTCTATGGGTGTCTACGACACCCAAAGAGGGAGTATATAACCTGTGGCGAGCTCAGCGAGCCCGCAAGGGGCTCGGGATGCCGATGTTAGCATAATGACATTCGGCATCCTGAGCGTCGGAAAATCATACCAAACCCCTTAATTTTGATTGATTTACTTCTTTCCTTCCAACATGACTCGCTTCCTCCTGATACAAAATGCTCTGCTACTGGCCCGCCTTCTAAATTTTTGATTGCAGTCACTTGTGTTAAATCACCTTTCCCATTAATTTGCCAGTTCAATACAGATGACTGCAATAAGAAATTGAGTGTGAAGCCCAGCAGCAGAGAACTGTGTACCTGGTGGAACAGGAGGACGTATTGCCTACTAAAGGCTACTGCACAGTTGAACTATTAGGGTGGATTTGAATTTCTGGAGAACTGAACCGCACACCTCTAATTTCAACGAACAGTAACAGAGACTGCTTACGGCATGGGTCTTCAAGCTGCAGCACTCCAGCTGCTGTGGAACTACACCAGTGTCGGACTGGGACATGTAGGGCCCACCGGGGGGATGCAGTGGTAGGGGCCAATGTTAGGGCTGTGGCCAGTCTGCAGTCTGGTTTGACTAACCATTGGAGAGTGCAACATCTTGGCCTCTTCATAAATATATACAGTAAATTCTGCTGCTGCATGCATGTACCAGATTAATGACAGATTAATAACAGCAATGCACTGTAGAAAATACACCATAGTCCAGTATAAGATAACATATGTATAATGTATAATTCAAGTGCACAGTCTAGAACCTGATCC
The DNA here is from genome assembly GCF_028390025.1 of Pseudophryne corroboree. NCBI lineage: Eukaryota > Metazoa > Chordata > Amphibia > Anura > Myobatrachidae > Pseudophryne > Pseudophryne corroboree. The sequence continues at coordinate 718,925,618 of NC_086446.1, forward strand.
TTAGAGCATGAGGTGGGCCACCAGGCAGTGGGGTCCACAGGTGGTTTCCCCTGTACCCCTGTGGGCCAGTCCAAGCCTGAACTACACATCCCAGCATGCACTGCCACAGCTTTGCTATTAAGACAGGGATTGGGAACCTTCTGCCCTCCAGCTGTTGTTGAACTACACATACCAGCATGCCTTGCTACAGTTTTGCTATTTGGCCATGCCAAAACTGTTGCAGGGCATGCTGGGATGTGTAGTTCAACAACAGCTGGAGGGCCGAAGGTTCCCCATCCCTGTATTAAGGCATGATAAAATAGAGGCAGGACATGCTGGGATGTGTAGTTCCACAACAGCTGGAGGGCCGCAGGTTGAAGACCAATGGTTTACGGGATTTACTATACTGCATTTTTTATGTTTTGTAATACTTCTTCCTATCATCCTATTTACCATTAGCAAACTACTCTGTCACATTATATGCTGTTGACAGAGTATGGAAAGGACACATAATGCACCCTTACCACAGATATGACAAACCTTTATGTCAAGATAACTTCCAGTACTTTTGTTATTCCTTTTGAGGAACAACCTGATAATGCATCTGAACTTGAAAGACCTTAAAATACCCCTCTAGTGATCACACCATGTCGCATATGTTAACTTTTCAGCACAATGGAATTCCAAACAAAACCCAGCATTTCAGTTTGCACTTATGTATATTGCATGAGAGGGAGTGAGCTGCGGTTTATGTTAAGGGTCAGCACTTGTTAGGAGCTATGTTATGCTGCTTTGTCCGATCTGTTTTGCTGACAAGTTTAGAAGTTGAAGACACTTATTTACACCATATTTGGCTATGGAATGTTATATATAAAACCCCTGCTAGCAATATTAATACACCCTGAAATGAAATGTTTGTGTATGTTATCTGAGTCTACAGCGTTACTGTGTTTACTGGAACCACTGTTACTATCACCCAGATAAATCAGGATATGTCACAGATGAAAACACTATAAAGTGCTGTGTTGGCAAAACTCGGAGCTACGCTATCATGTTATTTAAAGGGAAACTACTCCGTGATGGTCTGGAGTATGAAAGGCACACCAGGAGAATGTAGTGCTTAGAGGCTTGGCTAACCACTAGCGAGCACAGTTTGGAGCCGGGTTCCAAATAGGGAGGCCAATACAAGGCCATTTTTTTCAATCCCGGGAATCGGGATTGAAAAATGATCAATCCCAGGATTCCTGGGATACCCGGTATTGGTTCCTTTTCAATGTCCGTCCCACCACGCCCAGCCCAGTCCACATAATTTACACTTATATGGATGGGGTGGTGGCTGGGTCCACTTGCTGCAAGGAGATGTGGTGCGGGCCACTGCAGGCGCTGAGGTCCGAGCGGCCGGTGGTGGTGCTGACTTCACTTCGCACAGCCGGGGGCAGGGGGAAGTGAGCAGGGGGAGCTGGGCAGAGTCTGAGCCTCCTGAGGATGCTCAACGCTGCCCAGCATTGAAAAAACCAAAGGGCTTCCTAATCCTGAAATCCCCGGGATTGAATCCTGGACAATTTTTGGCCAAAATCTCGGGATCCCCCCAATCCCGATCACAGGACTGACCACCGTAGTTCCAATGTATAGATAGTGTTTAGATAGAAATCAATAGATCAACACCATATGGTCAACAGTCAAACTTGACAGGGTCAAAAGGTCGACAGAGTCAAAAATCGACATGACAAAGGTCGACATGTTTTTTTTTTTTAGGATTTTCCATGTTTTACAACTTTTGCTGCATTTACTATCCATGTCACTTACTATTATCTTTAGTAACCTTGTGGAGAGCAAAGCGGAGCGAGCCCAACTTCGCTCACCACGAGGGGACGCATTTCAACAAATTTGGGTAAACAATGTTTAAAAACACAAAATAACACCAAAAAATATAATTTGTTTTTGTTTACCTTTTGATTGTCTAACTTTTGACCCTGTCTAACTTTTGCCTATCGACCTTATGGTGTAGACCTAATAATGGTCTATCTTTTTAATGTCTATCTTCTGTACCACACCCCCTGGAGCCTGATCACCATGGCAGTGCCAGATTAAAGTCCTCATGGGCCTGGAGCTGAAATGTATGAAGGGCCTATTGTGTGTGCCACAGGGGGTTTGACCAGCATGGTGGTGCTGTGGCTACTTATATGGGGGTGTAGCCAGTGATGTGGGGGGGTGGTCTGTGCTGTGGGGTGTGGCTAGTCGGCGTAGCTACTCGCCTACCTTCTACCACCTCATTATCCCACCCCTCTTTGATCATATGAAGCATACACACCGTTATATTATTGACCACTGAAAAAGTACATTAAGAAAATACAAACTATGGTTTATTAATAAAATGCAACAATTTCTGTTTATATAGTGCTGTAACAGAGGTTTCACTGCTCTCACACAAATAGTTTTCTGTCACACACTGTTCAAACAAATTGTGTTTTTCCTGTGCGTCAAAAAAATGCTCAATTCAAAAGTAGAGCAACGTGTTAACTTAAAGTTTGTAGTACCTTCCGTTCTTTCTGTATGTTAACCAAGGCTTATGGGGCAGATTGTATGTTATGTGCACGTGACTGACACAAAAGTGTTGATAGTGAGGATGTTGAAGATGAGGAATATCCTGATCCTGGAAGGACTTGCAAAGACAAATGAAAATGCAGAAAAAAATTGGGACATTTTGGAACAAATTCAAGAGGATTTTTTTTTTTTTTTTTAGATGAAGTTATTACCTGTAATGAAACATGGATCTTACATTACATGAGACAAAATGCCAGTTCATGCGCTGGAAAAACACCATCATCACCAACAATGAAGAAAGCACGTCAAAGGAAATCCAAATTCAAAGCTGTTACTTGTTTTCTTTGATACCGATGTGTCCGTTTACAAAAGTTGCGGCATAGCGGGTCACTTGCGTATGCATGCTCCCGCTATTCATTCACTACAATGGGACTAGTTGTCAATGTGTATGCACGCTGCATCCTGTGACCGGACAGTTCCGAAAGCCCTCGCCACCTTGCGTCCCACCCAGTCACAGAATGGAGTTTAGATCACACGGGACCTGGCCAAATTAGGGGATTCCCGCTTACCGTCAGTAACTGTCTGTTACTAACTCCACCCACTGAGCAGTGGGCAGGTACAATGCTGCCACCACCAGACTCCTCCTTGCAATGGCGTCTGGAACAACGGTGCTGCTCTGTATGCGTCGACACGCTGTCCAACCACACCTGTGTGGCGTTGACTGATCCCCACCGGTCACTTGACCAAGCCTCTGCACAGTAGCTGGAAGGAGGCGGAGCGTGGAGACGCTGAGTGTTACCCAAAACAGCCGGGAACAGAGCTATGTTTGGCATAGCCCTGCAGATCACAAGAAGAAGCGGTCATCTTGAGGCAGAAGATGTTTATTTGCCCAAGTAGTTCTAAAAAGAACCAATACAGCAGATGTTTACAGCAGAAAGTAGTTGGTATAATACCCTTTTCACAGGGCAGCAGCCCTCCTTTACCGGGGACCCAGCTCACCATCTCCAGCCTAAAATTGAGCTCCAGAGATGGGCAGCCTAGATATCCTGCCAGGGTTTCCTGCCTACAGAGGGTGATCCCTATGGAGCTCCAGAAAACCACTCAGCTTGCTGGGAAGATGAGCTGCTCCTCTCTCTCCCCATGCTTCTGTCATGTGGGAGCCAGAGGGGAAGGCATTCCGTTTTTAGGTAATAAGGACTGGGGGAATCCAACAGCCTGCACAGTAATGGATTTCCCCCCTCCTGGGACATAATAACCGGTAAGTGCATTTTTACATTAAATACACTGTACACATTTTAACACAGTGCCTGTACACAGCACAGGCTTCCCAAAACCACACAGCACTGTAGCTGGGAACCGTCAGTCCCAGCTCAGTGCTGCACATATATTAAAATAAATTTTATTTTAAACCTTTTTGCACTTTATGTGCCCAGCGCTCAGAGCTGGGCTTTACTGACGCAGCCCCCACCGCATGCATGGTGTCGGGGGGCTGCACTGTACCCGGAGCAGGTTTTGGTGGTTCTCGGCGAGTGGCCTCTCAGCCCTGCACCGCCGCTGGGGAGCTGGCTGCCCCTGTGCCCCAGGGCAGCACTTACTTTGGTGCCTCGCCGCAGCCCTCCGCCCGTAGGTGATCCGGGCTGGGGCACCCCTCCCCTTCCTGTTGCCTGGCAGCTAGGAACGGGGCTCTGTGGTGCTGAGGCGCCGGGAGCGAAGCTCCCGGGCCCTAGCGCCCAGCACCCTCCACACTCCCCTCCACATAGGGAGTTGGCTAGCCCGGACCCCAATGAGCGGTGCTCACTGGGCACCAGGAGCATAGCTCCTGGACCTCAGCACACAGCGCACTATCCCCCCCCACACAGGGAGCCAGCTAGCCCGGTCCCCCCTGTGTGCGGCTCGCTCTGGCTTCCCCCTCTGCCGGTGTAGCACCCCAGCAGCCGTGCCGGGTGGAAACAGCAGCCCCCTTCTCTCCCGGCGCACCGGGGGTTACAGACATTGCCGCAGCCGCCAGAGAGGTCCAGGGACATGGCACATCAAAATAAATTTTTGAAATACATGGCGCCTAGCGCCTATACATCTAAAGATAGCGCCTAGCGCCAGTGCACAATTAAAAGTCATGCCAAGCGCCCATTGTCCATTAAAAGGGCTCAAGGCAGCTGAGTGTTAACCCATTATATGCCTCAGCCGCCACTGTCCACGTGGCAGGGTGGTCTCCGGCCACACATCCTGCTACAGAATGCTGCTATACGCCGAAAAAGCTTTAGCGAGACATATCTGTATCAAGGGTGTTATTTTGGAAGACTGGGTGCTAGAAAGTGTAACAGTGAATCAACAATACTACAAAATGTTCAAGAAACTTTGCGGGGAGAGAATCAGAAGACAGAGGCCAGAGTTGTGGAAAATTGTTTCATCCTTCATCAGGACAACGCACCAGCCCACACAGCTCTCTCTGTGAAGCAGTTTTTGACCAAGAAACAGATTGCAGTGCTAGATGCCCTCCATACTGGCCAAACCTAAAGGTGTGTACACACGGTGAGATTTTTTCTTGAGATTTTGACTATATAGTCAAAATCGCAAGAAAAGTTAGTGCAAATCGCAAGGTGAAAGTCACCTTGCGATCCCGATGCGCGGCCCCGCCAGGTCGGCATCGCAAGAAAAGATAGACTGTGCAGGCAAGTCAATCCTTGCTAGATCGGTGTACTATCTAGTTCATCTCACATGTCAATGACATCTCACATAAGCCAAAATCTCACATAAGCCAAAATCGTAAGCACACATAGTCCATATCTCAAGAAAAGTTAGTCAAAATCTGTCCTATCTGGGCTCCGGGGAGTTCAAGGGAAATCGCAAGTAAAAATCGAACATAGCAAGGATCTCACCGTGTGTACACACCCTAACACTGTATGACCTCTTTCTTTTCCATAAAGTCAAATCTGTACTCAAGGGAACCCATTTTACATCAGTTACTGAGGTAAAGAAGAAAACGATCTAGCAGTTGAGACAGCTGACAGATATTAAGCTACAGCGTGGCTTTGACCACTGGAAAATAAGTGCAGCGGTGTGCGGATCCAGAAGGTGAGTACATAGAAGGGGAATGGAATAAAAAATGTACTTAATGTAATTAAGCGTAAATTATAGCATTAGTCTCATTATCTAATAGCCACACCTCGTACACACAAAAAAAAATTCAAATTGGAGCTGCTGCGTGGCCCCCCGACAGCCGCCGCTGTTAATTACCTTGCGGCTGCATCCTGGCACTGTGGATCACTATGGCATCTTACAAATCGATAATAATAGTTAGAATGGGAGAATTTCTCTAATATTATTCTTATACAATAATCTAATGTGAAATGTGTCAGTAACCAAGCTCATTATATACATATAGGATTCAAAGGTTAACAAGCATATCACAGAAGCAGAGCCGGCCCTAGGCATAGGCAAACTAGGCAAATGCCTAGGGCATTTGGTATGCCCAGGGGCACCAGCAGCTTCTGCTGGTTAAAATGATATGCAGCATGCCTATATTCTGTGTGTGACTGCGGCTGTATCTGCATACGAAGTGCTATGTTACAGTGTGTTTCTGGAAATCACTGTAATGTAGCATTTCGTATGCAGATACAGCAACAGTTGCACACAGAGTATAGGCATGCCGCATATCATTTTAATCAGCAGAAGCTGCTTGTGCATACTAGCCACTTAGTAATGCAAATAATACACATTTTTTTGTCAAAAAAGGCGCCTGACGTTAGCAGAGCTGCCAGCTGACTCACGCCAGGCACCTCCTGCTGCGTGTATGAGGACACATCTGTATCCAAGCAGAGGAAGAGGTCACAGTGTTAGCGGCCATGTGAGTGCTGTGTGCGGGTGGGTTGGTTGTGCAGTAGCGTTCGGCAAATGTGTAAGGGGCAATATGTGGGTCATGTGTATAAATGCATTAATAATGTGCGGCATATGTGTAACGGGCATTATGTGTGTCATTATGTGTATAAGGGTACTAATAATGTGCAGCATATGTGCAAGGGACATTATGTGTATAAGGGCATTAATAAAGGTTGTCAAAGTGTGTAAGATGCATTATATTTATAAGGACATTAATAATGTGTGTCATATGTATAATGGGTATTACTGTGTGGTATTATGTCTATAAATGCATTACTAATGTGTGGCATTATGTGTATAAGGTGCTTTACTGTGTGGCATAATGTATAGAAAGGGCACTACTGTGTTGTCTAATGTGAACAAAGAGCAATATGGTGTGGTGTAATGTGAATAAGGAGCAATTCAGTGTGATCTAATGTGAATAAGGGGCACTACTGTGACGAGTAACGTATATGAGGTAAGGTGGTACTACTGTGCGATGTATCATGAATAAGGGACACTATTGCATGATAAAATGTGAATAAAGTTGCACTGCTGTGTGGCGCAATCTGAATTGGGGGTACTATTGTGAGGCCATACCCCTTCCCAGCAAGAACACGCCCCTTTTTGGGCTGTGCGTTGAATGTGCGCACTGTTCCTATTTAAAATATAGGGGGTAGGATAACCAAAATGAGGACTGCTATGGGTAAGGGGTGATGGTGCTGGGAAAGGAGTGCAGGGTCAGAGGCAAAAATCTGGCCTAGGGCATCATATGGGTTAGGGCCGGCCCTGCACAGAAGTCTGACCCTTGATCTTGCCCACTGTTCTATTGGTTTGTTACTCAGCAGTTTAGAGCCATTGGGTCAGAAAGTGTTCAGGGAAAATTAGATTTATAATCAGACTGCAGAAGAAGTAAACATCCCTTCTATGTCTAGCAAAGCTGTTTGATTGGACGCCAGGGCGAGGGTAGATCAAAGCAAAGAGTATACTGAGCGGAAGGAAATCACTTTTCATTTTTGTCTACAATCTTCTGATGTTTTATATGTTTTGGGAGGTTTTTTTTTTTTTTAACACTTTGGCTGTCCAGCATTATTCAATTATTGGCGTGTATTTTATTTATGTAAAAATTCCCAGTACTAATAATGTTTCTGGTTTTTTTAAACTTTAGTAATGAAGGATAAAAAATGTAACCTGAAAAAGAAAAATAGGAAAGTAAATAAATGTACAATTAAGCGAGAGACTGTAAATTAAACTTTAATTAGTGTTTTACCTTTATGGTATGTTTGAACTTTGCATAAAAAATGCAGTACAAATTTCAAAATATGACATACAGTAAATTTTCTCATACGTCCTAGAGAAACATGGGGATGCTTCAAGAACCATGGGGTATAGACTAGAGATGAGCGCCTGAAATTTTTCGGGTTTTGTGTTTTGGTTTTGGGTTCGGTTCCGCGGCCGTGTTTTGGGTTCGAACGCGTTTTGGCAAAACCTCACCGAATTTTTTTTGTCGGATTCGGGTGTGTTTTGGATTCGGGTGTTTTTTTCAAAAAACACTAAAAAACAGCTTAAATCATAGAATTTGGGGGTCATTTTGATCCCAAAGTATTATTAACCTCAAAAACCATAATTTACACTCATTTTCAGTCTATTCTGAATACCTCACACCTCACAATATTATTTTTAGTCCTAAAATTTGCACCGAGGTCGCTGTGTGAGTAAGATAAGCGACCCTAGTGGCCGACACAAACACCGGGCCCATCTAGGAGTGGCACTGCAGTGTCACGCAGGATGTCCCTTCCAAAAAACCCTCCCCAAACAGCACATGACGCAAAGAAAAAAAGAGGCGCAATGAGGTAGCTGTGTGAGTAAGATTAGCGACCCTAGTGGCCGACACAAACACCGGGCCCATCTAGGAGTGGCACTGCAGTGTCACGCAGGATGTCCCTTCCAAAAAACCCTCCCCAAACAGCACATGACGCAAAGAAAAAAAGAGGCGCAATGAGGTAGCTGACTGTGTGAGTAAGATTAGCGACCCTAGTGGCCGACACAAACACCGGGCCCATCTAGGAGTGGCACTGCAGTGTCACGCAGGATGTCCCTTCCAAAAAACCCTCCCCAATCAGCACATGATGCAAAGAAAAAGAAAAGAAAAAAGAGGTGCAAGATGGAATTGTCCTTGGGCCCTCCCACCCACCCTTATGTTGTATAAACAAAACAGGACATGCACACTTTAACCAACCCATCATTTCAGTGACAGGGTCTGCCACACGACTGTGACTGATATGACGGGTTGGTTTGGACCCCCCCCAAAAAAGAAGCAATTAATCTCTCCTTGCACAAACTGGCTCTACAGAGGCAAGATGTCCACCTCATCTTCACCCTCCGATATATCACCGTGTACATCCCCCTCCTCACAGATTATCAATTCGTCCCCACTGGAATCCACCATCTCAGCTCCCTGTGTACTTTGTGGAGGCAATTGCTGCTGGTCAATGTCTCCGCGGAGGAATTGATTATAATTCATTTTAATGAACATCATCTTCTCCACATTTTCTGGATGTAACCTCGTACGCCGATTGCTGACAAGGTGAGCGGCGGCACTAAACACTCTTTCGGAGTACACACTTGTGGGAGGGCAACTTAGGTAGAATAAAGCCAGTTTGTGCAAGGGCCTCCAAATTGCCTCTTTTTCCTGCCAGTATAAGTACGGACTGTGTGACGTGCCTACTTGGATGCGGTCACTCATATAATCCTCCACCATTCTATCAATGTTGAGAGAATCATATGCAGTGACAGTAGACGACATGTCCATAATCGTTGTCAGGTCCTTCAGTCCGGACCAGATGTCAGCATCAGCAGTCGCTCCAGACTGCCCTGCATCACCGCCAGCGGGTGGGCTCGGAATTCTGAGCCTTTTCCTCGCACCCCCAGTTGCGGGAGAATGTGAAGGAGGAGATGTTGACAGGTCGCGTTCCGCTTGACTTGACAATTTTGTCACCAGCAGGTCTTTCAACCCCAGCAGACCTGTGTCTGCCGGAAAGAGAGATCCAAGGTAGGCTTTAAATCTAGGATCGAGCACGGTGGCCAAAATGTAGTGCTCTGATTTCAACAGATTGACCACCCGTGAATCCTTGTTAAGCGAATTAAGGGCTGCATCCACAAGTCCCACATGCCTAGCGGAATCGCTCCCTTTTAGCTCCTTCTTCAATGCCTCCAGCTTCTTCTGCAAAAGCCTGATGAGGGGAATGACCTGACTCAGGCTGGCAGTGTCTGAACTGACTTCACGTGTGGCAAGTTCAAAGGGCATCAGAACCTTGCACAACGTTGAAATCATTCTCCACTGCACTTGAGACAGGTGCATTCCACCTACTATATCGTGCTCAATTGTATAGGCTTGAATGGCCTTTTGCTGCTCCTCCAACCTCTGAAGCATATAGAGGGTTGAATTCCACCTCGTTACCACTTCTTGCTTCAGATGATGGCAGGGCAGGTTCAGTAGTTTTTGGTGGTGCTCCAGTCTTCTGTACGTGGTGCCTGTACGCCGAAAGTGTCCTGCAATTTTTCTGGCCACCGACAGCATCTCTTGCACGCCCCTGTCGTTTTTTTAAAAATTCTGCACCACCAAATTCAAGGTATGTGCAAAACATGGGACGTGCTGGAATTTGCCCATATTTAATGCACACACAATATTGCTGGCGTTGTCCGATGCCACAAATCCACAGGAGAGTCCAATTGGGGTAAGCCATTCCGCGATGATCTTCCTCAGTTGCCGTAAGAGGTTTTCAGCTGTGTGCGTATTCTGGAAAGCGGTGATACAAAGCGTAGCCTGCCTAGGAAAGAGTTGGCGTTTGCGAGATGCTGCTACTGGTGCCGCCGCTGCTGTTCTTGCGGCGGGAGTCCATACATCTACCCAGTGGGCTGTCACAGTCATATAGTCCTGACCCTGCCCTGCTCCACTTGTCCACATGTCCGTGGTTAAGTGGACATTGGGTACAACTGCATTTTTTAGGACACTGGTGAGTCTTTTTCTGACGTCCGTGTACATTCTCGGTATCGCCTGCCTAGAGAAGTGGAACCTAGATGGTATTTGGTAACGGGGGCACACTGCCTCAATAAATTGTCTAGTTCCCTGTGAACTAACGGCGGATACCGGACGCACGTCTAACACCAACATAGTTGTCAAGGACTCAGTTATCCGCTTTGCAGTAGGATGACTGCTGTGATATTTCATCTTCCTCGCAAAGGACTGTTGAACAGTCAATTGCTTACTGGAAGTAGTACAAGTGGGCTTACGACTTCCCCTCTGGGATGACCATCGACTCCCAGCGGCAACAACAGCAGCGCCAGCAGCAGTAGGCGTTACACGCAAGGATGCATCGGAGGAATCCCAGGCAGGAGAGGACTCGTCAGAATTGCCAGTGACATGGCCTGCAGGACTATTGGCATTCCTGGGGAAGGAGGAAATTGACACTGAGGGAGTTGGTGGGGTGGTTTGCGTGAGCTTGGTTACAAGAGGAAGGGATTTACTGGTCAGTGGACTGCTTCCGCTGTCACCCAAAGTTTTTGAACTTGTCACTGACTTATTATGAATGCGCTGCAGGTGACGTATAAGGGAGGATGTTCCGAGGTGGTTAACGTCCTTACCCCTACTTATTACAGCTTGACAAAGGGAACACACGGCTTGACACCTGTTGTCCGCATTTCTGGTGAAATACCTCCACACCGAAGAGCTGATTTTTTTGGTATTTTCACCTGGCATGTCAACGGCCATATTCCTCCCACGGACAACAGGTGTCTCCCCGGGTGCCTGACTTAAACAAACCACCTCACCATCAGAATCCTCCTGGTCAATTTCCTCCCCAGCGCCAGCAACACCCATATCCTCCTCATCCTGGTGTACTTCAACACTGACATCTTCAATCTGACTATCAGGAACTGGACTGCGGGTGCTCCTTCCAGCACTTGCAGGGGACGTGCAAATGGTGGAAGGCGCATGCTCTTCACGTCCAGTGTTGGGAAGGTCAGGCATCGCAACCGACACAATTGGACTCTCCTTGTGGATTTGGGATTTCGAAGAATGCACAGTTCTTTGCTGTGCTGCTTTTGCCAGCTTGAGTCTTTTCATTTTTCTAGCGAGAGGCTGAGTGCTTCCATCCTCATGTGAAGCTGAACCACTAGCCATGAACATAGGCCAGGGCCTCAGCCGTTCCTTGCCACTCCGTGTGGTAAATGGCATATTGGCAAGTTTACGCTTCTCCTCCGACAATTTTATTTTAGGTTTTGGAGTCCTTTTTTTACTGATATTTGGTGTTTTGGATTTGACATGCTCTGTACTATGACATTGGGCATCGGCCTTGGCAGACGACGTTGCTGGCATTTCATCGTCTCGGCCATGACTAGTGGCAGCAGCTTCAGCACGAGGTGGAAGTGGATCTTGATCTTTCCCTAATTTTGGAACCTCAACATTTTTGTTCTCCATATTTTAATAGGCACAACTAAAAGGCACCTCAGGTAAACAATGGAGATGGATGGATTGGATACTAGTATACAATTATGGACGGGCTGCCGAGTGCCGACACAGAGGTAGCCACAGCCGTGAACTACCGCACTGTACTGTGTCTGCTGCTAATATATAGACTGGTTGATAAAGAGATAGTATACTCGTAACTAGTATGTATGTATAAAGAAAGAAAAAAAAACCACGGTTAGGTGGTATATACAATTATGGACGGGCTGCCGAGTGCCGACACAGAGGTAGCCACAGCCGTGAACTACCGCACTGTACTGTGTCTGCTGCTAATATATAGACTGGTTGATAAAGAGATAGTATACTCGTAACTAGTATGTATGTATAAAGAAAGAAAAAAAAACCACGGTTAGGTGGTATATACAATTATGGACGGGCTGCCGAGTGCCGACACAGAGGTAGCCACAGCCGTGAACTACCGCACTGTACTGTGTCTGCTGCTAATATATAGACTGGTTGATAAAGAGATAGTATACTCGTAACTAGTATGTATGTATAAAGAAAGAAAAAAAAACCACGGTTAGGTGGTATATACAATTATGGACGGGCTGCCGAGTGCCGACACAGAGGTAGCCACAGCCGTGAACTACCGCACTGTACTGTGTCTGCTGCTAATATATAGACTGGTTGATAAAGAGATAGTATACTCGTAACTAGTATGTATGTATAAAGAAAGAAAAAAAAACCACGGTTAGGTGGTATATACAATTATGGACGGGCTGCCGAGTGCCGACACAGAGGTAGCCACAGCCGTGAACTACCGCACTGTACTGTGTCTGCTGCTAATATATAGACTGGTTGATAAAGAGATAGTATACTCGTAACTAGTATGTATGTATAAAGAAAGAAAAAAAAACCACGGTTAGGTGGTATATACAATTATGGACGGGCTGCCGAGTGCCGACACAGAGGTAGCCACAGCCGTGAACTACCGCACTGTACTGTGTCTGCTGCTAATATAGACTGGTTGATAAAGAGATAGTATACTCGTAACTAGTATGTATGTATAAAGAAAGAAAAAAAAACCACGGTTAGGTGGTATATACAATTATGGACGGGCTGCCGAGTGCCGACACAGAGGTAGCCACAGCCGTGAACTACCGCACTGTACTGTGTCTGCTGCTAATATAGACTGGTTGATAAAGAGATAGTATACTACTAATATTATATATACTGGTGGTCAGGTCACTGGTCACTAGTCACACTGGCAGTGGCACTCCTGCAGCAAAAGTGTGCACTGTTTAATTTTAATATAATATTATGTACTCCTGGCTCCTGCTATAACCTATAACTGGCACTGCAGTAGTGCTCCCCAGTCTCCCCCACAATTATAAGCTGTGTGAGCTGAGCAGTCAGACAGATATATAATATATATAGATGATGCAGCACACTGGCCTGAGCCTGAGCAGTGCACACAGATATGGTATGTGACTGACTGAGTCACTGTGTGTATCGCTTTTTTCAGGCAGAGAACGGATATATTAAATAAACTGCACTGTGTGTCTGGTGGTCACTCACTATATAATATATTATGTACTCCTGGCTCCTGCTATAACCTATAACTGGCACTGCAGTAGTGCTCCCCAGTCTCCCCCACAATTATAAGCTGTGTGAGCTGAGCAGTCAGACAGATATATATAATATTATATATAGATAATAGATGATGCAGCACACTGGCCTGAGCCTGAGCAGTGCACACAGATATGGTATGTGACTGAGTCACTGTGTGCTGTGTATCGCTTTTTTCAGGCAGAGAACGGATTATAAATAAAACTGGTGGTCACTATCAGCAAAACTCTGCACTGTACTGAGTACTCCTAATGCTCCCCAAAATTAGTAAATCAAGTGTCTCTCTAATCTATTCTAAACGGAGAGGACGCCAGCCACGTCCTCTCCCTATCAATCTCAATGCACGTGTGAAAATGGCGGCGACGCGCGGCTCCTTATATAGAATCCGAGTCTCGCGATAGAATCCGAGCCTCGCGAGAATCCGACAGCGTCATGATGACGTTCGGGCGCGCTCGGGTTAACCGAGCAAGGCGGGAAGATCCGAGTCGCTCGGACCCGTGAAAAAAAACATGAAGTTCTGGCGGGTTCGGATTCAGAGAAACCGAACCCGCTCATCTCTAGTATAGACGGGATCCGCAGGAGACATAGGCACACTTTAAGACTTTGATTGGGTGTGAACTGGCTCCTCCCTCTATGCCCCTCCTCCAGACCACAGTTTAGATTCTGTGACCAGAGAGACTGGTCACACACAGGGGAGCTCTACTGAGTTTCTCTGAAAAGACTTTATGTTAGGTTAATTATTTTCAGGGAGATCTGCTGGCAACACTCTCCCTGCTTCGTGGGAGTGAGGGGAGAGATGCAGACCTACTTCTTAAGAGTTCAAGGGCTCTGCTTCTTAGGCTACTGGACACCATTAGCTCCAGAGGGTTCGATCACTTGGTACGCCTAGCTGCTTGTTCCCGGAGCTGCGCCGTCACCCCCCTCACAGAGCCGGAAGAAAGAAGCCGGGTGAGTATAAAGAAGAAAAGAAGACTTCAGTGACGGCAGAAGACTTCAGTGTTAAGGTACCGCGCAGCGCGCCATGCTCACACACACACAGCGGCACTGACAGGGTGCAGGGCGCAGGGGTGGGGAGCTCTGGGCAGCATGGACACTGAAGCTTCTAACACTGGTATTATAAGTGCCTAGGCACTAAAATATAGACCCCCGCCAGTATAAAGATGTGACTTTGAGCGGGACTGAAGCGCGCTGGTGAGGGGGCATGGCTTAGCCCTCACAGCACTTCCAGCGCCATTTTCTCCTCACAGAGACGCTGGTCCTTCCGAAACACTGCTGCATGGACCAGAGTGGAAAATGTGGGGGGAGGGGGGGGGGGCACAGTGGTTTGGTGTGATATAAAGTGAAATAAAAACACTATATCATGGGCGCTGGGGAAAATGAGCTGATAAACTCCTTCTGTGTTTCCATGACAGAATGTACTGGGGTCTATCCCTTATAGCCAGTGAAATGTCGGTGGGCGTTTGGTACACGTGTGTCGGCATATTTGAGGCTGAGGGCTCTGCCACAAAGGAAAGGACTATGTCGGTGCTGTCAACTCCTAATGGTACTTAGTACATGTAAATATGTCAACATGTCAGTAGAGGTATATTTTTCCCAAGAGAAAACTATATGGAAGACACAGACGTGGGGGGTGTCCCTGTCGGCACCAACAATATCTGACTGGGTGGATATGGACATGATAATATGATGCATATCAGATAGATCTATACCTATATGTAATATGTATGTATAGTATGATTATATAGGTCCGTGGAACGATCACAGACGTGAGAATTTTATGGAGGGAGTCATATTCATAGAATAGATTTCTCTCAGACCCTTCAGGGTCGCAAAAATTTTATTTTGTCCAGTTACTACTCCCTGAGATCGACTCGAAAATCTTTCTTAGGTCGAGCATAATGTTTCCTGATCAGATCCTCAAAAATTGGCATTCAGTACCTGTTTATACACATTAAAAGTATTACCGTCACTAGGGACCTTGCTGTTCCTGACAAAAAATATGTATATGTAGATATATATATATATATATATATATATATATAGATATAGATAGAGAGAGAGAGAGATGTGCGTATAGGTGCATTGGAAGGTATATATGTATATAAAGATATTTATATTGAATGCTGAGGTAAAGTTTGTCCTTCTCAATGGATAGAAGGTGAAAGTCACCTCCTGTTCTGCACGGGAACCTGTCACAAAGGATCGTATGCAGGAAGATATGTGATACTCTAATTATGTGTCCGCATGTACGTTGTTTTATACTTGCATTACATGCGCATGGGGGAGTAGTTGTATGCAACTTAAGTTGAGTTATGTCTATGTCATTGCAGCATACCTGTTATGTACACCAGTGCCTGCAGGAAAGTACTGGTGTCAGAACTGTTATGCACAACAAATGGACTCACAGACAGACTGGGGAATATGACATAACGTACACAGAAGGTGATAGGGTAACAAAATACACACAAAGTGAACAGAGAAGCCCAGAGGCTAAGGAACTGGGTATCTCCCTTGTATTAGAAATGCTCAGATGGAAAAAGCAAGATGTTGTGTTTTAATACATAGAGAACCCGAAATGCTGTTGCTAAGGGCAACAGCAAAACCCTAAAGGGTTACCAACGGGTGTGGCAGTAAACTCCTTGGTCAGAGATGGAATGATAGACACAAGGAGAGTCTCCACAATCCTAATTCTCACTTGCAGTGCACAGGTTCAGTTTACTGCCACTAAATTGACCCCTGACACCTAGCACAGTGAGACAGGATTAGACAGGCAAGTCTTAGAATACAGCCGCAAACTTGCTACGTTCACAGAGTAGTAACAGAACCCCAGCAAGCTAAACGACTGACTCCAGTCTTACTGCTAGGTCTGGATTGGCAGAGTGTAATACCAAATCCCCAGGCCTATTTGCAGTAAGCAACAAACAAATACAAAGCTACACAGTACTGGCTAACTTTCAGGAACTGACTAACCAACAAAGATTCAGCAGCATCTGCTTAACCTGGAAAGAGGCCTTATAAAGCAGGTGCTGTCCACGCCCCACTCAGACCTCACAGACTGTGAGCACAAAAACCAGCACCGGATCCCCTGCCGTGCACAGAGCCTATAACCACTGCACAGCAAAAGACCCGAACCGGAGTATCAGCTGCGCTCAGGTTACTCCGCTAGTACTTGTCTCCCGGTTGCCATGACGACGTGGCAGCACAGGGCAGGAGACCCTAACAGTACCCCCCCTCTGACGAGGGGTCAAAGAACCCCTACCACCGGGTTTATCGGGGAACTGCGAGAAGAAAGAGCGTATCAGTCTGGGGGCATGAAGATCACAACTGCGCACCCACGACCGCTCCTCCGGGCCATACCCCTTCCAGTGCACCAAAAATGACAGCCGACCCCGAACCACCTTGGAGTCAAGAATCCTTTCAACAACAAACTCCCTCTGGCCACGTATCAGAAGAGGGGAAGGTCTTCCACTGGAAGAAGGATTCCTAATCGCCCGTTTTAAAAGGGAACAATGAAATGTTTTATTGATACCCAAAGAACGGGGCAGATCTAACTGAAATGCCACCGGATTGATAACCCTGGTGATCTTATAAGGGCCGATGAACCGGGGGCCTAACTTATGAGATGGCTGTCTCAACTTCAAATTCTTGGTAGACAACCAGACGAAGTCTCCTAATTTGAAGCTGCAGGGTCTTTTCCGCTTATCAAAAACCCTTTTGGTCACTAATGACACAGACACAACGGCTTTCTTCACTTTCCGCCAAATACCTCTAAGGACCGAAACCACAGAGGAACCACCAGGCGTGGAGTCCAGGGGGTCAAAAGAATTGGCCTTAGGATGATGCCCATACACACAAAGGAAGGGAGAGATCCCTGTAGCAGAGTGAGCCGCGTTGTTATAGGCAAACTCCGCCATGGACAGATGAGCAACCCAGTCAGTCTGACACTTGGAGACATAACACCTGAGGAACTGCTCCAAGGACTGGTTCACCCTTTCAGTCTGCCCATTAGACTGCGGATGGTAGCCTGACGACAAGCTGACAGAAATCTGGAGATCGTAACAAAATGCCCTCCAGAATTTGGCCACAAACTGGGATCCGCGGTCAGAGACCACATCAAGTGGCAACCCGTGGAGACGCACAACATGCAGCATAAATAATTCAGACAGGCGTCTGGCCGATGGCAGCCCAACCAGTGGAACGAAGTGCGCCATCTTCGAAAACCTGTCAACGACAACCCAGATGGCTGTCATCCCCGAGGATTTGGGCAAGTCCACCACAAAATCCATTGAAATGTGGGTCCATGGCTTAGATGGGATAGAGAGTGGATGTAATGGGCCAACAGGAACCCCTCTAGGAGTCTTATTTCGGGCACAGATGTCACATGCCCGAACCCACTGATCCACATCCTTAGCCACCGAGGGCCACCACACCGCCCTAGATAGCAACTCCCGAGTTCTGGCAATACCCGGGTGACCTGCCGACTTCTTGGCATGGAATTCCAGGAACACTCGCTGTCTTAACCTAGGAGGCACAAACAAAAGACCTACCGGAAGGTCTGAAGGAGCCTGCTCCTGTGCTCTAAGGACTAATGATAAGAGGTCCTGGGTAATGCCCACTTTAATACATGATGGGGAAACAATGGGCAACGGCTCCTCGGTGGTCTCCTGGATTGGAGCAAAACTCCGCGAGAGCGCATC
This sequence comes from Pseudophryne corroboree, assembly GCF_028390025.1. NCBI lineage: Eukaryota > Metazoa > Chordata > Amphibia > Anura > Myobatrachidae > Pseudophryne > Pseudophryne corroboree. The sequence continues at coordinate 718,943,789 of NC_086446.1, forward strand.
AGCCTTGATGTTTTTTGACCCAGGGCGATATGTTATCAAAAAATTAAAGCGAGCAAAAAACAAAGCCCATCGTGCCTGCCTGGCATTGAGACGCTTCGCTGACTCTAAATATGCCAGATTCTTATGGTCAGTGAGAATTGAGACCACAAACTTAGCCCCCTCAAGCCAGTGTCTCCACTCCTCGAGTGCATCCTTAATAGCCAACAATTCCCGGTTACCCACGTCATAATTCATCTCGGCAGGCGAAAATTTACGGGAAAAGTAAGCACAGGGATGAAGGCGATTATCAGACACTCCCATCTGAGAAAGCACTGCCCCAATACCCATCTCAGAGGCATCCACCTCCACCACAAAAGGACGCTCTGGATCTGGGTGTCGCAGCACCTTGGCCGAAACAAATGCCCTTTTGAGATGGGCAAAAGCCGCTTTAGCCTCACAAGACCAGTGAGCAACATCCGCCCCTTTCTTAGTGAGTGCCACCAAGGGCGCCACTATAGACGAAAATCCAGCGATAAATCGTCTATAAAAATTCGCAAAGCCCAGGAAACGCTGAAGCGCCTTCAAACTAGTGGGTTGCACCCAATCCAGGACTGCCTGTACCTTGGAACCCTCCATTTGGAAACCTTCTGGGGAGATAATATATCCTAGAAATGCGATTTGCTGAACTTCAAATTCGCACTTTTCCAGCTTCGCCCCAAACCGGTGGTCTCTGAGTTTCTGGAGGACTAAGCGTACATGCTTCCGATGTTCCTCCAGGGAATGGGAGAAGATTAGGATGTCATCTAAGTATACAACTAAGAATCTATCCAAATATTCCCTGAGCACATCATTCATGAAATCCTGGAAGACTGCCGGGGCATTACAGAGCCCAAAAGGCATCACCAAATATTCATAATGCCCTGAGTGGGTATTAAAGGCAGTCTTCCATTCATCCCCCTCTCTTATTCGGATTAGATTGTACGCACCGTGTAGGTCAATCTTAGAAAAAATGGTGGCAGTACGAAGCTGGTCAAACAAGACCGAAATGAGAGGCAGTGGGTATGAGTTTTTAATCGTGATACAGTTCAATTCCCTGAAGTCGATGCAGGGTCGCAACGAACCGTCCTTTTTACCCACGAAGAAGAACCCCGACCCAACTGGAGACTGTGAAGGTCTGATAAATCCCTTAGCCAAGTTCTCCTGAATGTACTCTGCCATAGCCTGAGTCTCAGGACGTGACAGGGAGTACAACCTGCTCTTGGGAAGCTTAGCATTTGGCAACAAATCAATGGCACAGTCATAGGGGCGATGGGGAGGTAGTACCTCTGCAACTTTTTTGGAGAACACGTCCGCAAAATCTGCATAACACCCTGGCAATCCTGGCAAACTTAGCTGCGAGAGCCTGACTGGAAGGCTCAAGCAACTCCTGAAACAATCAGTACCCCAACTAAGAATCTCCCCAGAGACCCAGTCAAATTGAGGATTGTGGGCCCTTAACCAGGGTAACCCCAACACCAATGGGGCAAAAGTACAGACAGTCACATAAAAGGACAATTTTTCAGAGTGTGTGGCTCCAATAAACAAAGAAATCTGGCTAGTGCAAGAGGTAATTTTACCTTGGGATAATGGTTCCCCGTTTAACCCACAAATCTCAATTTCCGATGCCAAGGGTACTAAGGGAACAGAGTGTTTCAGGGCGAATTGGCGGTCCATAAAAACCCCGTCGGCCCCACTGTCCACAAAGGCCTCAGTCTTGACAGTTTGACCGAGGATCTTCAAGGTCACCGGAATGATAAAAGTCTTCTTGGGAAATTCTGACTTCTGGCCTGACAGGATATTTCCCATCACCCTCAGGCCCTGAAGTTTTCCGGCTTTTCTGGGCATGATACTACCACATGACCTTTATTCCCACAGTACAAACACAACCCCTGCTGTCTCCTCCGCGTCTTCTCATGCGAGGAGAGGCGGGTAGCCCCAATCTGCATAGGCTCCTCGGAAAATTCCTCAGAGTCTGAGGTTCCCTTGGGAAGGAAGGAAATCTCAGTCTCCCTTTCAAGCCTACGCTCTCTCAGCCGTCTATCCACCCGGATGGATAACTGCATGAGCTGATCCAAGCTATCAGGCAAGGGATATTGTACCAGTTGGTCCTTTATCTGGTTAGAAAGACCTCTTCGGTACTGGTGTCTCAGGGCTGGGTCATTCCACTGGGTATCATGGGCCAACCTCCGAAACTCCGTACAGTAAACCTCAACTGGCCTTCGCCCTTGCTTAAGGATCGAAATCTGAGCCTCGGCTGAGGCCGTCCCAGTGCCGTAAAAAAAGCATCAACACTTTTAAGCGACGGACAGTCAGGCTGCAACCCATATGCCCAGACCTGTGGGTCTCCTTGTAGCAAGGAAATCACTATGCCCACCCGCTGAATCTCCGACCCAGAAGACTGAGGCCTAAGCCGGAAGTATAGCTTGCAGCTCTCCTTGAAACAAAAGAACTGCGAGCGATCTCCAGAAAAACGATCCGGGAGATTTACTTTCGGCTCCTTAACCCCTGCAGGTGCTGCTGCTGCGGGAGCTCCGCCAGCAGCCTGGGAGGTGTGCATTTTAATGGACAGATCATTAAATTGTCGAGTCAGGACCTGCACCTGATCGACCACCTGTTGCAACGTATTTTGAGGGGTATGCTCCATATTCCCACAAAATTTCAACAGGAGTATTAGGCTGCTGAATATGTTATGTACACCAGTGCCTGCAGGAAAGTACTGGTGTCAGAACTGTTATGCACAACAAATGGACTCACAGACAGACTGGGGAATATGACATAACGTACACAGAAGGTGATAGGGTAACAAAATACACACAAAGTGAACAGAGAAGCCCAGAGGCTAAGGAACTGGGTATCTCCCTTGTATTAGAAATGCTCAGATGGAAAAAGCAAGATGTTGTGTTTTAATACATAGAGAACCCGAAATGCTGTTGCTAAGGGCAACAGCAAAACCCTAAAGGGTTACCAACGGGTGTGGCAGTAAACTCCTTGGTCAGAGATGGAATGATAGACACAATGAGAGTCTCCACAATCCTAATTCTCACTTGCAGTGCACAGGTTCAGTTTACTGCCACTAAACTGACCCCTGACACCTAGCACAGTGAGACAGGATTAGACAGGCAAGTCTTAGAATACAGCCGCAAACTTGCTACGTTCACAGAGTAGTAACAGAACCCCAGCAAGCTAAACGACTGACTCCAGTCTTACTGCTAGGTCTGGATTGGCAGAGTGTAATACCAAATGCCCACGCCTATTTGCAGTAAGCAACAAACAAATACAAAGCTACACAGTACTGGCTAACTTTCAGGAACTGACTAACCAACAAAGATTCAGCAGCATCTGCTTAACCTGGAAAGAGGCCTTATAAAGCAGGTGCTGTCCACGCCCCACTCAGACCTCACAGACTGTGAGCACAAAAACCAGCACCGGATCCCCTGCCGTGCACAGAGCCTATAACCACTGCACAGCAAAAGACCCGAACCGGAGTATCAGCTGCGCTCAGGTTACTCCGCTAGTACTTGTCTCCCGGTTGCCATGACGACGTGGCAGCACAGGGCAGGAGACCCTAACAATACCGCCATGCGACTACAAGGGATATAGGACTCTTGTTTTCGCGGGCCACTTCCATGGCGGTCTCGACTAGGAGGGCGTTGTGGATTCACCAATGGAATGCTGAGACTGACTCCAAGAAGATCTGGAGTATCTTCCCTATGAAGGTAGAACCTGGTTTGGGGATGGCTTTGTTAAGTTGATCTCGGCAGATACCACTGGTAAGTCTACCTTCTTGACCTATGTTACCTCACAACGGTTGGTGACGCATTTTGGTACGATGCAGTCATTCAGACCGAATGGATACGGTTTTCCCTTTCTTTGCAGGTAGAGGAAGGTGAAAAGGTAAGAGGTCAGCATCCTTTTCAAGTTCGCTGAAACAGAAATCATCCTGTTTCTACCACATCCACCACATGTCGCTGGGTCTATCTTGAGGGAGCCCACACCGGTGGGACCACGTCTAATACTCTTCAGTCGGTCCTGGTACGGACTTGGACTAGTGAGTTTGAGAATAAGAGTCCCTAGGGGAACATACTAGAGATGAGCGGGTTCGGTTCCTCGGAATCCGAACCCGCCCGAACTTCAGGTTTTTTTACACGGGTCCGAGCGACTCGGATCTTCCCGCCTTGCTCGGTTAACCCGAGCGCGCCCGAACGTCATCATCCCGCTGTCGGATTCTCGCGAGGCTCGGATTCTATCGCGAGACTCGGATTCTATATAAGGAGCCGCGCGTCGCCGCCATTTTCACACGTGCATTGAGATTGATAGGGAGAGGACGTGGCTGGCGTCCTCTCCGTTTATAGAGAGTGAGACTACTAGAGTAGAGAGAGACACAGTATTATTTACTTTAGTAATTTTGGGGAGCATTAGGAGGAGTACTACTACTTGCTGAAGTGATAGTGTGACTGTATATCTGACTTGTGGGGGAGACAGTGGGGAACAGTTAGAGTCTGAGAGCAGGAGTACATATTTTAACGTACAGTGCACACTTTTGCTGGCACTCTGCTGCCAGAGTGCCACACTGCCATTGTGACCACACTGACCACCAGTATATATTGTGATTGTCTGCTTAGGAGTACTACTTGCAAGTTGCTGATAGTGTGACCAGTGACCTGACCACCAGTTTAATTAATCACCACCAGTTTAATATATATATATATATATATATATATATATATATATATATATATATAATTGTATATAATATATATATAATTGTATATGTATACCACCTACCCGTGTTTTTTTTTTTTTTTTCTTTCTTCTTGATACATACTACTATAGTAGCTTACTGTAGCAGTCTGCGGTGCTGCTGAGCTGACAGTGTCCAGCAGGTCCGTCATCAGTCATTACATAATAAATATATATACCTGTCCGGCTGCAGTACTAGTGATATTATATATATATATATTAATTTCATCTCATTATCATCCAGTCTATATTAGCAGCAGACACAGTACGGTAGTCCACGGCTGTAGCTACCTCTGTGTCGGCAGTCGCTGGTCCATCCATAATTGTATACCACCTACCCGTGTTTTTTTTTCTCTTTCTTCTTGATACATACTACTATAGTAGCTTACTGTAGCAGACTGCGGTGCTGCTGAGCTGACAGTGTCCAGCAGGTCCGTCATCAGTCATTACATAATAAATATATATACCTGTGCGGCTGCAGTACTAGTGATATTATATATATATATATATATATATATATATATATATATATATTAATTTCATCTCATTATCATCCAGTCTATATTAGCAGCAGACACAGTACGGTAGTCCACGGCTGTAGCTACCTCTGTGTCGGCAGTCGCTGGTCCATCCATAATTGTATACCACCTACCCGTGGTTTTTTTTTTTCTCTTTCTTCTTGATACATACTACTATAGTAGCTTACTGTAGCAGTCTGCGGTGCTGCTGAGCTGACAGTGTCCAACAGGTCCGTCATCAGTCATTACATAATAAATATATATACCTGTCCGGCTGCAGTACTAGTGATAATATATATATATATATATATATATATATATATATATATATATATTAATTTCATCTCATTATCATCCAGTCTATATTAGCAGCAGACACAGTACGGTAGTCCACGGCTGTAGCTACCTCTGTGTCGGCAGTCGCTGGTCCATCCATAAGTATACTAGTATCCATCCATCTCCATTGTTTACCTGAGGTGCCTTTTAGTTGTGCCTATTAAAATATGGAGAACAAAAATGTTGAGGTTCCAAAATTAGGGAAAGATCAAGATCCACTTCCACCTCGTGCTGAAGCTGCTGCCACTAGTCATGGCCGAGACGATGAAATGCCAGCAACGTCGTCTGCCAAGGCCGATGCCCAATGTCATAGTACAGAGCATGTAAAATCCAAAACACCAAATATCAGTAAAAAAAGGACTCCAAAATCTAAAATAAAATTGTCGGAGGAGAAGCGTAAACTTGCCAATATGCCATTTACCACACGGAGTGGCAAGGAACGGCTGAGGCCCTGGCCTATGTTCATGGCTAGTGGTTCAGCTTCACATGAGGATGGAAGCACTCAGCCTCTCGCTAGAAAAATGAAAAGACTCAAGCTGGCAAAAGCACCGCAAAGAACTGTGCGTTCTTCCAAATCCCAAATCCACAAGGAGAGTCCAATTGTGTCGGTTGCGATGCCTGACCTTCCCAACACTGGACGTGAAGAGCATGCGCCTTCCACCATTTGCACGCCCCCTGCAAGTGCTGGAAGGAGCACCCGCAGTCCAGTTCCTGATAGTCAGATTGAAGATGTCAGTGTTGAAGTACACCAGGATGAGGAGGATATGGGTGTTGCTGGCGCTGGGGAGGAAATTGACAAGGAGGATTCTGATGGTGAGGTGGTTTGTTTAAGTCAGGCACCCGGGGAGACACCTGTTGTCCGTGGGAGGAATAGGGCCGTTGACATGCCTGGTGAAAATACCAAAAAAATCAGCTCTTCGGTGTGGAAGTATTTCACCAGAAATGCGGACAACATTTGTCAAGCCGTGTGTTGCCTTTGTCAAGCTGTAATAAGTAGGGGTAAGGACGTTAACCACCTCGGAACATCCTCCCTTATACGTCACCTGCAGCGCATTCATAATAAGTCAGTGACAAGTTCAAAAACTTTGGGCGACAGCGGAAGCAGTCCACTGACCAGTAAATCCCTTCCTCTTGTAACCAAGCTCACGCAAACCACCCCACCAACTCCCTCAGTGTCAATTTCCTCCTTCCCCAGGAATGCCAATAGTCCTGCAGGCCATGTCACTGGCAATTCTGACGAGTCCTCTCCTGCCTGGGATTCCTCCGATGCATCCTTGCGTGTAACGCCTACTGCTGCTGGCGCTGCTGTTGTTGCTGCTGGGAGTCGATGGTCATCCCAGAGGGGAAGTCGTAAGCCCACTTTTACTACTTCCACCAAGCAATTGACTGTCCAACAGTCCTTTGCGAGGAAGATGAAATATCACAGCAGTCATCCTGTTGCAAAGCGGATAACTGAGGCCTTGACAACTATGTTGGTGTTAGACGTGCGTCCGGTATCCGCCGTTAGTTCACAGGGAACTAGACAATTTATTGAGGTAGTGTGCCCCCGTTACCAAATACCATCTAGGTTCCACTTCTCTAGGCAGGCGATACCGAGAATGTACACGGACGTCAGAAAAAGACTCACCAGTGTCCTAAAAAATGCAGTTGTACCCAATGTCCACTTAACCACGGACATGTGGACAAGTGGAGCAGGGCAGGGTCAGGACTATATGACTGTGACAGCCCACTGGGTAGATGTATGGACTCCCGCCGCAAGAACAGCAGCGGCGGCACCAGTAGCAGCATCTCGCAAACGCCAACTCTTTCCTAGGCAGGCTACGCTTTGTATCACCGGTTTCCAGAATACGCACACAGCTGAAAACCTCTTACGGCAACTGAGGAAGATCATCGCGGAATGGCTTACCCCAATTGGACTCTCCTGTGGATTTGTGGCATCGGACAACGCCAGCAATATTGTGTGTGCATTAAATATGGGCAAATTCCAGCACGTCCCATGTTTTGCACATACCTTGAATTTGGTGGTGCAGAATTTTTTTAAAAACGACAGGGGCGTGCAAGAGATGCTGTCGGTGGCCAGAAGAATTGCGGGACACTTTCGGCGTACAGGCACCACGTACAGAAGACTGGAGCACCACCAAAAACGCCTGAACCTGCACTGCCATCATCTGAAGCAAGAAGTGGTAACGAGGTGGAATTCAACCCTATATATGCTTCAGAGGTTGGAGGAGCAGCAAAAGGCCATTCAAGCCTATACAATTGAGCACGATATAGGAGGTGGAATGTACCTGTCTCAAGCGCAGTGGAGAATGATTTCAACGTTGTGCAAGGTTCTGCAACCTTTTGAACTTGCCACACGTGAAGTCAGTTCAGACACTGCCAGCCTGAGTCAGGTCATTCCCCTCATCAGGCTTTTGCAGAAGAAGCTGGAGGCATTGAAGGAGGAGCTAAAAGGGAGCGATTCCGCTAGGCATGTGGGACTTGTGGATTGAGCCCTTAATTCGCTTAACAAGGATTCACGGGTGGTCAATCTGTTGAAATCAGAGCACTACATTTTGGCCACCGTGCTCGATCCTAGATTTAAAACCTACCTTGGATCTCTCTTTCCGGCAGACACAAGTCTGCTGGGGTTCAAAGACCTGCTGGTGACAAAATTGTCAAGTCAAGCGGAACGCGACCTGTCAACATCTCCTCCTTCACATTCTCCCGCAACTGGGGGTGCGAGGAAAAGGCTCAGAATTCCGAGCCCACCCGCTGGCGGTGATGCAGGGAAGTCTGGAGCGACTGCTGATGCTGACATCTGGTCCGGACTGAAGGACCTGACAACGATTACGGACATGTCGTCTACTGTCACTGCATATGATTCTCTCCCCATTGAAAGAATGGTGGAGGATTATATGAGTGACCGCATCTAAGTAGGCACGTCAGACAGTCCGTACTTATACTGGCAGGAAAAAGAGGCAATTTGGAGGCCCTTGCACAAACTGGCTTTATTCTACCTAAGTTGCCCTCCCACAAGTGTGTACTCCGAAAGAGTGTTTAGTGCCGCCGCTCACCTTGTCAGCAATCTGCGTACGAGGTTACTTCCAGAAAATGTGGAGAAGATGATGTTTATTAAAATGAATTATAATCAATTCCTCCGTGGAGACATTGACCAGCAGCAATTGCCTCCACAAAGTACACAGGGAGCTGAGATGGTGGATTCCAGTGGGGACGAATTGATAATCTGTGAGGAGCGGGATGTACACGGTGATATATCGGAGGATGATGATGAGGTGGACATCTTGCCTCTGTAGAGCCAGTTTGTGCAAGGAGAGATTAATTGCTTCTTTTTCGGTGGGGGTCCAAACCAACCTGTCATTTCAGTCACAGTCGTGTGGCAGACCCTGTCACTGAAATGATGGGTTGGTTAAAGTGTGCATGTCCTGTTTATACAACATAAGGGTGGGTGGGAGGGCCCAAGGACAATTCCATCTTGCACCTCTTTTTTCTTTCATTTTTATTTGCGTCATGTGCTGTTTGGGGAGTGTTTTTTGGAAGGGCCATCCTGCGTGACACTGCAGTGCCACTCCTAGATGGGCCAGGTGTTTGTGTCGGCCACTAGGGTCGCTTAGCTTACTCACACAGCTACCTCATTGCGCCTCTTTTTTTCTTCTTTGCGTCATGTGCTGTTTGGGGAGTGTTTTTTGGAAGGGCCATCCTGCGTGACACTGCAGTGCCACTCCTAGATGGGCCAGGTGTTTGTGTCGGCCACTAGGGTCGCTTATCTTACTCACACAGCTACCTCATTGCGCCTCTTTTTTTCTTCTTTGCGTCATGTGCTGTTTGGGGAGTGTTTTTTGGAAGGGCCATCCTGCGTGACACTGCAGTGCCACTCCTAGATGGGCCAGGTGTTTGTGTCGGCCACTAGGGTCGCTTATTTTATTCACACAGCTACCTCATTGCGCCTCTTTTTTTCTTCTTTGCGTCATGTGCTGTTTGGGGAGTGTTTTTTGGAAGGGCCATCCTGCGTGACACTGCAGTGCCACTCCTAGATGGGCCAGGTGTTTGTGTCGGCCACTAGGGTCGCTTAGCTTACTCACACAGCTACCTCATTGCGCCTCTTTTTTTCTTCTTTGCGTCATGTGCTGTTTGGGGAGTGTTTTTTGGAAGGGCCATCCTGCGTGACACTGCAGTGCCACTCCTAGATGGGCCAGGTGTTTGTGTCGGCCACTAGGGTCGCTTAGCTTAGTCATCCAGCGACCTCGGTGCAAATTTTAGGACTAAAAATAATATTGTGAGGTGTGAGGTGTTCAGAATAGACTGAAAATGAGTGGAAATTATGGTTTTTGAGGTTAATAATACTTTGGGATCAAAATGACCCCCAAATTCTATGATTTAAGCTGTTTTTTAGTGTTTTTTGAAAAAAACACCCGAATCCGACAAAAAAAATTCGGTGAGGTTTTGCCAAAACGCGGTCGAACCCAAAACACGGCCGCGGAACCGAACCCAAAACCAAAACACAAAACCCGAAAAATTTCAAGTCCACATCTCTAGAACATACTGGAGTTTCCAGATGATTCCCCTCACTGATTTTTCAAATATACCTTTCCAATTCTCCCCTGGATGGGGAGGTAGCAGGCGACGCCATACAAGAGTTGGGTCAGGATCAGGTCATTGTCCTGCTGTCCCAGTCACTGAAAAAAAAAAAAAAAAGGATAAAAGCTGTTATTCAAGCTTTTTCGTGCTTCTGAGGCCGGAAGGCTCGGTCAGAACAATTCCATACAATTTCTACTTAAGAAGTTGTACTACATGGTGGAATCTCTCTGGGCAGGGATCTCCAATCTGTTAAGGAGAAAGAAGGTCTAAATACGGTTCTTCCGCATTAGGCTTACCTGGTTTGCTATTCAGGATTGTCAGTGCCAAATCACCGGGATGATGGTTTTCTTTAATAGTACAAGAGTTATTATTACTCTATACTGGGATGCTCTCCTGCATACGGGGAGGGCAAGAAACAAGTGGTGCAAAACGTTGTTTTATCCCTGATGGATCTTCAACAAAGTAGTTGGCTCCTGAACTTGCCAGAATCACGATTGATCCCAACGACGCGGTTGTCGGAGTTGGGAAGAATGTTAGATACAAAACTGTTGAGAGTTTGTTTTCTTTCAATGGAAAGAGCTCTGAAGATCCAGAGTCGCGTCAGATCTACAACAATGTCAATCCATCAATACGTTCCATTGATGAAAAAGAGGGTTGCGGCCTACGAGGCCATTCAGTAAGCAGGTTAACTGCCAGAGTGTTTTGTAGCGGGACCAATTAGACATGTGGTCCGGGTCTCACCTGCACATGCACCGGAAGATAATTTTATCTTCCAAGACCAGAAATTCTCTCCCGTGGTGGCTGCTCAGTTCTCACCTCCTAGAGGGACGAAGGTTCGCGATCCAGGAGGGGATCCTGGAGTCCATGGATGCAAGTCTCCAGGGCTGGGGAGCAGTCATTCAGGGGGAAACGAATTTCCAGGGAAAATGGTCAAGCCAGGAAGCTTGTCTGCACATAAACGTTCTGGAACATCTTGTTCGTGGTCTGCCCGTCTTAATTCAGTCGGACAACATACAGCATTGGCGTACGTCAGGGTGGATCGGAGAGCAGGGCGGGGATGGCAGAAGCCACAAAAGTTATCCGCTGGGCGGAAAGGCATGTAAACACGCTGTCAGCGATCTTCATTTCGGGTGTAGACAACTGGGAAACAGGCTTCCTCAGCAGACACGATCTCCATTCAGGAGAGTGGGGTCTTCATCAAGAGGTCTTTGCAGAAATGTCAAGTCGTTGGGGAATTCCTCAAATAGACATGTTGACGTTTCGCCTCAACAAAAATATTGTTCCAGGTCGAGGGACCCTCAAGTAATAGAGGTGGACGCCCTAGTGACACCGTGGGTGTTTCAGTCGGTCTAGGTGTTCCCTCCACTTCCGCTCATTCCAAGGTGATAAAGATCATAAGAGGAACAAGGTTTAAGGCGATACTCATTGTTCCAGACTGGCCAAGGAGGGCCTGGTATCCAGATCTTCAGGAGTTGCTCATAGAAGATCCCTGGCCTCTTCCTCTTCGAAAGGTCCTGTTACAACAGGGGCCGTGCGTGTATCAAGACTTACTGCGGCTGCGTTTGACGACATGGCGGTTGAACGCCAAATCATAGCCCGGAAGGGTATTCCCAGTGAAGTCATTCCCACACTTCTTCAGGTTAGAAAAGAAGTAACGACAAAACATTACCACCGTATTTGGAGAAAATATGTGTCTTGGTATGAATCCAATAAAGCTCCTACGGAGGATTTTTCGTGAGGGCGGTTGCTTCATATTTTGCAAGTAGGTGTGGATGCGGGCCTAAAGTTAGGCTCATTAAAGTACAAATTTCGGCCTTATCAATTTTCTTTCAGAAGGAATTAGCCTCCCTTCCAGAAATACAGACCTTCTTGAAAGGCGTGTTGCACATCCAACCTCCCTTTGTACCCCATGTGGCTCCAGGGGATCTTAATGTGGTGTTGCAGTTCCTGCAATCTCATTGGTTTGAACCTTTACGTAAGGTTGCATTAAAAAAAATTTACTTGGAAAGTAGTCATGATGTTGGCCTTAGCATCCGCAAGGCGGGTATCTGAATTGGCGGCTTTGTCTCACAAAAGCCCCTTTTTTAATCTTCCAGGCTGATAGAGTGGAGTTGTGAACTCGTCAGCAATTTACTGCCAAAAGTGGTTTCACGTAAACCAGCCTATTGTGGGGTCAGTGACTACTGACACCTTGGCGGAATCGAAGTCTCTCGATGTGGTCAGAGCTTTGAAAAACTATGTCGCCAGAACGGCTCATGTTAGGAAAACAGAGGCTCTGTTTGTCCTATGGGCTCCCAACAAGATTGGGGCTACTGCTTCCAAGCAGACTATTGCGCGCTGGATCCGTACTACGATTCAGCAGGCTCCTTCTACGGCAGGATTGCCGTTACCGAAATAGGTGGAGGCCCATTCTACTAGAAAGGTGGGCTCATCCTGGGCGGCTGGCCGAGGGATCTCGGCATTACAGCTTGGCCAAGCTACTACTTGGCCGGGATCAAACACCTTTACAAAGTTTTACAGGTTTGATACCCTGGCTGATGAGGACCTCTTGTTTGGTCATTCGGTGCTGCAGAGTCGTCCGCACTCTCCCGCCTGTTCTAGAGCTTTGGTATAAACCCCATGGTTCTTGAAGCATCCCCAGTATCCTCTAGGACGTATGAGAAAATAGGATTTTAATACCTACCGGTAAATCCTTTTCTCTTAATCTGTAGAGGATGCTGGGCGCCCGTCCCAGTGCATACTGTATCTGCAGTTATTGGGTATGTTTACACACATGGGGCGGGATGTATTAACATACATCGCCGCACCTCGCCGGTTTCCGCAGCGATGTTGATCGCGTATGTACTAACATATGCGATCAACATCGCGATGCGGTGACGGAGGCCCCCCGCGATACCTGTTAGGTGGTCTGCGGGGGGTCCCCGTCACCTCCATGGGGTCCCCACACAGGATAGATGCAGGGAAGCAGCAGCAGGCTGCCCCCGGCGCCTCCTCCTCCCCCCTGCAGCCGGAAGGACGTCCGGCTGCGTTGCTAGGGGGAGGAGGAGATTACCTTCCGGGTCCGGGGCATCATGGAGGAAGGTAAGCTGGGGGGGAGGGGGGTCGGCGTCTGCGGCGGTGTCGACGGGTTGCGGCGGTCGGCGAAAAGAAGCCCATAGGCTTCTATAGGGTATCGCCATCCAGAGATGGCGATACCCTGGACGCCGAAAACGCGGCGGTAGGGTGTTAGTAAATATGAAAATGCGGTAAAACCCCCGTTTTCGGGGGTTTTACCGCATTTTTGCTTTAGTACATCCCGCCCATGGTGTGTTGTGTTTCAGTCAGCCTGTTGCTGATGAGGTTCATGCCATGGCATGCGTTATGCTGTTATTGGTTGTGTTTACACACACAGGTTGTGTTACGCTTTATGTCAGCGTATTGCTGCATATTCTTCATGCCGTCGGCTGGTGTTCTATTGAATGCCAAGTTCTGCGGCATACTGAGGTGTGAGCTGGTAAGATGCTCACCGTGGTTTAACAATAAATTCTTTCCTCGAAATGTCCGCCTCCCTGGGCACAGTTACTTAAACTGGGGTCTGGAGGAGGGGCATAGAGGGAGGAGCCAGTTCACACCCAATCAAAGTCTTAAAGTGTGCCTATGTCTCCTGCGGATCCCGTCTATACCCCATGGTTCTTGAAGCATCCCCAGCATCCTCTACGGACTAAGAGAAAAGGATTTACCGGTAGGTATTAAAATCCTATTATAATTATTTTTTTAATTGCATCATGTAAGGAAGCGTTGCAGTTGTCAATGTAAACTCAGTATGAAATATAGGCATGCTGTATTATTATAGCCTGGGTGTTATCAATCAGTCCTGTCATTTCGGAGTTTATTAATTTAGCTTAATTAAAATGTCTTTACCGAGCTAAGGGCCTAATTCATGATTGTAAGGAATTGCACAGCCGCAAGGAGATGTCATTTAATTGTAACGCAGCAGGAGGCGTCTGTAGGAGATAGCATTTGTGAGATCCGAGTGCTGCGTTTACGGGCGCAGCCTTGGATCACCATTGTGACCATTGCAACGGTTTCAAGCACTGGCCAGACTGAGTACTCAGGCTGGCTGAAGGATCTATACACCCGGGTCCAGGAAGTCTGCGTCCGACAGCACAGACCCTTGGTCCCTTTGGAAGAACAGTGCTGGGTACCGCCCCCGCTTTGCCCCCTAAATGCCGCAACATGTCAGTCAAGGTGCGGCTGACAGGAGGCTGCAAGCAGACCGAGTCTTGCGCCTGTGCAGACCTCTAAACATCGTATTTGTTCACAAGCCAATCCCTGAGTTCCACATTCACTTGCTCCTTTCTTTACTGCCAATTGTAATTTTTTTTAAATACTAATAGAGGGTAAAACTTATCTGTGCTGCTGCATATTACAGAAGCCTGATTCTGAGCAGTAATGGGCTGTATAGATTGGTGCAGTGAGACACACACATAGGGGCATGCTATGCCATAACCGGGATGCCATACCATAAGGTCAGTGTTATAGCGGGTTGGTATCATGTACCATAACGATGCCTGGCTGGCTGGGGGGGGGGGGGTGCAAGCACTTAAACCCCAACCCCCTCCTGCTTCAGCTTCCCTTCCTAGGGCCACTTATACCCCTTTTCCACTAGCTTTAAAAAAAAACGGGTAAATGCGCGGGGGCACGCATTTACCCGTGTTTTTTCCTAGTGGAAAAGGGTCCCCCTGCAAATTACCGGATCAAGTGATCCGGGAATCCTACCCAGGTAGCTTGCCGAGTTGAACACGTGTTCAATCCGGTAAGCTATGTAGTGTGAACGGGAGCTATTTCGGGGCGACACGGCTCCCGTTCACAGTGTATGGAAGGGCGGCGCTGGGAGATCATGTGATCTCCCAGCGCCGCCCCTGCTGCGTCACTAGCAGCGTCACCAACCCGGCAATATGCCGGGTTGGTGAGCACTGTGGGAAAGGGGGCTGTAGCACGGGTCGCAGCAGTGTCAGGCTCCCGGCTGTGACCCGTGCTACAGGTGGAAAAAGGGTATTATATTGCACTTCCTATGCAATCACAGCACCCCAATCCATCAGCAGTACACAATAAACATGTAATCCCCATTTGCATGTATGTGTTATGTGATAGCGTAACCTTCCTTACACCTGGCTAGCAAGGCCCCTGGTTCAACTGCACACTTATAAATAAGGTGTCTATTTTCATGAAACCCTCCCACAGAGCCGGCCCTAACCAATATGATGCCCTAGGCAAGATTTTGGCTGGTGCCCCCTAGCACCACCGCTGGTTCCGCCTCTGACCTTGCACCTCTTTCCCACCACCATCACCTCTCACCCATGGCAGTCCTTATTTTGGTGTTTGTACCCCCTATATTTTAAATAGGAACAGTTCGCACATTTGGCGCACACCCCAAAAAGGGGTGTGTTTTTGCTGGCAAGAGGCATGGCCACACAATAGCAACCCAAATTCCAATTACGCCACACAATACTGCAACTTTATTCACATTTGGTCATGTGATAGTGTCCATAATTCATATTACATCCCACAGTAGTATCACTTTACCTTAAACGTTACTCCTCACAAGAGAGCCCCTTATTCACATTACATCACACTGAATTGCTTCTTATTCACATTACACCACACCATATTGCTCTTTATTCACATTAGATGACACGGTAGTGCCCTTTCTATATGCAACGCCACATAGTAGAGCACCTTATACACATAATGCCACACATAAGTAATGCATTTATACACATAATTCCACACAGTAATGCCCCTTACACATATGAGACACATTATTAATGTCCTTAGAAACATAATGTACCTTACACATTATGACAACCTTTATTAATGCCCTTTTACACATAATGTCCCTTACACATACGCCATACATTATTAATGCCCTTATACACATAATGACACACATAGTGCCCCCTACACATTTGCTGCACATTATTAGTGCCCCTATACACATAATGACACACATACAGTAGTACCCTGTTACACATATGCCGCACATTATTAATGCCCTTATACACATAATGACACACATAGTGCCCCCTACACATATGTTGCACATTATTAATGCATTTTTCATGACACACACAATGCTCCTTACACATATTCTGAACACTACTGCACAACCAACCCACTCACATGCACACAGCACTCGCACTGCCGCTAACACTGTGACCTCTGCTTGAATACAGATGTGTCCTCATAAATCTTGCCTCAATGCTTACGTCGGGCACCTTTTTTTCATGAAAAGCCATCTTATTTGCATTGCTATGTGGCTAGGATGCACAAGCAGCTTCTACTGATTAAAATGATATGCAGCATGCCTATATACTGTGTGAGACTGTGGCTGTATCTGCATATGAAATGCTACACACAGACTATAGGCATGCCGCATATCATTTTAATCAGCAGAAACTTCTGATGCCCCTAGGCATATCAAATGCCCTAGGCAATTGCCTAGTTTGCCTATGCCTATGGCCGGCTCTGCCCTCCCAGCCAGTTGCTGATTTTTCCTATGGGCTGCAGAAGTGCAGCCTCTCCAGTAGAATCCATCACCCAGCTCAGAGTCAGAGAGCCAGATGCAGTCCGTGACTGCACTGGCAGTGATACTAGAAACCCAACCTGTCAGCAGGGGTGTATCTAGGGGTCCGAGCATCCCTGGCAAAGTAAAGGACTGGCACCCCCTTCATATTTAAAATAGTGAAGGCGCACGGCCAAAAAAAGGGGCACTCAATAGAACCTCAATTCAAAATACACCACATTACACAGCACAGTAATGTCCGTTATTCACATTATGCTACACATTAGTACCCTTTATACACATTATGCCACACAGTAGTGCCCTTATATATGGGAAGGTGCGCATAGTCCTGGGAAAGTGGGCGTGGCCTTGCAATTTTATATTATGATATCAAACTAAACCACACACCCCACACATGCACACACACAATTAGCAGCCTTACACAGAATGCCCACAGCAGTGCTCCTTACACATAATGTTCCAGTATAGTGTCAGATACACATAACGTTTCAGTATAGTGCCAAATGCACATAATGTCCACAGTATAGTGCCAGTTACACATAATGCCCCCAGTATAGTGCCAGATACACATAATGTCCTCAGTATAGTGTCAGATACACATAACATTCAAGTATAGTGCCAGATACACATAATGTCCCCAGTATAGTGCCAGATACACATATTGCCCACAGTATAGTGCCAGTTACACATAACGTTGAAGTACAGTGCCAGATACACATAATGACCCAGATATAGTGCCAGATGCACATAATGTTCCCAGTATAGTATCAGATACACATAATGTCCGCAGTATAGTGCCAGATGCACACAATGTTCCCAGTATAGTGTCAGATATACATAATTTCCCCCAGTATAGTGCCAGTTACACATAATGACTCACTGCTCACTGCAGCAAGGGCTGCTGGGAGGTGTACTTTATGTAGAGTTTCTTGATTGTAGTGTGGTGTGGTGCCGGACCACGGCACCAATTACAGTGGCTGCTGCAGGCTGTGATCATTACTGGGCTTCCCTGCTGGTAAGGAACTACACGGGGGTTGGGGGAAATCTGCCTCTAAAACTGAATTTACCTACTGGCCGCAGGTGGCACCACTGGACAGTGCCCCTACACGGCTAGCGTCCCTGGCGAGTTCTATCCTGGCTAATTGGTAGATTCGCCCCTGCCTGTCAGTTACAGACACACAAGGCAGTCCCATTGGAAGGTGTTTCCTCTTCCCGGACTGCCAGACTGGGCTGCGTTAAGCAAAGATCTAGCTTCCTGTAGGAAGCCACTCCCTGCCTTTCGCACCGCCCACTGCAGCCAATGCAATCCATAGAAGCCGGGGGTTTGTGCATGCGCAGTCACACCGTGGTGTCTGCGCATGTGACGGACCCGGCACCTGCCAGATCCATTGTGCATGTTCCAGGACCTGGGGCTGATCGTCTCCTCTCCGGTACGGGGGTAGCGGCAGCCCCTCTATTAAAAGTAAGTAGGAGCTGCCGCTGTTCACAGCCCTTAAATTCCGTGAAAATGGACAAGCTCTGAAAAGCTCAGGTCTGAAGATTACACGTATGAGTGATGCATCGCCAGAGAGGGGTCTTCTATATTCACACCCTCTTGTCTTCACATCAAAACAACACATTGCAGAACAGTCACAACTGTATCCTGCAATACAATGATATCCTCCTCTGGGGCCTAATTCAGACTAGATCGCTGCAGCCGCAGCTGATCACAGTCTGAATCCCTATGTGGAGTGCGCTCGCGCAGCAGGCGTACTGCGCGTACGCACCCCGGGAACCCAGTGAGATGCTAAAAGCATCTCAGG
The DNA here is from genome assembly GCF_028390025.1 of Pseudophryne corroboree. Lineage (NCBI taxonomy): Eukaryota > Metazoa > Chordata > Amphibia > Anura > Myobatrachidae > Pseudophryne > Pseudophryne corroboree. The sequence goes on from NC_086446.1 coordinate 718,962,346, forward strand.
GCTGTGATCGCCTCTGCCTGATTGATAGGCAGAGGCGGTCACGGGGTGGGAGGGGGCGTGCCAACGGTGTTAGAAAGCCATTGGCGGGGCACGGTCTGGACAAGAGATGCGTGTCCGGACCGTTCCGGGGGTGGGCCGCGGCTGCTGCGTGATTTAAATTTAGCACATCTACGATCAGATCTGAATTACCCCCTTAGTTTCCCTACCTACACTTGGTACAAAGGCTAACACTTACTAGCAATTCATCTTCTGGGTAGCTGATCTCTGTTCCACTATAGGTCCACTTGCAGAACTGAGATTTATTATATATCTCTTTGTACTGAATGGTTCTGTATATAGAGTGCCTGGGTTCCATACTCAACTCACAAAGACTCACCTTAGCCTGCACTCACACTCACGCTCTCAGCTTCCAATCTCAGCACTCTGTTTCAAAATGTACTCAAACTGTCAATCAGCCGCTGGGCTCACTGACTTGAGTCAGAGGCATACTGTGTCTATAATGGGTGACAGATACACCTCAGCACAAGGTCAGTAGTTTCATGTACGTCTGTACTCTATAGATCATTTAACCACTTCATCTGCTTGAGCTTTTGTTAGTTTGTGTCAGGTAATGACATTTTCTTCTATAGGCCAAACAATAATCAGGATGCAAACAGAACTTTGTAAACGATACGAACAGATTTTCAAATGAAATGTGATTACTCCCTTACAAGATTCTTTATGGTTTTAAGGGATTGGTTATGAAATTCCGGCAGTTGTGTGACCCCAATGTAGAAATCCGACAGCAGAATCCCGACACATCCTGGTAAGAATCCCAAGTCTCCCGCAGCTTAATACTAACCTCCCCCTCCCATAGCCTAACCTTAACTGCTGACGAAATACATCGCTAACAAGGGCAGCATGGCCAATCAGCATTGATGTAACATTTATAATTTGCATACTATAAAGTATACAGAGCAGCTGATTGGTTGCCATGGGCAACTTCTCCACTGGCTCACTTCTCCACTTTTATCACTGCTTGTTACATCTCCCCTTTAGTATATAGACCCCATAGTTACCAAAGCTCTTCCTGGGTAAAACACAGTTCCATTATCTCTGACAAACCTAAGGTCGTGCCTCTGCAGCTGGGAGGAGGGCATCCAAGGATAACTACAACCTCCCTGACTTCCATATTCCAGACATCCAACCTCATAATCTCAGAATGTTATTTGAGTCCGATGATCATAAAACATCCATAATACTGGATTCTAGTTGCTGGTTTATCCTACTGGTGTCAGAACTGGATTACACAGTAAATCGTACATTTATTTCATCCCCCAACAACTGATCGATCTGTTCTACCTTAACCCACTGTCAGTGGTACATGCATCGTTAGTTGGTGGAACAGTTGCATACTTGCTTCAATAGGCTGACGCAGGCTATTTTATTAACTACTGTAACTTTGTATATAAATACAGCGTAGAACGATTGTGTTACAGCTGGCAGATAATAAGAAATATTTAGGTAACCTCACTGTATGCCAATGAATTTTAAACTGAATCTACAATGGTCACCCAGGAGTTAACGCCATGTAGTGCGGAGACAGCTCTGCAAAGATGTTTTGGGAACTCTTCCAACACCGGAGACGCTCAACAGACAGCCCAGTGTTTCTCACATTTCCCATAGATTTAGATGACAGATTCTGCCATTTTAGCACACTGTTTGTGTGTGAGTCTAAACACATGCGGAATCCTTAATATCCGGTCTAACAGATTAGCTTTTCCTATATGGGTTTCTGTAATATTCCACTTTCCAAAGACGCTTTGGTGTTGCATATGCTTTGTTTTTTTTTATTGTTTTATATTGCATTACACTAGAGTGTGACTGTGTATTGTAATGTCATTCACAGGAGCACACACTTTCCCACTCTTTCAAATGAATAATAGTATTGCGCAGTGCACAGAAATTGTGTATATATGTGTGGGTTTTATGCGTTTAGCATGCATTAGACAGGACGCAATTACAATGGGTAATGTAAAAAAACACTTGTCTGAAACAGCAAAAATACAGTATAATTGTAAGAAATCATTGCCCCTGTGCTCCTCCCACTTTTCACATATTGGGGTAAATTTGCTAAGATGGGAGTTCTATTTAAGATAGGCTGTTGCTCATAGCAACCAATCAGAGTCTACTTCTCATTTATCTAGCACCTTCTAGAAGATATTACCTGGAATCTGATTGGTCGCTATGGGCAACATACCATCTTAAATAGAACTCCCATCTTAGTAAATTTACCCCCTTGACTTGTTTCTCTTGTCTTCAAAATACAACAGTAAGGCCCAGATTTATCAAGCCTTGGAGAGTGATAAATTGCAAAGTGATAAAGTACCAGTCAATCAGCTCATAACTGCCATGTTACAGGCTGTGTTTGAAAAATGACAGGGGCCGATTGGCTGGTACTTTATCAATGTAATCACTCTCCAAGGCTTGATAAATCTGGGCCTAAGACTTGAACAGTAATAAAAGGAAGGTACAATGCATTACTACAGTCCACACCTATGCATAATAGCCAGGACTATATTCATGCTGTATTAAACCAACATGTTGTTCCTTTCTCTAGAATCTGTAATGTTGATGTATGACAGCCAGGGCAGTCGAGAGCCAGGATGAGCCCAGGTACTTTTCAAGGGGCGTGGCCTAATCACAGGAGGTATATTAGAAAAAAATACTGAAAAAAATAGTATTTTAAGCAGCTCCATGGCCACACTGCAGCCCAGTACACAGCGGCGTGTGATGGGCTGAGGAAAAGAGCTGCATCTGCTGCTGCTAGGTAAGTGGGAGGGGGCCTGGGCCCCTACTGGACCCTCACTGGGCCCCTCCATCAGACCTGGGCCCGGGTAATTTGCACCCCCCCCCTCTCTCTCTCGGCAGTGCCGTAACTAGGCATTTTAGCGCTGTGTGCAAGTAACGACAGTGGCGCCCCCCCCATGTAAGACAGGGGCAGAGCGCGCCGTAGGCGCGCAAAAAATTTCTAGGGGCGTGGCTTCATGGGGAAGGGGCGTGACCACAAAATAATAGCAATTCATACTACGGTGCACAGTAGTCTACATTATTCAAATTACGCTGCACAGTAGCGCCACTACATCAGGTAGAGCCCCTTTTATACATTACAGCAGACAGTGTCCCCCTTTTTACATATTGCGGCAGCCAGTCCCGCTTTTTACACATTGCGGCAGATAGACCCTTTTTACACATTGCGGCAGCCAGTCCCCCTTTTTACACATTACAGCAGCCAGTCTCCCTTTTAACACATTGCGGCAGCCGGTCCTTCTTTTTACACATTGCGGCAGACAGCGTCCCTTTTTTACAATTACAGCAGACAGCGTCCCCGTTTTTACACATTACGGCAGACGGTGTCCCCCTTTATACACATTGCGGCAGCCAGTCCCCCTTTTTACACATTGCGGCAGCCAGTCCCATTTTACACATTGCGGCAGCCAGGACCCCATTTTACACATTGCAGCAGCCAGTCCCCATTTTTTACACATTGCGGCAGCCAGTCCCATTTTACACATTGCGGCAGCCAGTCCCATTTTTTACACATTGCGGCAGCCATCCCCATTTTTTACACATTGTGGCAGCCAGTCCCATTTTTTACACATTGCGGCAGCCATCCCCATTTTTTACACATTGCGGCAGCCAGTCCCATTTTTTACACATTGCGGGAGCCAGTCCCATTTTTTACACATTGCGGCAGCCAGTCCCATTTTTTACACATTGCGGCAGCCAGTCCCATTTTTTACACATTGCGGCAGCCAGTCCCATTTTTTACACATTGCGGCAGCCAGTCCCATTTTTTACACATTGCGGCAGCCATCCCCATTTTTTACACATTGCGGCAGCCAGTCCCATTTTTTACACATTGCGGCAGGCGGTGTCCGAGAGAGAGACAGAGAGAGAGAGACAGAGAGAGAGAGAGAGAGAGAGAGAGACAGAGAGAGAGAGAGAGGGGGGGGGAATATACTTACCTTCTCCCCGCTGACAGGCTCCTCGTGCTGCTCCCTCGGTGGCGGCAGTGAGATGAGAAGGAGGAGGAGGGAGGGGGAGCAGGGAGCCGCAGCAGCGCTATGTTATTGGTAGTAAGCGCCGCTGTAGCATCCCCCTCTCCTTCTGTATTGGCTGCCGGGCAGCCAATACGGAAGGAGAGGGGGATGCTGCAGCGGCGCTTACTACCAATAACATAGCGCTGCTGCGGCTCCCTGCTCCCCCTCCCTCCTCCTCCTTGTCCGCTGCCTCCGGCGCTGGTCTCTCTCCTCCAGCGCGACGCACGGCGCACACAGAGGCGGCATGTAATGAGTCAATTTGACTCATTACATGCCGCTGGCCGTGCGCCCCCAGGGCAACTGCGCTGTGTGCCAAGCCCCCTTGGCACACACGTAGTTACGGCTCTGCCTCTCGGCACCACTGATGACAGTCTCCATGGCCAGTGACTGGCCCTAAGGCTAGTATCATCAACAGATGGCATTAGCTGTTGGGACCCAGACTACAAAAGTTTATATTTTTTTATGCTTTATGTCAGCCTGTGTCGGCTTCTGAAACTAGAGGAGATACAGTATGTGCTATGGTTCCCTATTAATGTATGTTGGGGATACTTTAAAAAAAAATGCATATATCATCTGAACAGGCAGTTTTCTGAGGATTTTCCGCAAAATACCTTTAATAAATATGCCCCTTAAAATCCCTGATTGCATTCATTTTGATTGGCAAGCTTCCCCTAAAGACCAATGTTTATGGTGTGCCTTCCGGTTTCCCCATTCTTTTTTTTTTTTTTTTTAAATGGCTTAAGGTGGTCACATATTTTCATTAATTATTAGTTGTCCCAATGATCAATCTTCACTTACTAACCAATGTGAGAGTTGTTGAAAGAGGAGTGCATTACTGCACAGACTCAGGTATTCCTGTTTTCCAGGGAGGCATCATGCCTTATACCAAGATGGTCACCAAGATCTATACTGAGAATGTGCAGGGACCATCTTGGCTGGTAAGCTGTATGAGACTCCATTCCGCTTAAGTTGCATTCTATCACCAATGTACATGTAACAACACCAACACCACTGGTAAATTTGTGTGCCGCTCAGACACAAATATATATATACTAGGTGATTCTTCGCGCCCTACGGACGCTCTTCACACCGTCGTAAGGGGCTACGCCCCTGTGGGCTGAGGGATGGTGGAGGGGGCAGGAGGTGTTGGGCTTGTTGGAGTTGTGGGTGTGTGGGGCAGGGGGATTGGGGAGGGCGTGTCCGAGGCTGCCATAGGTGGTGGAGTTCCACATGGGGTGTGTGGGTGGATGGTGAAGGGTATGGGAGGCTTTGTAGTGTTCATGGTGTCAAAGTCAGAAAAAATGTCTCAATGCACGTTGCCATATTTGCACCGCACACTGGTCCGCGCTGCGCGTGCGTACGCTCTCCCGTGGAGGCGCATACCCGCAATAGCGTGCACTCGCAGGCGCGGTATGCGTATTTACGGTAGAGTTTATATAGTCGTAGCGTGCGACTCATTCGTTACATATTTTCACAATTAATGTAGTTTATAGATCATGGTCCCTTTGATAGATTCTGAAAGTTTGGTTAAAATACAATGTCCCAGAGCTGAGGAATCCCTCTTTATATCGTACGAAGGGTCTAACAGGAATCATACAGCAGTGTTTGGTACCCATCGGAAGAGTATTTAATTAGCAATATTCCGGTGTTGGTTTGGAGCGTATTAATCGCCCGTGCGAATAGTTATGGACATAAGAAGTTTATGTCCATTTCTATTATTTACTCATACTCAGGTATGCGGCGGGAAACCCAGTTTCCCACCCACCTGAGCTGTTGGAAATCGTCACAGCCCACCTGTATGAATCACCCTATGACCTTTTGTTATGATGCAGGGCCGAATTCCTTCGGCCAATGGACAATGGGATTGTAGGACCAGGAGATTGCATTGTGTGTGGGGCATAAATAGGCAGGCCGACCACATCCAGCTCTCACTCTCTCATCAACGGTTATCTGCTGATAGCCGGGAGCTGGATATCGAGGCGCAGGCGATCATACCCTTTGTGCGTAAGTTTCTCTCCGTAATCATTGTCTTTCTGTGAGCCAATTTCTCTCATCTCATCTCTCTCTCTCTCTCTCTCTCTCTCTGTTCTGTTCTCTCATATCTCCCCTAGACTAGGCTAGTATTGTATTGTATTAGATAGTATTGTATTGTATTGTATTGCATTTAGGTCAGTGTAGTATTGTCTTTTTGTATTTATTGTTTAGTTCTGTGGTTAGGAAGTCTCTGTTATATTGTAGTGTATCATTTGTACTGTTATCCCCTTTTACAAGTATATTAGATATAATACAGTTAATAGGCTTTGGAACCTAAACCAGCATCTGTGTATTTCCTATAGTGTTAAGTGTTCACTTGAGCGTCGGTGACGCTCAAGCAGCTTTGTAGTTAGTCAGGTTACACAAGGTTGCACTTACACCCTGTATTCACATTAAGGTATTCTGTGTATTTCTTTGGTATAAGGTTTAAACATTAAGGTATAGCGTTGTGAGCGTCTGCGCCGCTGGTGACCTCCTCGTGGTTTCGAGCGTAAGCTACGCCATAGCGAATCATTACTCTAGTCATAGCCAATAACGTGTCCTGTGATCCCTGGGCCGTGAGCGAACGTGACGCTTGAGCGTCTCGCCTACGGCTGAGCGATCGTTACGCAACTAGCGTACCATTACGGTACTTCTTAAGTAAACAGCGTACAGTGTTCTTAGCTTCATAAAGGGTTGTTTATACGACAAAGGAATTTAGCATTGTCAATTGGGGACTCGTCCTATCCTTCTCATATCTGCACTAGGTAGATCAGCAGACATTATCCCTCCAGCAAAGGGTGGGAGGTTGTCTCACAGTGCTGACGGGATAAGCGTCTGCTTCGCTTAGATAAAGAGTGCTGAAGGAATCCGGGAACCGGAAGTAAGAACAAAACGCTTGTGTCTTTTAAAACTGTTTATTTCTCTTCTGTCTTGCGTATACACGCACGCATACATATATCTGCATTTTCTGTTTCATTTTCGTATATCACTATTCCTGTTTGCCAAATTTTATAGTTGATAGAAAGTGCTAAAAAGAGATTTGCTGTTATTTCATAGTAGAGGTGATAGTTAAAGTATAGAACAAACACACGGTTTGTCCGAGATACAAGGCAGTCAGTGTGGATTGCGGTAGATGATCAGGGATCATTTACATTGATAAAAATAGAAATTGTGTTACGGTGGATCTTTATATTGCGTACACGTGTCGCTAACAAAGACTAGCGTACGCAATCCAAAGGCAGACGCACGCAGCGTTCATTACGCAACGTAGCGTCCGGTTACGCCCACGTAGCTCAAGCTGTGATAAAGTGAAGTAACGCAAAGGCGATAAGTAACGCACAGCGGTAGATAACGCGACGCGGTAAATAACGCAAATCTATTTTTGGAAAAATCTGAAATTTAGTTTAACAGATCCTGCTCCTAATTGGTAACACTTTTGGCCTAAAGACAATTTCTGCGCAGAAATAGATATAGAAACAAAAGTGTACATGTGTTGAGTGAGTGTGTTTTGTATACAAAAGTTTATATAACTTTAAGGTGGAACCAAAAGGAAAGCCGGGTACTCGTCAAGGGACACACGTGTAAGTGACATATACGGTGGCTAGGGAGGCATCCCTGGTTAAATAATATTTGAGCATTAGAGTATAGCGGACCATAAGGTAACAAGACCAGGAGGTCATAAGGTAACAAGACCAGGAGGTCATAAGGTAACAGACCAGGAGGTCATAAGGTAACAGGTAAAATAGACAAAGAGGTCCGCTATAAAAGTCCAGTGGCACAACGCCTGGGGTGTTGGTGCAGAACCCATATAGGCCATACAAGCTCTTGCTGAAGGAATCGCGGCCGGAAACATCGATTCCATTGATCTTTCAGTACATGACAAGTAGTGCTCGTGTACTGAACGATTGGACCGCACGTAATTGTGTGCAGTAGTTAGTAATCTGACCTAATACCATTAGAGTAAAGTGGTCACAAACGCTATTTGTACATTCTGACGTGATTTGTGTAATTTTTTATTTTTGGAAGGGAAGTTCGCTGGTCACTCAGGAACTATCCAACAACCGATACTTGCTGGGGAACGCGCCCCAGTAAATAAAGGTTCACAGGGGCCCTAGGTTGGGTACAGCAGCTCTGGTTACAGTGATTGCAGTACTGGCCAACGTGGGCGAGAAGTAAGTGGGGTACTTGATAAACCACCACCGCCGGCCTGCCCAAGGACATCTTGGTTTGTTTGTAAGGGTTCGCTGAAAACCTTGAGATAAAGATCCAAGGAGGAATAAGCAACGCCTGCAGATTATGGGGGCCATTTGTTCAGGTAGGAGGCGATCAACCTCGGTTCGGGTTGATTCAGAGAACCGACCAGTTGGGTCGGCACGATATGTAATGTGTGAAAAATACGGTAGTCACACAGAGGTTTTATGTGATGAATGGGAGAGAATGACTGTACAAGACAGGGACAAATTCCCAAGAATAGGTAGCTTTAGTCCAGAAGTGTTACAAAATTTAAGGAGGAGGATATGTCTCGTAAAATCAGCAAAGAGACGAATTCAACATCATGATTATTTACAGTTATGGCACCAGGAAGGTGAGATACAGAGAGGTTTGGCTCTGGCGGCAGGATCTGGGGCAGTCAGGAAGTTGATTGCCACAGCTCCTCCTCCACCATACATTGCAGGAGAGAAGTTGATTGCGGAGAGAAACGCACTGGGTTGTAAAACACAAACTCTTAGTAACCCTGTAAATGTTAATGATGTTAACCAAATAACTCATGCAAGTATTAACCCGTGCAAGATGTACCCTGTTTTGAACCTTCCTCAGGAGTGTGATCAAGAAGACGATTCAGCAACAATTTCAGCTCTCTCTCTTGCAGCCACCATAGCAGAGACCACAGTAGGCACAGCGACACCCACGAGATTAGTGAAAGCCCCTAGCGGAGGGATAGGTGAGGTCGTGTCAACGGGTAAGTACGGCACCATGCACTACACTGAAACAATTGTACCACAACAAGCTGTAGAATCTACACAGGAAGAGGCTGTTAGAATTGCTCCTGTAAGGGTAATAGCAGTTCCCAATGGAAAAACAGATGTGTCTGGAGCCACTCCCATAAGGAACATTGCCATGTACACTCCATTTTCCAGAATGGAATTAAGAACAATAGTGTCCGAATTTCCTGACCCCAGGAAGGATTTAGTTGCTAGCCAAAAATACATCAGGGATCTAGGTAACACTGTAGAACCCAACAACAAGGATTGGCAGATACTGCTAAGAGCTTGTTTACCTTCCAATGTTGACGCAACTCAGTTCTTAGCTGACTGTGCATTGGATAAAGATGTACCGCTTACAGACGTGTACAACAAGGATAATGTAAAAAGGATAAATTTACAGCTAAAGGAGTATTTCCCAGCCGTTGTTAAATGGAACAAGATATTTTCCATTAAGCAAAAGGAGTCCGAAACGGCAACAGAGTATTTTCACCGGGCACTATTAGAAATGGCAAAGTACACTGGTATAGAAGACATTAAGACCAACCCAAACCATCGAGAAGTAGCAGTATCTGTACTGATGGATGGTTTGAAAGAAACATTAAAAGCTAGGGTACAGACCACACAACCATGTTGGCGAGGTCTGTCAGTGTCCACATTGAGAGAGGCTGCTATTGATCACGACAGAAACATCACTAGGCACAGGGAGTCGCAAAGTGATAAGTTGATGTCCGTAAGTATACAGGCGCTGACCACAAGGCAACCTGCGTATGTACCACCGAATCCTGTGGGTAAGGCAAGTGTAATAACATGTTTTTCTTGTAACAGACCGGGACACTTTGCACGAGAATGTAGAACAAAGAATGTACAAAGATCTTTTCAACCCCCTAGACAACAACACAACACACGACATTGGGAGCAGGGTCCACAGAGGCGGAGTTTTGAGCCACATACAGGGGAAACAAAAAGATATCCCCCAAACAGAGACTGGCATGCCTCTGGTAGTTCCCAGCTAACCCCCTCACAAGTAGTTGCTGCCAATGGGATTCAGGGAGGTCAGCATACCCAATAGGGGTGTGGCCATACCTGTAATCTGCAGCCAGTTAAGTTGATTGCCAGTCTTGGAAGCGAACCAGAGATTGCAATCAATGTGGCTGGTAAAACTTTAAACTTTCTTGTAGACACAGGGGCGGCCAAGTCAGTGATAAATTCGACAGTGGGCATGAGAACCACTGGTAGGACAATTCCAGCCATGGGAGTAACAGGAGTAGTCCAGCACTACCCTGTTAGCAAACCAGCCGAGATTACAATAGGGCCTTTGCATACCAAGCATTCCTTTTTGCTGGCTGCATCTGCACCAACTAATCTCCTGGGAAGAGACTTACTATGTAAAATGGGTTGCGTCATTTATTGTACTCCTGAAGGTGTATTCTTGGACATCCCTGAGAATCACGCTCAGGAAGTACGAGACATGTTAGACTCCCCATCAAAATTAATGTCACATTCCATTATGACAAATAGGAATCCATCCCAAGTAGAAGAGATGACATCTCAGATACCAGAGTCGCTTTGGACAAAAGATGGACAGGACACTGGATTAATGGCAAACGTAGCTCCAGTAGTTGTGCAAGTAAAAGATGGTAGGATAGCTCCAAAAATCCCACAGTATCCTCTGAAGCCAGAGGTGGAGCTAGGAGTTTTTCCCGTAATAGAGCGCTTGCTACAACAGGGCATTCTAGTAAGAACGTCCAGCACCGCAAATAGTCCCATCTTCCCTGTTAAAAAGAGTGGGGGGAGGGGTTACAGGCTAGTGCAGGATCTAAGGGGGATTAACAAAATAGTTGAGAGTCAGTTCCCCGTAGTGCCTAATCCAGCTGTCATCCTAATGCAAATTCCTCCCACTGCCAAATTTTTCACTGTTATTGACCTCTGCTCCGCTTTCTTTTCGGTACCTCTGCACCCTGACAGCCAATATTTGTTTGCATTCACATACAGAGGAGTCCAATACACGTGGACTCGGTTACCCCAAGGTTTCATAGACAGTCCAAGTATATTTTCTCAGGCTTTGCATGATTGTTTACAGTCTTTCCAACCAGACAGTGGATCAGTATTGATACAGTATGTGGACGATTTATTACTGTGTTCAGATTCACTGGAAGCATCTCTGAAGGATACGAAACAGCTCCTGTTTCATCTTTCAGACACAGGTCACAAGGTTTCCAAAGACAAGTTGCAATTATGCCAAGCTAAGGTAAAATATTTGGGACACTGTCTAACACAAGGACTGAGACACCTGACCGCTGATAGAATCCAAGCCATTAGAGACATGACACTGCCACAAACCCAACAACAGATCAGGACGTTTTTAGGAATGTGTGGGTATTGCCGTAATTGGATCCCAGGGTTTTCCATATTGGCGCTACCTTTGCAGGAAATGGTCTCTTCAAACAAACCTGATCGGATTTCGCATACAGACGAATCCGAAACAGCATTTGAGAGACTCAAACAGTGTCTAACGCAGGCACCAGCACTAGGTATGCCAGACTATGGGAAACCCTTTGAACTATACGGAACAGAAAGTGCTGGGTGCGCAGCAGGTGTACTAACACAAAAACACGGTGATGCCAGCAGGCCAATTGCATACTACAGCGCTCAGCTAGACACGGTAGCGCGGTCCCTCCCCACATGCTTGCGTAGCGTTGCGGCGATAGCATTGCTAGTGACAAAAAGCGAAGATGTTGTGCTAGGCCACAACCTCACAATCCATACACCGCATGCGGTATCTGCCTTATTGAATTCTGCCCAAACCAGACACGTCTCATCAGCAAGGTTTACGAGATGGGAATTGGCATTAATGGCCCCAGTAAACATCACCATAAGGAGATGCAGCGCATTAAACCCTGCAACATTCCTCCCAGGTGTGCCTGGTCAGGCACAAAGGGTGGGAGGTGAGAGTGATGGGGAAGGAGGATTTAATGCAAAGGAAGATACACATGATTGTATGGAATATTTGACCCAAAATTTTACCGCAAGGCCTGACATCAGTGACAATCCACTGGAAGATGCAGAACTCACGTTCTACACGGACGGTAGTTGTCATAGACAGTCAGACTCGGGAGACTTGTGTACTGGATACGCAGTCGTAGATGACCAAGACACCATAGAAGCGGAACCGCTAGGCCCACCTCACTCAGCCCAGGTTGCTGAACTGGTCGCCCTAACCAGAGCATGTGAATTGGCTAAGGGTAAGTCTGCCAATATCTACACCGATTCTAGATACGCGTTCGGGGTAGTACATGATTTCGGAGCGCTATGGCGTCTCAGAAATTTCATGACGGCAGCTGGTACACCGATAGCGCATGCAGCTCACATAAAAAGGCTTCTAACAGCGATACAGGAACCCGACAGAGTGGCTGTTATCAAATGTAAAGCACATACATATAGCCAAGACCCAGTATCCCTTGGTAACAGCCGAGCAGACGAAGCCGCAAAGCTTGCAGCTGCTACCCCCACACGGACAAACACCACACAGTTGATGGTATTTAATACCATCAACACACAGAAGTTGTGTGAGATGCAGAATTTGTGTTCCACACAGGAAAGAGCAGTCTGGAAGGCAAAGGGATATGGCCAGGAGTCCTCAGGGCTCTGGACGGATGGACATGGTAAACCAGTGGCCCCCAGGGCATACCTTCCATGTCTGGCTGAAGCAGCTCACGGGCTGACTCATCTAGGCAAGGAGGGGATGTGCAAATTGGTAAGAGCATACTGGTGTGCCCCAGGATTCTCCTCTCATGCGGGTAAAAGAGCAATGTCATGCCTTACCTGTCTGAGAAAGAATATTGGAAAAGCAATACCTACAGAACCATCCCATATCCCACCTGCCGGCGGCCCTTTCCAGGTAATACAAATTGACTTCATTCAATTACCCCCATGTAGAAATTTGAAATATGTACTTGTCTGTATAGATGTTTTCTCGAATTGGGTCGAAGCTTTTCCAGCAGCTACAAATACCGCTATGTTTACAGCTAAGAAAATTGTGCAGGAATTTGTATGTAGATATGGTATCCCTAGAATCATTGAAAGTGATAGGGGTACCCATTTTACAGGTGATGTCTTTCAAGGAATGTGTAAGTTGATGGGTATTGATAGCAAGCTGCACACTCCGTACCGTCCACAGGCGAGTGCGAAGGTCGAAAGAGTGAACAGCACTATTAAAAATAAATTGAGTAAAGTAATGGCAGAGACAGGATTGACGTGGCCAGAAGCTTTACCCATTGTTTTGTATAGCATCAGAACCACTCCCAGGTCCCCTCTTAACCTGTCCCCTTTTGAAATTCTGTTTGGTCGACAACCGCATGTCATGATTAACCCTCAGGATGATTTGAAATGTAACAATGAAGTAACTGTAAAATACTTGATTAACATGAGTAAACAGTTGAGGAATCAAAATGATAATCTGAAGTTGGTGATTCCTGATTTACCAGATAGTAATTGTCATGACATTGAACCTGGGGATTATGTAATGATACGAAATTTTCTACGCTCAGGTTGTCTTATTGATAGATGGGAAGGACCATACCAGGTCTTATTGACCAGCACCACAGCATTGAAGGTTGCTGAGAGAGAGACTTGGGTCCATTCATCCCACTGCAAAAAGGTTGCTGATCCAGAGAAGTCCCGTGATAAGGAACAGACGGTAGAGGTTGTATCACTAGAGTGTCTGTTCCAGGAGGACTGAGGCGGCACCTGAGCCTTGAAGACCGAAAGCAGTTGTCGACTCCCTTCTCCCTTTTATTGTTTTTCTCCACTTCCCAGCCCCTCTCCCTTAAAATTTCTTTTTCCCCCTTCTCATTTTTCTCTATTTCCTCCTCAAAGATGGACTTGCCCCAAGAGACTGTGATCCGGATTTTGATGTTAACCATGATGTTGACCAGAGCAGTCTGTTCCGGCGAGAGTACCATAGAGGTCGAAAGAGGTTCTGGAATGGGTTCCGATTATGATGATGGAGGTGTAGTTTTCCAAGATCAACCAAACCAACAAGCAAAGGCGAGTATCAGAAAACGATCCGATAGAAGAAATTGTGATGGATTGTTAGCTGAAGAAAATTGTATCTGTAGGCTCTGTGATAATCTGGTTGAAGATGGATGCATAAAGAAATGCCAATCTAGTTTTAATATCCATATAGACCGGCATCCATTGAGTGACTATCACTCCTTAGTGGGTAACGTGTTAAACCAAACAGATTGTTGGGTATGCTCTCAAGTACCTCAGGGTCACAGCAAATCAGGGCTAGTACCATTTCCTTTAACGTTAGGGGAGGTACTTGAGCTAAGTGGTGGGAGACCGGTGGACCGGAGGTTTAACATCTCCAGCCCTCCTAGTTTGAAGCTCCACCAATACCATGTGGATAGGTCCCTCTTATGTTTTAACATCTCCAATCCTAGAAAACCGGGAAATTGGGAAGTGTCATGGAGTAACCACACCATGACCTTTTCACACAGAGCAGATAGAATGCCTACAGATACAGAGCTCGTACGCCACATAGCCAGTAGAGGAAAATCTTTCCGGTATCGATATACCTTAGGAAATAGGATTACTAGAGTTGGAGAGGTATCACCAGGATACTGTGCACATATCGTACAAACCGATACGTGCATTAGGCAGATGGAAGAATTAGGGTCAGGAGATTTCACCTGGAAGGTTTGTAACATGGTCATGTCCTTCTCCGTCCCATATGTTCTCCCCGATGATGCATATTTCATATGCGGGAGAAAGGCGTACAAGTGGCTTGCCCCAAACTCTGAAGGATTGTGTTATATTGGAAAAGTATTGCCTGAAGTGATGACTGTTACACATGACAAAATGAAGGACATACACCGTGGTGCCCAAGCTCCTTATACTCACACTCATTACGAGCACCGAGTTAAAAGACAACTGTCAGAAAGGTTAGAGCATCCGGCCTCTGATCTTATCCATGAATCCACCGGGATTCAGGTTCTGGTAGCGTTAGATTTCACTCGCACCGCTCGAGGTGTGATGAATTATAAATACATTTCCGCACTCGCCAATTTGTTAGATAATATCACTGAAATGTATGATGACACGTTTAGATACACTGGAAGAGAACTTCAAGCTTATAAAACAGAACTAGTTCAGCATAGGATGGTTCTTAATTATCTTACAGCAGTAACAGGCGGATATTGTGTTACATTGGCAACACAGTACGGCATAAAGTGTTGCACGTATATCACAAATAGCACCGAGGATCCGGTAGAGGTCATAGACCAAAAGATGGACGATATTCTCCAATTGAAGTGGGAATTTCGTCGAAAACACAATCTCACCCTTGCTGCTGTAGGTAATGAGCTGACTGGTTGGGTGTCATGGTTGAACCCGCGAAATTGGTTCTCCGGTTTAGGAGACTGGGCTCAAGGAGTCATAATGGATGTTGGAAAGTTTCTACTATGTATCTTGGGTGTCGTTATATCGATTGGATTGATATTTAGATGCGGGCAGGCTTTAATGAGGTGCAAACAAAGTACAAAAGTGATGAGCTTGAGGAGTGAGGAAACTGTAATTAACCTGGATTTGATTTATGACCCAATGATAGAAACCAGAATGTGATGAAAATGCGATTATACGGTCCGTTTCTTTCACCTGTTTTTCTGCTTTTCTCCCAGATACAAAGACCCCCTTGGACGAGGAAGCTGACGAGACGAGATGTATACAGACAACGGATTGACCAAAGAAGAAGATTTGACAACTTTAAATATGGACACTTGATGAACTTTGCCATGGATCCCCAGTTTCCCTAGTATTTTTAAACTCACGCTAGCCCAACATTTTTGTAAATCTGATGGCACTGACAAAGCTTGTTGCTCATGCCTAAGGAGCAAAACAGCGCAAAGAAGACGACTCTCAACAGATACCGAACACAACTTCAACAACAGATGTACATTTCCCTGACATAGAATATCATTGCATTTTTCGTAAGTGTTCTTTATCTTCATCTCTACAACCCTCAGGTAATGACACACATAGACGATAGGGAATACAGGCACAGATATCAGCAACCACATACCTCCCCCACTCATGTATCATCAACTAAAATGTGCTCCCCATTTTGTTCAAAATCCGAAAAGAGCTCGGTAAAGTTTGACAGCCCATCCACAGACCTGTACCACAGGATAAGAAGGAATTCAAATGTATACTTCGCAATACCTCGAAGCTTGATTTACAACACGTACGGCACGATGATACATGACCCCCCAAACATGGATTCAAACACACATGCTTCTGCTATCTCACTAGGTCATACCCTCTTCACACCTTCTCCTCTCTCCTCCCTTACCCAACCATGGAAATCAATTAACCCCTGACTTACATTTTTCTCCTTAAATGTTTTGTGGCAGTTATTATTGACTGCCAAAGGGTGGACTGTCAAAGTCAGAAAAAATGTCTCAATGCACGTTGCCATATTTGCACCGCACACTGGTCCGCGCTGCGCGTGCGTACGCTCTCCCGTGGAGGCGCATACCCGCAATAGCGTGCACTCGCAGGCGCGGTATGCGTATTTACGGTAGAGTTTATATAGTCGTAGCGTGCGACTCATTCGTTACATATTTTCACAATTAATGTAGTTTATAGATCATGGTCCCTTTGATAGATTCTGAAAGTTTGGTTAAAATACAATGTCCCAGAGCTGAGGAATCCCTCTTTATATCGTACGAAGGGTCTAACAGGAATCATACAGCAGTGTTTGGTACCCATCGGAAGAGTATTTAATTAGCAATATTCCGGTGTTGGTTTGGAGCGTATTAATCGCTCGTGCGAATAGTTATGGACATAAGAAGTTTATGTCCATTTCTATTATTTACTCATACTCAGGTATGCGGCGGGAAACCCAGTTTCCCACCCACCTGAGCTGTTGGAAATCGTCACAGCCCACCTGTATGAATCACCCTATGACCTTTTGTTATGATGCAGGGCCGAATTCCTTCGGCCAATGGACAATGGGATTGTAGGACCAGGAGATTGCATTGTGTGTGGGGCATAAATAGGCAGGCCGACCACATCCAGCTCTCACTCTCTCATCAACGGTTATCTGCTGATAGCCGGGAGCTGGATATCGAGGCGCAGGCGATCATACCCTTTGTGCGTAAGTTTCTCTCCGTAATCATTGTCTTTCTGTGAGCCAATTTCTCTCATCTCATCTCTCTCTCTCTCTCTCTCTGTTCTGTTCTCTCATATCTCCCCTAGACTAGGCTAGTATTGTATTGTATTAGATAGTATTGTATTGTATTGCATTTAGGTCAGTGTAGTATTGTCTTTTTGTATTTATTGTTTAGTTCTGTGGTTAGGAAGTCTCTGTTATATTGTAGTGTATCATTTGTACTGTTATCCCCTTTTACAAGTATATTAGATATAATACAGTTAATAGGCTTTGGAACCTAAACCAGCATCTGTGTATTTCCTATAGTGTTAAGTGTTCACTTGAGCGTCGGTGACGCTCAAGCAGCTTTGTAGTTAGTCAGGTTACACAAGGTTGCACTTACACCCTGTATTCACATTAAGGTATTCCGTGTATTTCATTGGTATAAGGTTTAAACATTAAGGTATAGCGTTGTGAGCGTCTGCGCCGCTGGTGACCACCTCGTGGTTTCGAGCGTAAGCTACGCCATAGCGAATCATTACTCTAGTCATAGCCAATAACGTGTCCTGTGATCCCTGGGCCGTGAGCGAACGTGACGCTTGAGCGTCTCGCCTACGGCTGAGCGATCGTTACGCAACTAGCGTACCATTACGGTACTTCTTAAGTAAACAGCGTACAGTGTTCTTAGCTTCATAAAGGGTTGTTATACGACAAAGGAATTTAGCATTGTCAATGGGAGGGGTGGGGAGTGGGGTAGGGGGTGGTTGATGGTTTTGTTAAGGTTTCGTGTGAGCTGCAGGGGTGGTGTATTTGCATAAGCTGTGTGTCAAGTATGGTGCTACAGTGTTTGGTGGATGTTATTGTGAGGTGTTGTGGGTGTTGGGCAGGTGTGTGTTGTGTGGATGTGGGGTAAAAGTGTACATGGTGTGTTGTTTGTATGTGAAAGGGGGTGGGTGTAGTGAGGTGGGGGGGGGGGGGTTGACGTTGCCTTGTGATTGAGGTATTGACTGACTGTGGGGAGGGTTGTTGTAGGTGGTGCGTGTGGTGGATGTTTGATTGTAAAATGGCCTTGTGGATGGGGATGTTAGTGTAGAGGTGGTGGTATAAATGGGGTATGTGGATGTTGGGAGTGGTGGAGGGTTGGCAGTGGGGGGTATGGAATTTTTCAAGGGGGAACGGATGTGCTGTGTGTGAGGGAGGAACATGTGGTGTGTAGGTGGCTTGAGAGGGAGTGTTGCGTTTGGCAGGGTGTGCATAGGTGCTTAGGGGGTTTTGTGGGTGTAGTGGGGAGGTTAGATGGGTTAGGGATTGAGGATGTATGTGTTAGGGAGTGTGAGGGTTGGCTTTGGATTGTTGATGGTGGTGAAGGTAATGTGTTTGGTGTGGTGGTGTGTGTGTTAGTAGGTTTGGCCTGTGGCCCTGTAAGATGCTGGGGAGGGTGAATGAGTGTGTATGGGCTGAACCGTGGATGGTGGCCAGTGACTGCGTATACAGGGGCAAGGGGTAAGGGATGGTGTAGGTGTTAGGTGGTGTAGTACTTGTTGGATTTGTGTTTGTGGGGTACACGGGGACAGGGGTGGGTGTTGGAACGTGGCATGGGTATGGGAGTTGCACATGGGGAGTGTGGTGGGATGATGGAGGGTATTTGGGGTGGGGTGCTGTAAGGAAGGGGGTTGGGGAGTGGGTTAGGGTGATGGTGCATGGGGTAATGGTTGGGTGGTGTATGTGTGGACGGTGGATGTTAGGTATGGGGTTAGCTTGTTTGGGGGATGTGCTTGTGAGTTGCAGCTGATGTGGTGGAGGTGGGTGAGGTGGAGTTGCGGGTGGGGTTGTGTTGAGGGGTAGGGGTTTTTAGGTGGTGGTTTTGTTTTATGATGTAGGTAGCGATAGCATGCAGAGAGGGATGGTGTTGTGGGCGGTGCATGTGGAAGATGGTTTTATGTGAAAGGGTCATGTGGATGGGGGTGATGTTTTAGAGTGGTGGGTGGAAATGTGGTGTGTACATGATGTGAGTGGTGGAGGGTTTGCTATGGGGGGGATGGCAATCAGGGTGGGTGAAGGCTAAGTATGTGTGTGAGGGAGGAAGGGCTGGTTGACAGGTAAGTTGAGAGGGGGTGCAGGGTGTGGCAAAGCCATGTGCAAGGTGGTGTTGGTGGGGGAGAGGGTGTGGGTGGTGGTGTATGTGGCTTAAGGTTAGGGGTAAAGTTTGTATATGATAGGTTTTGGGTGGCTTTGGGGTGCATTGTGGAGGGGACTGAAGGGACTGTGGTTGATGGAGTGTTTTGCGTTAAGGGGTACATGGATTGGGTGGGCTGTCCCGAAGAAGCTGTGGTTGGTGGCTGAGCAGAGTAAGGATGGATGGTGGATGTGGTCCGGTGACTGTATACTTTGGGCTAGGGGTGGGGGTGTGGTGAGGGGGCGTGCGATGTTGCACTTGGTGGAGTTGTAGGTGTGGGGATAAGGGGTACGGTGGGCGAAGGTGCCATGGCTAAGGGATGTCTGCATAGGAAGATTTGTGTAGGATCGTGTGGTGTGTGCATGGAAGGGTGGGTGGTGAGTAGGTTAGGGGGATGTGGAAGTGTGTGTTGAGGTGCAAGGTGCAGGGTTTTTCTGAGAGGTGGTTGTTCGCTATTGTGCTTGGGTGGTAGATGGATGTGTTTGTGAGGCGTTGTGGTGTAATTGTAGTGGCGGGGTTTGTTGTGTGTTGTCGTTGTGGGTGTGGGAGGGTTGTGTTCATAGCTGTGAGGGTTACTGTTTGCAAAGTTGTTGTTGGTGGGGGGGGGTTTAGGGAGTATGTTGAACTGTTGTGGGATCTGGGGTGTGTTTGGAGGGTGCGTCTATTGTGTTTTTGTGGGAGCGGTGGGTGGATTGTTTATGTGTGTGGCAAGGTGAAGTGGATGTGGTGTTAGGGTGTTTGTTGGGGGCAGAGGTGTGTTGTGTTAGCAGATGTTGGAGTTGGAATTGGCGTATTAGCGGCTTTAGGCTATGGGGGTGGTGTTTTGGGGTAGCTGGTGTTTTGATGGTTTGACCGAATTAGTTGGGTGCAGAGGGAGGGAAGTGGGTGTGCGATAGGGTTAGGGTGGTGTGTGGCTGGATTGTGGAGGGTGTTGAAGGGAATGTGTGTGGTGGAGTGTTTTTTGTGAAGGGTACGTAGTTTGGGGTGTGGTTTTCTGAAATGCTGTGGGTAATGATTTATGGTCCTTGGGCAAGTGTGTGGAGAGGGGTCACTGCCTGTATATGTTTTTGTGTAGGGGTGAGGGATGGGGTTGGTGATAGGAGGTGTAGTGTGGGATGGAGTTGGGTGGCAGGGGGATGGGTGAGGGGGATTGAAGTTGGCATGGGTGGAGGAGGTCCACATAGGATGGGTGGTTGGATGGTGGAGGGTATCTCTGTACAGTATTTTCTATTTGCGTACTAATTAGCACGAACAGGTAATTAGTACCCTAAATAGAACATACTGTACAGATATACTAAGTATGGTGATTTGGCATCCAGGAACTTAGGGAGGAGCTTTTATCTCTCTCTATTATACATAGAAAGATTAAACTTGCCACTGTACGTTACAAGCTGTTTGTGCTAATTAGTACACTAGTAGAACATACTGTACTGAGCTACTAAGGACAGTGATTTGACATCCAGGAACTTAGGGCGCTTTTATCTCTCTCCATTATACATAGATTAAACTTGCCACTGTATGTTAGAAGCTGTTCGTGCTAATTAGTACACTAGTAGAACATACTGTACAGAGATACTAAGGATGGTGATTTGGCATCCAGGGACTTAGGGAGGAGCTTTTATCTCTCTCTGTTACACTTAGAAAGTTTACAATGGAGAGAGATAAAAGCTCCTCCCTAAGTTCCTGGATGCCAAATTACTGTGTGTATAGTTTATACAGACACAAATGAACATGTTAAAACACTTGTGTATGCAGACGCAATTAATGTGTGAAAGGAATAATGTAGCTCATTGACTTTACAGTATGTAAAGTGCACCAAATGAGCATCCGAGTTCCCTAAGAGCATAAACGAACACCAATGGGAAGGAATCGCTCTTTGCAGTACTTTTACACATGAACTTGTGAAACTTCCATACGATGTTGTGGGCTAGCGATGAAGGTGATGATAACATAGGACCCATCTGTATATATATATATATATATATATATATATATATATATATATATATATAATATAATATAATATAATCGTATGTATGTATGTATGTATGTATGTATGTATGTATGTATGTATGTATGTATGTATCAGCATAACTCTGGAATGCCTGGAGCAATTTACACCAAACTTGGTACACATGCCTTACAATCTGGGAAAAATACTGTGGGGGTAAGACACCTCTAGCACCCCTAGGGGTGGGGGTGGGAAGGGGGTGAAATTAAAAAATCCATAGTTTTCGGCATAACTCTGGAATGCCTGGAACAATTTACACAGAGGCACACATGGATATGGGCAGAGGCACCCACGTGTAAGGGCAGAGGCACCCACGTGTAAGGGCAGAGGCACCCACGTGTAAGGGCAGAGGCACCCACGTGTAAGGGCAGAGGCACCCACGTGTAAGGGCAGAGGCACCCAAGTGTAAGGGCAGAGGCACCCACAGGTAGGGGCAGAGACACCCACAGGTAGGGGCAGAGACACACACGGGTAGGGGCAGAGACACCCGCGGGTAGGGGCAGACGCACCCACAGGTAAGGATACAGGCACACACGGGTAGGAGCATAGGCACCCACAGGTAAGGATACAGGCACACACGGGTAGGGGCAGAGGCACACACAGGTAGGGGCAGAGGCACCCACAGGTAAGGATACATGCACACACAGGTAGGGGCAGAGGCAAACACGAGTAGGGGCAGAGGCACCCACAGGTAAGGATAGAGGCACACATGGGTAGGGCTAGAGGCACTCACGGGTAGGGGCAGAGGCACCCACAGGTAAGGATAGAGGCACACATGGGTAGGGCTAGAGGCACTCACGGGTAGGGGCAGAGGCACCCACAGGTAAGGATAGAGGCACCCACGGGTAGGGCTAGAGGCACTCACGGGTAGGGCCAGAGGCACCCACAGGTAAGAATAGAGGCACAAAGGGGTAGGGGCAGAGACATATACGGGTAGGGGCATAGGCATACGAGTAGGAGCAGAGGCACCTATGGGTAAGGGCAGATGCCACACGGGTAGTGGCACAGGCACACACGGGTAGGGGCAGAGGCATACTTTAGTTTCAAAGCTAAGTAAGGAATCCTAGGGCCCTTTGACATAGAGTCAGCCTGCAAACCTAACATATTTAACATACAGCAGGCGGAGCTTGGCCTGTCATCCCAGCATGTACAGCACTGAACAGGGCTGCAGCAGAGGTGGGACGGGGCAGAAAAGGAGGCGGATTATTCTCCTCAGCACCAGCATTTTGACAGCATCAATCCGGGGAAAGTCAGAAGTGCGGCCTGACAAAGATTGGCATTATTCTTTCAATTTTGTAGCGAAGCATGGGTATTCAGCTAGTATATATATTTCTGCAGCAGGTTTCATTGGATTCCACAGGGAAACATCAGGGTGTAGAGTGGATCTTGATCCAGAGGCACCAACAGGCTAAAGCTTTAGGCTGTCCCACGATGCATTGGGGCCTCCTCTATAACCCCGCCTCCAGGCACTGTGAGCTCAGTTTCAGTTGGTGTCTGCAGCAGCAGGTCACTTAACAGGTGGGCTGCACTGGGCAGCCCTGAAAAAGCTTTTTCTGACAGAAAATTTCACTTCAGTGCTACAGCTCCATCACCTCCCAAGCGGTATCGCATACTCCCACAGCCTGTTCCTGGGTAGTTGCGGTGTAGACGCTTCGGCTTTAGGCACACGGTCGCAGTCACACTCATGGTTCGCGTGGCTGCTACAGGGAGGAGGTAAGAGGGTCCCCCAGGCGGGACCCGCCATTAAATCGCATTCTGTCTGCATCCTAGGGAGACGGGTCACGGCACTGGCGTGGACACTGTCACCAAGCAGGGACCCCACTAGACCACCAGGGTAAAAGAGCACAGGTTGGGTGTACGAACGCCCCATTTAATAAGGCTCGCTAGTACTTGGGGTGGAAGTCCAGCATAGGGGAGCTGGCGCTTGACCTGTAGCCTCTCCCTGGCCCAGGGCGACATCTACTGCAGATTTTCCCACCCTGGAGCTGCCTCACACTGAGAGGCTGGGCGCCATCTTATAAGCATAGTTGCAGCTAGTCTCTGGGACTGCAGGGCAAGGTCTCCCTTGTAAAGCCACCTGTATACAGTGCTGTGACTTTACAAACACTTGAGTATTCTACATGTCTTTATAGTGTTAGTTAAGAAAAAGTGTACCTATTACAGGATAAATTGTATCATACATCTCCCAGTCAGTCCGCAGCTCCTGTAACCAATCAGGAGTCACCCTGGGCTGTGTTCACAAACCTACTGGGTACTCTGGTGGAACGCCTTATGCCTCCTTTGGGACGACCTGTACCACTACAGCCACAAATTGTCCCCATGGTTAATCCGCCTTGGGCGGAAAATTTGTCTAACCAGTTGCAACAATTAAATCATTCCTTGGTCAGACGAAAATCTACTCCAGATCACTCTAGTGCACAGGTTCTCAAACTCGGTCCTCGGGACCCCACACAGTGCATGTTTTGCAGGTTTCCTCACAGAATCACAAGTGACATAATTAGCTCCACCTGTGGACCTTTTAAAATGAGTCAGTGATTAATTAATACACCTGTGCACTTGATGGGTTACCTGCAAAACATGCACTGTGTGGGGTCCTGAGGACCGAGTTTGAGAACCACTGCTCTAGTGTCTCTGGGTCATATAAGCGGGCTGCTTCCTCCTCACAATCCACAAATCTCTCAGATGTTTCATCTGAAGAGGAGGGGGAGCATAATGTCCTGTCAGACACTGAATCAGATGTTTCTGATGACGATCCTCCATTGCAAATTGATGTCCCTGCCCTTGTGGTTGCTATTAAGCAAATCCTACAAATCACTGATGATGCATTTGGTGGACATCAGGCAGGAGCCCTGGTCTAATCAAGGGAAGAAATTCCCTCTGTCTAAACGGGCCTTGGCTCGCTATACTCTCCCTGCAGAGTTATTTAACATACCCTCCAACATTTTACACATAAAAATTGGTACAAATTAGAAAAGGGGGCGTGGCTATGGGTAAAGGGGGCGTGGTAATGTCCCTTTTCCTATACTTTCAATGGAAGTTTGGAGAGCCAAAAATCGGTACAGACCATAAAAAAAAGTTACTGTACCTTATAAAAAAGGTACAGTTGGAGGTTATGATGTAACAAGGGGGAAAATTCACTGCCGGCGGATTCTCATGCCACCCGCCTAGTGGTGTTGTCCACTCTGCCTGTCACCACTGTCAGTTCACTGAAGGAACCGAAAGATAAGCGTGTGGAGGGATGCCTGAAATCTATTTACTCCCTTACATGTGCTCAAGGGCGTAGCTACCATAGGTGCAGGCAGTGCATCTGCTATGGGGCCCAGAGCTGAGAGGGGCCCACCTTCCCTGTGACAGTTACATGTGTTATATACATTTTTCGCCATTGGGTGGTACGTAGGGGTCCTTTCAAACTTTTTCCGTGGGGCCTGCAATATATCTAGGTAAGCCCCTGCACCTGCTCATTGTTGTGTGGTATAAAATGAACCGAAGGACATTTTTAATGTTATATTATATGAACTGGGGCACTGTAATGAGGCACAATATGAACAGGAATCACTATATATCATAATGTGAATTGGGGATACTGTGCGGCATAATGTGTACTGGCAGCTCTGGAATGTGACATAGGGTGAACTTAAGCACTACTGCATTTCATAAAAGAAACTAGGGCACTACTATGGGGCATAACATTAAATAAGGCTCTACTGTTGTTCAGAAAATGAACTAGGGCACTATTATAGAGCATAAAATGAACAACTGCTGCAGAAAAGTGTCTCTCTGGAAGCATTGGGATGGGGGCCCCTTCAAAATGTTGCTATGGGGCCCACAAAGTACTGGCTACGCCCCTGCAGATGCTGTACATAGGCCCACTATTGCGGCCTCTTGGGCTGCAAACGGAATTGAAGCATGGGTTCAGACATTAGAGGAAGAGCTGCCTCAGGATATATCTGACAATGCCAGACAATACCCGTCTCACATTACCACAGCCAGCTATTACATTCAGGAGGCGTCCTCTGAGTTAGCAGCCAAGGCATCGACTACAAAAACAATAAAACAGCGCTTCTTGAAAAAAGGTGTGTTTTTATTTTTGCATTATTATAACAAATTTAACACATTTAATGTATATGACAATAAAAAAAAAAATCACACTACAAACACTGGCCGGTATTGACATTTAAAAAAATAGTCCATAGTCAGTACCCACTGACTAAAATCATAGGGTAAATGTTAGGAAACGCCCAAAGATTAATCAAGGTTAATATGCAAAAGCTTCCACAGAGAGTACTGTTTAGTTAGTATGTTACTGTTAGTCAAATTGCAGTCAGGGTTAGTGAACAAAAGCTTCCACACAATGCTGTTTGGTTAGTATATTACTGATTATCAGATTGCAATTGCTGACAGATCCTTCGATTATAGAACTGAATAACAGAATACAGTCACTGGCAAACCATAATTCAACACGGCTTTGTCACCTGTTAAATTGGTGTTATAATGGTTCCTCCCGGCTCCTAGTGCTTTAAACCCAGTAGTGGTGCCATATCTGGAGTGCCCATATCAAAGAACTTTGGGGCAGATGTATTAACCTGGAGAAGGCATAAGGAAGTGATAAACCAGTGAGAAGCGCAAGGTGATAAAGGCACCAGCCAATCAGCTCCAATATGTAAATTAATAGTTAGGATCTGATTGGCTGGTGGGTTTATCACCTTGCACATATCACTGGTTTATCACTTCCTTATGCCTTCTCCAGGTTAATACATCTGCCCCAATATTACCTGCAGGTTTGCTTTGCCGAGGATAAATAACCGGTACCGGGTATTTGTAATTGCTTCCTCAGAGAAGGCTTCCTTCTAAGCAGTAGAATTTGCAATCCTTTGGATTGCATGCTGGGGGCCGCCCAGCATGCTAATTGCCCCCTCTTGACCACGCTGAAATGGTGGTCGCACCGATCGCTAGAAATAGGGTAGCTCCAGGAGGCCCGCCGCCAATTTAGTCATCGCCGCGCCCGGCAACACTCTGTCTCTGCCTTGGAAACGGAGCCGTGCTTCCCCCCCACCCCTCCAGGATGGGTGCTATGATGCGCCCGCGGGGCAATCGTAAAAATTCCGGTTGGGTCACTCTTTGCGATCCAACCTGAATTAGCCCCAAAGTCCATAGCAGGTGGATGTATTCAAGGTTTCTTCTTGTGCTACTACATCAAAAACTCAGCTCCTGTCTCCTTGATCTCTTCATTCGAGCTCTACAAAAAGCTGAGAAATCTAAATAACTTTAAGAAGAAGGCAAACAGAAACGTCTTTGAACATCAAGAAGGCAGATGAAAGGCTCCGTCCAGAGCCTCCAGGATGCTTGTAATTATTTTTGCAAGCGAAAGCCTTTGTAGCAAGAACAGTGTTCTGAAAGAAGCCATCGCTAAACTGTGCAAAGTGTAGCATTTCTACTGCAGCCCAGGAAGAAAGGGGAAATGACTGCATGGCAGAACAGAGAATGATTACAGTCTCCGGTTATACCTCTCTGTGAAGCCTCTGTAATTACAGAACGTGGAGAGAGCATTTCAGAATCATGAAACTGAGCTTTTTAATTGTTTCCCTGCTGCATAAATTAATATATAGCCATTCAGCATTTCTTTCCCAGGGGAGGCTGACAACTAGCAAATAGTATTTCCCAGGGGAGGCTGACAACTTGCCAGCTGATGTAGACCCCTCTGTGTGACTGATCAATCCATGTGTTCCTGTTGGGTGATAAAAAGACAGACTTTAGGAAGTCACTTGTCACATGGATCAGATGGGATAGGAGTTACAAGTGGACAAACATGCAGTGTCACACTGGGGTGCAGGGCGGTAACTAGGTGTGTGCGGAGCGTACTCCACACATAGGGGGTTATTCTGAGTTGATCGCTCGTAGCAACTTTTTGCTGCTCGTGCGATAAACCCGACGCCG
Organism: Pseudophryne corroboree; assembly: GCF_028390025.1. Taxonomy (NCBI): domain Eukaryota; kingdom Metazoa; phylum Chordata; class Amphibia; order Anura; family Myobatrachidae; genus Pseudophryne; species Pseudophryne corroboree. Next base: position 718,989,701 of record NC_086446.1, read on the forward strand.
CCTGTGGGGGAGTGTATTTTAGCATAGTAGGGATGTGATGGCTTGTGCAGCCCCGCTGTGCTAAAAAAATTTCTAGCAAAACAAGACCAGCCCTATACCTACTTACCATTTGCGACGGATCCAGCGATGCAGGTCCCGGATTTGACATCAGACATCCGCCCTCAAAATGCCTGGACACGCCTGTGTTCGCTGGACCACTCCCGGAAAATGGTCAGTTGACGGCCCGACATGCCTTCCTCCTGTTAATCTTCTTGCGGTCGCCGCTGCGACCGCTTTCCTCATTACCAGCGTTGTTGCGGGCAACGACGCGTGTGCGCAGTTCCAACCTGATCGCACCAATGCGAAGAAGTGCAGCATGCGATCGGGCCGGAATGACCCCCATAGCGCTGCAGGCCAGGGGGCGCTGTTGGCGGCACTTGTCAATTATGAATTATCTAATGATTTTTACTTACAGCTTCTACCCTTTTTGAAGCCCATCATCTCCTGACCGCCCCTGTCTCCTACCCCCACCCCTTTTGTTGCTAATACCTATACAACATTCATGGACTTGACGTGATAGCTCTTTGTTGTTCAGTTGCACTATCCTTTGTTGCATTTCGGGATGCTGATGATTCGAACCCGTTACCTATGACATTGCAGTCGGACACTCTATCTGCCCTTGCATAGAAAGCTAGAGAATTCCCAGCTGGAGAGTTTTAACTATTTGAAGCTTACCTTGTACTTTGTGATGGGGGGGGTCAGCGTTGCGGCTGGGCAGATCTATGTAGTGTGTGGCTGCAAGGGATTGGATGTGTGATTGCATGGATCTGCTCCATTATGGTGCTGGCTATTTTTTTATGGGGTACAGATAGCTTCATATAGTCATAAATATCCAAGTTTTTATGTGGGATCAAGTAGCTCGGCGGGAGGGGTGTTTGGTTGGAATGCAGCAGTTTGTGGATTTGAGTCCTGGGTGTGACAGTATATTGAAATGTGTTATTTAACGAGGGGTATTGTGGCTGAATGGGGCAAACTCTCGGGTTGAGTCCATGAATGTGGTATAAAGAGGATTCCTGTCCAAATCCATTTTCTTGCAGTGTTCTATAAATGTGTGTGTATTGTATACACCAATTTTCTTTCTAGGCACTAGGCACCAAAAAGTCTAGATACGGCTCTGCTAGGGCATGACTGCCCCAGCAGGGAATGTAGTGGGAGGGTCCCAAGCTTAAGGGGTTTGTGCAGTAAAGAGTCCCATGTGATGTAGGGGTGTCTCATGCAAAACGGTGTTTAGACGGATGCCTCTCTGAAACTCCTCTGAATGGCTGGCAATGGCAAGGGCCGGTTCGGATCCAGATGAAGATTGTCCTGCTCCAGTAGGTAACACCTGACGCGTTTTGCTGCATCTAGCTTGCAGCTTTTTCACTCTTTACTGCACAAACCTATAACGGTATAAACAAGGGATATTGGACTCTCAACTTATATAAGAGACTCTTGCTATTGGACTTCATCTACATCCAAGGGCATCATTTGGAACGGATTGTTTGCACTGTATTACGATACATGTCCTGACCCAGTATCCCGGGTAAAACATTCCCTTTTTAATTACATGAATTCATGTGGCACATCATTTATTGCATAGGATATTGTTTTTAAATAAATTGTTAATTTTTAATTGATATATTTAGTGAAAGTATTTGTTCTTTCCTCTTGGAGCGCAGCCTCCCCTTTTGTTGTAGATATGAAAAGAATAGGACCCCTTTATAAAGAAGGGGACAGGGGTGTGTCAGGACCACCTACTTTGATTGGCAGGAGGGCTAATTTTGGTATACAGGTACACCACCAATAATCCGACACCTGCAGTTGGCATCCCATCTGCCGGGATATCATATGTGCCGGTATATCATATCTATCCCGCTAGGACATGTTAAAAAAAAAAATCAAACTTACCAGGGGATAAAAAAGCGCTGCAGCCTCCGACAGCGGGAATGTCCCTGAAATCAGGGCCGGATTAAGCCTTGGGGGTGCCTGGGGCACTCAAGACAGGGGGGCCCCGGTGGAAGATGGGAGGGGGGTGTATATTAGATTGTGCATACCTCCCAACATGTCCTAATCCAGGAGGGACAAAATGCTGTCTACCTGGACTTCCCTCTTAATATATGATTGGCGTTTAATATATGATTGGCGTCACCTGTGTTGAACTATTTCATTGATAAGAAAGGTGTTTCAACACAGATGATTGCAATCATAAATTCCAGGGAAGTCCAGCTAGAGAGCATGTTGTCCCTCCTGGAATGGGTCATGTTGAGAGGTATGGATTGTGTATATTAAATTTAAACCAATGATGTACATTAGTTTTAAACTAATAGTTTCATAATGCCTGGGTACTGTTTATTATTATTATTATTATTATTATCCTTTATATGGCGCCACAAGGGTTCCGTAGCGCCCAATTACAGACAACATAAATAAATAATCAAAACAGGAAAACAGCAACTTACAGTTGATGACAGTATAGGACAAGTACAGGGTAAATAAACATAGCTACATCAGCAGATAACACTGAAATAAGTATCAGGTGGCAGAAGACTGCTGGAGTTGATGCAGTTGAAGATTATTAAAGTAAGAGAAATAGCTCCACTTAATTGAAAGACAACTATTATATACATTTTCCTTGTAGTGGAACAAAGCAACTTAATCTTCAAATACACATAGAAAAATAAAATAATTTATCTTGTCAAATGCAAGAATAGCAGAAGGCCTCTGCATTACTTACACACTGGGACAGGACTCAGGAGGACTCTGTGTGTGTGTGTGTGTGTGTGTGTGTGTCTCTATCTCTAGACCCAAATGGTTTATTTGCATAACAGTAGACTCAGACACCCCAGCAGGGAAGAGGAGAAGCTGTGATCCCTAGGTCATTTACAGTACAGCTCTCTCCACCCTCCTATCTCTCCTCTTGTCGGAAAGCTCTATCGGTAGTTCATGAAACATGATACTCCTGCGTCTCTGTCTTCACTGCATACCGTCTTGCTCACATTCTGGATGCTGATTCTGCTGCTGCTTAAGGGGAAAAGCTAGTGATGTCAGTGTGTTCTGCCTAGGAGGGCCCCCTGACAAAGGGGGGCCCGGGGTACAGTATTATCCAGCACCCCCCCCCCCCCCCTTAATCTGGCTATGCCTGAAATGCGCACTCTCTACCTTTTATAACTGATTTAAATATCTTGTCTCATGACTGTAAAGTCTTGTGTATGCACTAGGGTTGCTATATTTTAAAAATACAATCCAGGTGTCAGGTTCGGTTTTACTTGTGTCCCCGGAGGGGGCGCTAGTGGGTCAGTGGAGGTAGGATGGAAGAAGTGAGGAGGCTGGATTGGGTTTCTGCGCATCAGCGCAATGGTGTTTTATTAACATAAAGTTCACACAATAAGGCAGCAGAATAACGTGCAGGAATAGTCAATAAAAAGTATGCAATGGAAATGGTGCAGCTTGGAAGCTCAGAGTCTATGGAGGAAATGGTAATGATAGATAAGTTCACTGGTGTGAGAACCAGAATGGTTTAAAACGTGGAGCCAGCAGAGATGGTAATAAATGTGTAGCAAACCTGGTAGCAGATGCAGGAGACTCAGGTGGAAGTCCACAGTGTAGTTCGTTAGGCACAGGCAGCTAGCAAGCTGCTTCACAGGTGAGGTGATGGAATGCACCTGGAGAGAGTCTCTACTGCTGAGGCTGAAGCACACAGTGGTTGTAGATAGGTGTGGAGCCAAATACAAATGCAGGGATTGCTGATGCTTGTAGTTCCACAGAAATGCAGGAAGGTAACCAGGAACACGGAGTAACAGGTAGGTAACCAGGAACACGGAGGAATCCAGGCACATGGGTTGCAGGAGTGACACAAAGTTCAGGACAACCACAGGCTCACCCTGCAGCTCCTGATATACCCCCTGGTGTGCAGACATTGGTTGGAGTGGGAAAAGGAGGTGCGGCCAAGCTCCGGATTGGCCGCCGTACTCTGACCAATGGAGACTGTCATGGCGGCGCCCATGCCGCGGCCCGGCGGGAACGCGGCGTGCTCACACGCCCGCTGTTACCGGAGCGTTCCTAGGCCCAGGATGACGTCTGGCGGCAGAGGAGCGGACGACAGCAGAACGTAGGGACCCCGGACGGAGTCCGCACCGACGGACAGATGTGGCTGTGGTGAGTCGATTCCTGACACCAGGACAGTTATACATTAAGTACATGATAGAAATAGATCCCAGCGCTTCTATATTAGGCTACACAAATAGAAATCAACAATGGGATTGCTGTGTACACTTATATAGAAGCACTGGGATCTCTTTCTACTGTGTACTTACTGTACAACATATTCAGCTGCACTATATGTGTATATGCAAAGCTAATTCTTCTAGGTATGAATGATATAGACCCAGTTTAATGTTTGTGGAATGCATGGTTGTTTTTGTAAGGTAATTTACTGCTTGGCATTTGAGGGGGTGCGGGTGTGGCTACAGATTTCAATTATTGGTTTCACTTGTAGTAGTCCTCTAGTTAAGTTCAGTGGTGTAGGCTGTGTAAAGCCGTTTGGCTGTGCATTGACTATCTAAGCGTGCATTGTATCAAAGCGTGATAAAATTGCCACATAACAGCAGCGTTCTATCCGCGTCCAATCGAAGTGAAAAAGAAGGAAAACAGAAGGACACCAATCTAACAAAACAAAGAAAACTGAATAACTAATAACAAATGTGATTAATTTCTCAGATCACTCACCTCCTGATTGTTCTATCTGATTAAATAGCACGGAACTACCTTACTTGGACAATTCAAAAACCATCCATTTCACCTACAAATGCTTGTATCTGTATTATTGTAATTTTGTTCTTTAAGCACAGCTGCACCAATGCAATTTTACCTGCAAACACTTAAAACATCTAACACAATTACCATCGCTTCTTAAACCTCTCACAATCCTTTCATTACTTAGACTCCAGATACATTTCTGCATCCACTTATCTACGCTTTTGACTCATTTCATATGAAATCTACACCCATTAAGCCTACACTGCTTTTCTCCCCTGCATTTCTGCAATTCTTCTGCTCGGATTCCCTTACACTCTCTTACTTCCACTTTCCCTTAACCTATTTACCTACTTAACACTATGTCAAGGCTTTCTTATACTCCCCACATCACTCAGTGTCTACCTAATAATGTATCTTTATCCTTCCCCCCTAGTCTCCTACACGTCCTCCTCTCTCCCCTCCTCTGTCTCCCCTCCATCCCTCTGTTTCCTTCCCCCTCCTTTCCTGTTACCCCACTTTCATTCACCTCTGCCCCATGGTCCTGCTACCCCACAACTCAGCCCTGCTCCCTCTCTCCCTTCCCTGTCACCTCCCCACACCCCCATCCACATCACACTGACCTCCCTCCCTGCCCACCTCCTGCAGTTTCCCCTCCTAGCTCAGGCACCTGCACCATTACCACTCTCTCATCATCCCTGCCCTCAAAGTTAATCTCACCTCATCGCTACAGCAACCCTGATAATCTCATTCACATCTCTCCCACAAACTCATACCCCCTATCCTGTGCCCTCTGGAATTCCAGATCTGTTTGTAACAAACTGGTCCCCACTCATGACCTTTTCATTTCCAACTCCCTACACATACTAGCCATTACTGAAACTTGGATTACGCCCTCTGACACTACTTTTCCTGCTGCTCTCTCGGCTGGGGGCCTCACATTCACACACACACCCCGACCTGGGGGTCGCCATGGGGGTGGTGTTGGGGTCCTTTTACCTTCTAGTTACTCCTACCAACTCATACCACCAGAACCATCCCTTACATTCTCTATATTTGAGGTCCATACTATACGCCTCTTCCAACCAGTACATCTTAGAGTAGCTGTCATTTACTGCCCCCCTGGCACTGCTTCCAAATTCATCGACAACTTTGCTTCCTGGCTTCCTCACTTCCTCTCTTCTGACATTCCCTCAATTATCCTAGGTGATTTCAACATCCCTATTGACATCCCCACACAATCCCCAGCCTCTAAACTCCTTAACCTCACCTCTTCACTTGGTCTCTCCCAGTGGACCTCCTCACCCTCCCATGTGAATGGGAGCTCACTGGATCTGGTCTTCACTCACCGCTGTGATATTTCAGATTATCCAACTCCCCATTTCCCCTCTCTGACCACCACTTGCTCTCCTTTAACCTATCTCTCTCGACTTCCCCATCTCTACTTCCTAAGGCTACCATCACTAAGCGTAACATTGAAGCTATTGAGACCACATTCCTTTCCTCCTTGTTTGACTCACTTCTCTCTCCTATTCTCTCTCTCTCATGTCCTGAACAAGCCACTTCCACATACAATGCATCCCTTACTTCTGCTCTTGACTCTGTTGCTCCACCCTCGCAAATTAACACCTCAACCCTGGCACACCAAATGCACCAGATATCTGCAAAAATGCTCACGTACTGCTGAGCGACACTGGAGGAAATCACGCTCTAAGGCAGACTTTCTCCATTTCAAACTTCTGCTCTCATCCTTCAGTGCTGCCCTTTCTCTTGCTAAACAGTCATACTTCAAGAACCTCATCTCCTCCCAGTCTTCCAACCCCCGGCGCCTCTTTACCACTCTCAACTCACTCCTCTGCCCACCTCCACCTCGTCTCCCTTCCTCTGCTCTTGACTTTGCCACTTACTTCACATCCAAAATTGACTCCATACGTCAGGACATCACACCAGACCATCAGTAACCAGCCTTCTCCCATCCCTTACCAACCCTCCCCATCGCTCGCACCAACTCTAACATCTTTCTCCCATGCATCTGGAGAGGAAGTCATGGCCCTCATTCGTTCCTGTCCCCTCACCACCTCCCCACTTGACCCTATCCCCTCCCGCCTCCTCCGCTACCTCTCTCCTTCTGCTTGTTCCCATCTTTCCCACCTTCTCAATCTTTCCCTCTCATCAGGCACTGTCCCCTCTGCCTTCAAGCATGCACTCATCTCTCCTATTCTTTTTTTTTTTTTAACATGTTTTTTATTGAAGCAATGCATTCAGACATTGTACATAATCAGAGAAAAGATCTTAAATCATGACAACGTAACATATAATTCAGACAAATTAGTAAAACAGTTTTTAACACAGCGTACAAGACAGCGTGATAAGTTATTATACGGGGAACTAACAAAAGGCGTATGATAATCACAAGCGAAGTAGATAATGCATTGCTCCAAACTCCATTTTCTCAAAATTTTCCCAACCAAATTGGGGAGAGCATGAGCTACGGCCGTAGCCCATGGTCAAAAAATAAACTACAAACTAAAGTGCCAACTATCTATGCAGTGGAAATTATTTTACGGCATAAGGTAAAGAAAGTAGGGCTGAAGGGGTTATCAAATACATAATACCTGTATCTCCCCTCCACAATCAAAACAGTATCAAGGAATACCCTAATTCTAATGAGTTGATATAATGGGATATAAAAGAAAAAAACAAAGAAACATATATCCGTGTAGATATCAGTACATGGATAATAGGCCTTGAAAAATCTAAAATAAAATAAAAAACATCTGTGTGTACTGTTCATTAGCAGTAAATATTATACTAGTCGATAGGGCATAGACCACTACAGAGTATTCCGCTGAATGACCAGAGTGAGAGAGGTCTTAAAACAAGAACATGAGCATTAAAACCAAATGGTACATAACTACAAATACTGTATACTGCAAGCGAACATCATAATAATTACCTGATACGGCCTAATGGGCCAGAGCATAAGGGTGTGACAGATACTGTATATATAAACTTAAGCATAGGGCATATAATGTACTGCAGTAATCAGCTTCAAAAATCTGGTAGGCCACAAAGCACAGACGGGTATATACAATACTAAATCCACTATTCCCTACATTACAAGAAAAACAAAAAAAAGAATAAAAATAAAATGAATAATAATAATAATAAAAGAAATGTAGGACACGTGTCCAGTAGAACCCTCTACTTCTCATAAACTGGTAAGTGTCATAAAATAAGGTCAATAGGAAAAAAGAGGTAAAACAAAAGTTATTGACAGCCTCTTCATGTTATTGCCCCTATAAGGCCTGGAAACAGGGATAAGATATACACGTTGGGAGGCAAGACAAATCCCCTTGCGGGCAGCAACCATACAGCGAATGCCGGGAAAGCCAGCCGGTAACTGTAAGCAGGTACAAATAGATATGTGTCGACTGGCAACTGCCATTGGTGACAGTGCAAGATTTCCAATGACAGTGATTCCAAGATGTAGTAGTCATGCCATATAGGGTAGGGGGCTGACATCCGAATGCCCAAGTGTCCAGCAGGTAGTCCACAGTCCATCTTAATATTAGAACACAAGCCGCCCGGAATGGGAAAAAGGTTGAATGTAGTGGGTTTAATCCCCTCTGGGTGCTGAGAACTTGAGGTAGGAGGGCCGGACATCACAGCAGTTGAAGAGGTTGCATTCGTAATGGTTTCTGCGGTCCGGGAGAGGGAATCAGCAGGCATCATCACAGTGCCCAAGCGAGACAGCAGGCGGGCTACACAATCCTCCAGGAATGGCATCAGTAAGTCACTAAGTTCTTGTGCCAAGCGATTTGCAAAGGTGGTATGCATATCCAAAAAGGCAGGGGTCGCCATTAATAACTGTATGTAGGGAAGGTGTGTGGCTTACAGTCCTGGCCAGTAGCAATCTAACTCAGCGTTCAGAGTTCCAGCAGAAAAGTTCAATGTGAAGTGAGAAATTCCACAGCAGGCAGCTATGTTTCAGGTAGCAGGATAAGCCCCGACCGCGTATTATTGCTAAAGACGAAAGCAGCACTGTAGGGGAAACAAGCAAGTACTCCCCCACGATCACGCCCTAAGATGGCTGCTGGCGGTCATACACGCCTGAAACCTTGCAGGCTAGACTCCGGCGTGACAGAAGCGGCTCCGGACCCGGGACACGGACACAAAGCTGCAGCAGGTTATAACGGTGTCAGCAGACAGCCTTTGGTGCAGAGTCCTGGGTTGTTTGTACACTTTAGAGGGAAGTCTGGAGATCAGGGTCCGGAGCCCATGTAAAAAGCAGCCACTCTGGGTGCCCCGCCCACCGGAAGTAATCTCTCCTATTCTTAAAAAACCTACCCTTGATCCAAACGCTCTCTCCAACTACCGACCCATCTCTCTCCTCCCTTTTGCCTCCAAACTCCTTGAGCGTATTGTCTACAACCGCCTTACTACCTTTCTTTCCTCACACTCACTGCTTGACACATTCCAGTCTGGCTTCCGTCCTCTCCACTCCACTGAAACTGCCCTTACAAAAGTATGCAATGACCTCCATGCTGCTAAATCTAAGGGACACTACTCTCTACTTATTCTACTGGATCTCTCTGCTGCTTTTGACACTGTGGACCATCCTCTCCTACTGCAAATTCTTCACTCCATTGGTCTGCGTGACACTGCCCTATCTTGGCTGTCTTCCTACCTTTCTGACCGTTCATTCTCTGTCTCCTCTCATGACTCTACCTCCCCCTCACTTCCACTAACTGTAGGGGTACCCCAAGGTTCTGCCTTGGTCCTCTACTCTTCTCTCTCTACATGTCCTCACTAGGTAAGCTCATTAGTTCTTTTGGTTTCCAATATCATCTCTATGCTGATGACACTCAAATCTCTTTCCTCTCCAGACCTCTCCCCTGCTCTCCTCACTCGTATCTCCAACTGTCTCTCTGCTACCTCTTCCTGGATGTCCTAGCGCTTTCTTAAACTTAACATGTCTAAGACCGAGCTGATCATCTTCCCTCCCTCCCGCATAACCTCACCTCCTACAATCTCATTATCTATTGATGGCACTACTATCTCCTCTAGCCCCCAAGTGCGCTGTCTTGGAGTAATCCTTGACTCCTCCCTCTCCTTCAAACCACACATTCAGCACCTCTCACAAACCTGACGTTTTCATCTAAAAAATATTTCCAGGATCAGACCCTTTCTGACCCAGGATGCTACTAAGACTCTTATCCACTCACTGGTCATCTCCAGACTGGACTACTGTAATCTCCTCCTAACTGGCATTCCTGACAAATACCTCTTCCCACTCCAATCTATCCTCAATGCTGCTGCCCGGCTCATCTTCCTCACCAAACGCACTACGTCCACCTCTCCTCTCTTACTAGACCTTCACTGGCTCCCCTTCCCTTTCAGAATCCATTTCAAGCTTCTCACACTTGCTTACAAAGCCCTCACCCACTCCTCTCCCATCTACATCTCTGACCTTATCTCCCTTTACACTCCCACCCGTCCTCTTCGCTCTGCTAATGCACGTCGACTCTCCTGCCTACGGATTACTTCCTCCCACTCCTACCTCCAAGATTTTTCACGTGCTGCACCACTTCTCTGGAATTCCCTACCTCTCCCCCTCAGACTCTCTACCTCTCTACAAAACTTCAAACGGGCTCTCAAGACCCACTTCTTCACCAAACCCAGCCAAATTTCATCCTAAACCTCTGTTCCATGCTCTCTATGTACCCCATATGTCTCACCCATGTCTGTCTACCCTCCTCTTTAGAATGTAAGCTCTCATGAGCAGGGCTCTCTTCCCTCATGTGCTTATCCTTTTCTTACTTTAATAATATTCAACTGTACCACATCCAGCAGTCTTCTGCCACCTGATACTTATTCCAGTGTCATCTGCTGATGTAGCTATGTTTATTTACCCTGTACTTGTCCTATATTGTCAACTGTAAGTTGCTGTTTTCCTGCTTGATTATTTGTTTATGTACTCTGTAATTGGGCGCTGCGGAACCCTTGTGGCGCCATATAAATAAAGGATAATAATAATAATAATAATAATACTGTAGGTAAAGAGGGTGGTGACGTCTCTATTGAGTTCTCAGCTGCATCTATACATCAGTAATATATCAGTACATTGATGAGGCAGCACGGACGGTGTAGTGGTTAGCATTACTGCCTCACAGCACTGAGGTCATGGGTTTGATTCCCACCATGGCTCTAACTGTGTGGAGTTTGTATATTCTCCCTGTACTTGCATGGGTTTCCTCCGGGTACTCCGGTTTCCTCCCACAATCCAAAAATATACTGATAGGTTAATTGGCTCCTAACAAAAGGAATCCTAGTGTGATTGTGTATGTGTGTACATGTGGTAGGGAATATAGATTGAAAGCTCCACTGGGGCAGGGACTGATGTGAATGGGCAAATATTCTCTGTAAAGCACTGCGGAATATGTGTGCGCTATATAAATAACTGGTAATAAATCTCAAATATCAAAAATGACAGTCCCATACAGAGGATAATGGTTTTCTGTGCTGCATCAGGAGAGACAGGAACCAGTGCTAGTCAACATGATCCAACTGCAATGAACAGCGCTCTTGCAGCATGATACCTGTAACAGTGAGCGCACACAGCACACACATACTTCACCCTCCAGGTAAAATTAAATTGTGATATTTGGCAGCTGCAGATGCTGCCGGGCTTTAGGACCCTGTGATCACCAGAGAAGAATGTGGAAGGCAGAAAGACCCAGCAAAGACCTTGGACAGCAGGTCCCACCCCGCAGACTTGCAGGCTTTGAGATTTCAGGAGGTTGATGAGGAAGCATCCTGCTGCCACCGCTGTGAGGGGCCACGTGTGGAGCCAGGGCAGCCGCTGAGAGTCGGGGACTGTGATTGCAGGCCCACATGGAACTGGGCTTCTACAGAGACAGAGAACTGTGTGTGTATGTTGCTGAGGCGGCTAAGGGGCTTATTTATCACCATCTGCATCCAAGGATGCGGATGTGAGGTGATAAAATCGCCCGAATCCGCACTGCGATAATTGAGTGCATCGCACGGATGTATCAATTATCTCAAGCAGCGACAAAGTTTGCAAGCAAGCTCTGTCCCTACAATGCCTGTCCACAGCATCATCGGGGTATTTTTAGGGAAAAATACCCTGGTGTCCTGCTGCGCACATGCCGCCAACGCAGATATCACCGCTACTGCCGCCTCCGAGTCGAACCCCCCATCGCGACTACCCTACCCCCGTGCCGCGGACCCCCCATGCACCCTGAATATACTTACCAGTCCAGGGAGCCAGTGATTGCTGCTCCTGCAGGGCTGCCGGGCTCCGGATCCTGTGCGCTGCTGTGACCCACAGTTTTATAAACTGAGCTGCCGTTTTGCAGCGTCACTTTACTGCACCTGGGGTCACAGCGCAGCACATGGAGGATGTCCTGCAGGCTGTAGGGGGTGTTCTATCTTCCGCTTCGCTGTGGGACCTAGAGCAGTAATTTCTGCTAATTACTCCGCCGCCGCTGGAGAGTGAGACCGGGCATCAAAGAGATTGAGGGGCAGGAGAGGCACTGCGCTCTCCTCCCCTCACATAGTAGTAAGAGACCCTGCGGTAAGGGGTGGGGGGCAATGAGCGCACAGTGGGGTAATGTATATCTGGCACTGTGGGGGCATTGTATATCTGGCACAGTGGGGCATTGTATATCTGGCACTGTGGGGGCATTGTATATCTGGCACAGGGGGGCATTGTATATCTGGCACTGTGGGGGGCAATGTATATCTGGCATAGGGGAGCATTGTATATCTGGCACAGGGGGGGCATTGTATATCTGGCACAGTGGGTCATTGTATATCTGGCACGGGGGCATTGTATATCTGGCACAGGGGGCAATGTATATCTGGCACTGTGGGGCAATGTATATCTGGCACTGTGGGGCAACGTGTATCTTGCACTTTTGGGGTCATATGTGTATCTGACCCCCCCCCCATATGTGTATCATGCCGCCATTTTCATTTGCATGTACATATGGTAGGGACTATAGATTGTGAGCTCCAGTGGGGCAGGGACTGATGTCCCTGGGCCAAATATTCTCTGTAAAGTGCTGAGGAATATGTGTGCGCTATATAAATAACTGGTAATAAATAAATAATAATCTGGCCCAATTTTCCAAAAAAAAAATATTTTTCAATACCGGAGGATTATTCATGGTTCCCTCCAGTTCCTCTGCTCCTTTTCTGCCCGGACAGGCACAGCGGAGTCAGGAACCAGCACCTGGGATCTTACATGTGTGTCTAATAAAACCAGAAAGGTCTTGTGATAGGTGACCCCGGTGAGGTCCTCCATGACTCTGGTCAACTAATGGCCGGCTTTCTGTTCTGTGATCCTGGTCATCTGATGACAGCTGTAAACCGGCTTCTCAGTTTACAGCAGTCATCAGATGACGGGGTTACAGAACTGGAAGCCGGCAATCAGATGACTGGAGCCGGAGGAGCTCACAAGGTCACCAATCACCAGGGTAGTGCAAGGGGGGAGGAGGTATGAAGCAGCAGCGGCAGTGCATGCGCAGAGACACGCTCTGAGGTGTTTGTGGAGTGGATTTGTAGGGACAGAGTTTTCTCGGAAGTTCTGTCCCTGCATGCAATAATTGAAACATACCTGCGATGTATTAAATTATGCATTGAGAGTTTAGGCGATTTTATCACGTCCCATCTGTATCTGAGATGCGGATTGTAATAAATATGTCCCTTACGCCTTTACATTAGAAAGGTGCGGTTTGGTTTCCATGGAAACTGAACACTCCCACATTGCAAGTTCATCCAAGTTTCAACTCGGATCCTCCTGCCAGAATTGGATCCAAATCAACTTCACAGAGCCAGATCTTGCGTGTTTATGATTGCATACAAATCCCTCCCTTGTGATTCGGGCGCCATTTGACACAGAACGCCGGAGAGAGAGGGTGTGGGAAGTGAACTGGGAGGCACATTCTATTGTTACTCTTAATAACTGTCAAAGTCAGTAAAGGAGGCCAGGGGCACTGTGTCATTTTACAGGTTGCTGGAGGGAAAGGGTGAGGGAAGTGAACTGGGAAGCATTTTGGGACTCAGAGGGGGGTATTCAATTGTTTGAAAAGTCAGTTGGGTGTCTTTTTTTCCCTATCTAATAGACAGGAAAAAACAGACACCCAATCGGCATGTCAAACATTTGAATTCCCCCCAGAGACATGAAACGCCATTAGGAGAATTTTAGGATTAGTCAGACTGGAGCAGGAGCAATGTTTTGTACTTGTTGTAACTAAGCTTAAAGGCAAGGGCAATGTTGGCCGGAAACCTCCCTCTTATTGGCCAGCGGCTCAGATGATGACAATATTATATAATACAATTACTAGAGCTGACACCACAAAATGCAGTTTGAGGGAGAGAGTAGAGCTGCTGCACATGCCCAGTAGTAGCAGCTTCTTCTACCAATTTTGCTGTGTGTGTGGATCTGAGTCCTCGATCAGTGCACTGGACTAGAGAGCAGCTGCCAGGAAGAAGAGACAGGAGCCTTACCATGAGTCTATACTAGGGACCATCTATAGTGTTAATTATTAATTCTGTATTCCATATACTATCTGGTGTTTAAAAAGACTAATGTGCACAAATATGTTCCAGGGTCAGTACTAGTTTCTTCTACTGCTCCCTCAGACTCCCACACTTTTGCCAATGTTCTGCAGAGCAGGATATTGTGGATTGCATTTGGAAATCCCCCTCTAGAAATCCTGCGTTTGCCACTGATTAGGAGCATTGTGTTTAACTTAAAGGGGCACTGTGTTATTAAAAAGACAACCCATAGAGGCACACTCGTTAGTTGCCACCATTACTAGAAGCGCTGTGAGTCGGTTCCGGTATGAATGGTCGACAATGTTAAGGTCGACACTCATTAGGTCGACCACTAATGGTTGACATTGACATGGTCGACATGGACAAATGGTCGACACATGAAAGGTCAACACATGAAAAGGTCGACGTGGATTTTTGGACTGTTTTTGGTGTCATTTTTTCCGTAACATGATCAGGAACCCCAATTTGTGTACCGCGTCCCCTTGCATGGCTCGCACAGGTTACTATTCTCAATCGTAGTCCTTGTGGATGGTAAAGTATGAAAAAATTTTAAATCTATTTTTTTTTTAAAAAGCCATGTCGACTTTTCCATGTGTTGACCATGCCAATGTCAACCATTAGTGGTCGACCTAATTAGTGTCGACCTTAACAGTGTCGACCATCTGAATGAATACCCTCCTCTCATAGGGGTGTGTTAAATGAAATTACATAGGAAAGCACAAGTTACATTTACCAATGTTAAAAACAAACTATGGGGTGCATGTACTAAGCCTTATGGGCCCTACAGACTCGGCGATGTGCCGCCGAGCTGCCCGACCGCCAATACGGCAGATGGGCGACCCGGTGGCGGGGGGGGGGGGGGGGGCAGTGACGGGGGGAGTGACGTTTCTTCACTCCCCCCTTCACCCGGCTCCGTAGACGTGCAGGCAAATATGGATGATCTCGTCCATATTGGCCTGCATGCACAGCCGACGGGGCATCAGCGATGAACGAGCGCGGGGCCGCGCATCGTTCATCGCTGGTGCCTCCACACTGACAGATATGAACGGTATCTCGTTCATTAATGAACGAGATTGTTCATATCTTGCAGTGTTATCGCCCAGTGTGTAGGGCGCATTAGAGTGAGATAAAGTGGCTGGAGATAAAGTACCAGCCAATCACCTCCTGTCATTTTTCAAACCCAGCCTGTGACATGGCAGTTAGGAGCTGATTGGCTGGTACTTTATCTCCAGCCACTTTATCTCCATCCAAGGCTTAGTAAATAGACCCCTATGACCAGGGGCGTCAGAACATTTTTTGGTTGGAGGGGGCCAAGATAAAATCTCTATTTGGCGCCCCTAGCTTCTGGCCACCATAGATTGGTCACTTGCACCTGTACAGAACTCTATGGAGCAGTGTAATATACAAATTCAACCACATATTTAATTAATGCTAATCTTTTAATGAATCAGCGATTAACATGTTATGCCATACAGTTTCTGGTTTCCCATCTATTAATGTGATATGGAAGCCTTGTGTCAGGCTGCATTTTCTGCGTGCCAGATCAAGTGCTTCCTGCGGGCTGCAATGAGTAGAACTGTCTCTCGTTAATGCTGGATGACAATGGGTAAAATCTGACTGGAACTTCACTTTAAGACAGTTCTCCTGTAGGAAAATGTCCTTTTATGGAATTTATTTTAATTTGGTCTACTGTACCTCTCCGTACCTCATATATATAGAAAAGCTGTTATGGTTATGGTCAGATTTCTCAGTGAAAGCAGATTCTTCTGTAAATGTTTCCTTAAAGGGATTTTTCACTTTTATTATGGATTTTGACTAAGTGGCTGAATCAGTGGCTGAATCATGTGACTGCCAGCACCCCGTCAGCCGGGATCTCATACCCACCCATTAGAATAATACAGGCAGAGGCGGAACTAGCGCCAGTGCAGGCAGTGCCTTGCACTGGGGCCCGCATCTGTCAAGGGGCCCAAAGCCAGAGCGGCATGTAATGAGTCAAACTGACTCATTACATGCCGCCTGGCTGCCGCTGTGTGCCGCCGCCGAGGAGAGGATGCGCACCGGCTACGGAGGGTGAGGAGGAGGAGGGGGGGTGGAGGAGGGAGCCGCAGCAGCGCTGTGTCATTGGTAGAAGCGCTGCTGCTGCTGGCCCTCTCCTTTACCATAGGCTGCCCTCCGCCGCTGTGAATGCTGGGATGCGCATCGCATCCCAGCATTCACAGCGGCGGAGGGCAGCCTATGGTAAAGGAGAGGGCCAGCAGCAGCAGCGCTTCTACCACTGACACAGCGCTGCTGCGGCTCCCTCCTCCACCCCCCCTCCTCCTCCTTCTCCCCTGTCAGAAGCTGCAAGAGGAGCCTGGGTTGCGTACGTCCAGGTCCTTTGCACGAAGGCAATATAGACACAACCGAGGAGCCTGAGCCAGCGGAAACGGTAAGTATACCTATTCTATCTATCTATCTATCTATCTATCTATCTATCTATCTGTCTGTCTGTCTGTCTGTCTGTCTATCTATCTATCCTGTTTGCCATAATGTGTAAAAAATGGGACGCTGTCTGCCGTAATGTGCAAAAAATGGGACGCTGTCTGCCGTAATGTGTAATAAATGGGACGTTGTCTGCCGTAATGTGCAAAAAATGGGACGCTGTCTGCCGTAATGTGCAATAAATGGGACGTTGTCTGCTGTAATGTGCAAAAAATGGGACGCTGTCTGCCGTAATGTGTACTAAATGGGACGTTGTCTGCCGTAATGTGCAAAAAATGGGACACTGTCTGCCGTAATGTGCAAAAAATGGGACGCTGTCTGCCGTAATGTGTAATAAATGGGACGTTGTCTGCCGTAATGTGCAAAAAATGGGACGCTGTCTGTCGTAATGTGTAATGAATGGGAAGTTGTCTGCCGTAATGTGCAAAAAATGGGACGCTGTCTGCCGTAATGTGCAAAAAATGGGACGATGTCTGCCGTAATGTGTAATAAATGGGACGTTGTCTGCTGTAATGTGCAAAAAATGGGACGCTGTCTGCCGTAATGTGTAATAAATGGGACGTTGTCTGCCGTAATGTGCAAAAAATGGGACGCTGTCTGCCGTAATGTGTAATAAATGGGACGTTGTCTGCTGTAATGTGCAAAAAATGGGACGCTGTCTGCCGTAATGTGTACTAAATGGGACGTTGTCTGCCGTAATGTGCAAAAAATGGGACACTGTCTGCCGTAATGTGCAAAAAATGGGACGCTGTCTGCCGTAATGTGTAATAAATGGGACGTTGTCTGCCGTAATGTGCAAAAAATGGGACGCTGTCTGCCGTAATGTGTAAAAAATGGGATGCTGTCTGCCGTAATGTGTAATAAATGGGACGTTGTCTGCCGTAATGTGCAAAAAATGGGACGCTGTCTGCCGTAATGTGTAATAAATGGGACGTTGTCTGCCGTAATGTGCAAAAAATGGGACGCTGTCTGCCGTAATGTGCAAAAAATGGAACGCTGTCTGCCGTAATGTGTAATAAATGGGACGTTGTCTGCCGTAATGTGCAAAAAATGGGACGCTGTCTGCCGTAATGTGCAAAAAATGGGACGCTGTCTGCCGTAATGTGCAAAAAATGGGACGCTGTCTGTCGTAATGTGTAATAAATGGGACGTTGTCTGCCGTAATGTGCAAAAAATGGGACGCTGTCTGGCGTAATGTGCAAAAATTGGGGCGCTGTCTGCCGTAATGTGTAATAAATGGGACGCTGTCTGCCGTAATGTGTAATAAATGGGACGCTGTCTGCCGTAATGTGCAAAAAATGGGACGCTGTCTGCCGTAATGTGTAATAAATGGGACGCTGTCTGCCGTAATGTGCAAAAAATGGGACGCTGTCTGCCGTAATGTGTAAAAAGGGGACGCTGTCTGCTGTAATGTGTAAAAAAGGGACGCTGTCTGCCGTAATGTGTTAAAAGGGGACGCTGTCTGCCGTAATGTGTAAAAAAGGGGACGCTGTCTGTCGTAATGTGTAAAAAGGGCACGCTGTCTGCCGTAATGTGTAAAAAGGGGACGCTGTCTGCTGTAATGTGTAAAAAAGGGACGCTGTCTGCCGTAATGTGTTAAAAGGGGACGCTGTCTGCCGTAATGTGTAAAAAAGGGGACGCTGTCTGTCGTAATGTGTAAAAAGGGCACGCTGTCTGCCGTAATGTGTAAAAAGGGGACACTGTCTGCTGTAATGTGTAAAAAGGGGACACTGTCTGCCGTAATGTGTAAAAAGGGGGACGCTGTCTGCCGTAATGTGTAAAAAAGGGGAATCTGTCCGCCATAATGTGTAAAAGGGTCTCTACCTGGTGTAGTGGTAGTACCGTGCGGCGTAATTTGAATAATGGAGACTACTGTGCACCGTTATATGAATTGGTATTATGTTGTGGCCACACCCCTTCCCCACGAAGCCACGCCCCTATTTTTTTTGCGCACCTGCGGCGCACACTGCCCCTGTTTTACATAGAGGAGCGGGGCTCCGATGCCGTTTCTTGCACACAGCACCAAAATGACTAATTACGGCACTGTTGCTAGGTATCCATTTCCCTGGCCCTGAGCAGGTCCCTCTCACCAGATCCTCTCCAGGTGTGAGGCGGTGGACTTAGATGGGGGGGGGGGCCCCAAAGCATTTTGTCGCACATGGGCCCACCGCTCGCTAGTTCCGCCACTGAATACAGGGTATACATAACTTAACATTACAGTAAGCAGAGCCTAGGTAACAATTAGCACAACAATTCTCAGTACACAGTATGGAGGGAGGAGGGACCTGCTTCAAGGAGCTTACAGTCTAGGGGGTGGGGGGAACAGAGAGGTGACATGAAGCATGAGCATGCGGAAGGTGGCCTGATGGCAGGAAGTAAACGAGGCAGAGATGGCCAAGGCATGAGTCAGGGTGTTGGGAGAGCGACCTCGAGACAGGACCGGTTTTAGACCTTGTGACACCCAAGGCGAAAGTTTTCCTTTGGCAGAAACACTCAAACCCCCACCCCCCGCCACTGAAAACAGGGATAGTGAACGCCTAGGTCGCATGGCAAAAAATAGGGGCATGACTTCATAAGGAAAGGGCGTGGCCACAGAATAGTACCAATTCACATTACACCGCACAGTAGTGTCCATCAGTCACATTACACCGCACAGTAGTATCCCTTATATACATTATGCCAGGTACAGCCCCTTATACAACACAGGAAAAACAAAAAACACAGGGGGGAAAAACTCTGATTCATGCCCTTTACATTATTTGTCATTTCTCATACGTCCTAGAGGATGCTGGGCTTATCCCTCACAACAGTGTTCAGCGCCATTTTTCTCTCTGTCCCCCGCCAAAAAGGTGTACAGTGCAAACGAGGGGGGGGCACAGAATTTTTAGTGTTATATTGAGGTATATATAGCACTATTTTTTTAGAAATGGACATATAATCATTGTTGTGCATATTTCGCGGTGTGTTCCCTGTCAGATTTACCCACTATAGTCCACATGTGTCTACATGCGTGAGTGCTCTGTCACAATCAGCTATGGGGGTCACTGTCGGCATCGCCGACGCCTGTTGGTACTTGATACAGTAGATGCAGAGTCAACAGGTCGGTAGTTGAATGCTTGTCAAAAGTAAACACTGTATGGGAGACACAGTAGTATGTGGGTGACCCTGTCGGCACCAACTGTTATTACTGGGGGTAAATTAACATGCTGTAACTGCCTTATGCCTGTATATATATTTATATGTATATGTATGGTACGGTTCCATAGGCCTGTAGCTCGAGCACAGACATGGTAGTATGTGTGGGGGAGTGTTATTAAAATTATTTATGTATACTTCCCTCGGACTCCTCGGGGTTGCAAGAATGTTATTCTGCCTGGTTACTACTCCCTGCTGTCGACGAATACTAGGTTTTCTGTCGACCATAATGTTTCCTGGTAGATCCACAACTGGGGCATGTCAGTAGTAGTACATGGTCATACACATTCAGAACACATTAATGTCTCTAGGGACCCGACGGTTCTGGACAATCCGCTTACATGTATGTTATATATATATATATTTAGGATATGTGTGTAATTATGTATTACATTATGTATATTCATATTATGAATTATATTGAATGCTGAATTAAAAGTATTCCTTCTCATGTGCTGGTCGCTCTGTTGATAAAGCTCTAGGTCGGCCGTGACAAGTTGGTCTCAGATCCTCTCAAGGAGTCCGAATGTTTATTCTTTTCCCGCCGCGGATAGAATACTGTGTAAGTCAACTCCTGGTCGACACGGGGCCCTGTCACAAAGGATCGTATACAGGAAGCTAAGTGATATTTTATTTCTATGCTTTGGAGTTATTTGCATTACATGCACATGAGGGAGTGTTTATATCCGGAAAGACATCCGATAGAATTACCCTAAAGAGAGAGGGGATGTTCCTTATGTTGGTTCTTCTCTATAACATTGCGGCAGGCTGCCGTGCGACGGCAGGAGGTGTGGCCGGGGGAATGCTGAGGCTGACTCCGAGAGATGCTGGAGTTTCTTCCTGGGACGGTGTACCGCTGTTTGGGGAGGCCTCAGCTCAGTCAATCTCGGCTGATACTGCTGGTAAATCTAACTTCGTGAGTTAGTCTCCTTCACAACGGTTGGTGACGCATTCTTTTGTGGGATGCGGTCGTTTTAACCGGTTCGATAACGTTCTGTTTTCCTTTTCTGTGCAGACAGTGGAAGGTGAAAAGGTAAGAGTTCTGCAGCCTTGTTAGGTTCGCAGAAGCAGATGTCGTTTTCTGTTTCTACCACATCCACCACATGTCGCTGAGTCTATCTGGCTGGAGCCCATTCCGGTGGGAACTCGTCTACTACTTTTCAGTCAGTCCGGGGATAGACTAGGACCTGTGAGTTAATTATAGAATCCAAAGGGGGACATTCTGGCGTTTACAGATGTTTCCCCTCACTGATTTTTCAAATAGATCTTGCCGTTTCCCCTCTGGAAGGGGAGGTAGTACGCGACGCCATACCAGAGGTGCGTCAGGTTCAGGGCATTGTCCTGCTGTCCCTGTTTTAAAAAAAAAATAAAAAAAAATAAGGGGTTTAAATGCGTTGTTCTCCGCATTCAGCTTATCTGGGTGGATATCCAGGATTGTCTTTCCCATTTCACCGGAGTGATGGCAGTAGGATGGTATTCTTTCAATAGTAAGAGCCATTGTTATTCTGTACTGGGACACTCTCCTTTTTCTCTCTGACTGTTCTTCAACACAGGGGAAGGCTGTTATTCCCAACGACGCAGGCGTCGGAGGTGGGTATCAGAGTAGATATGGAACGGTTGAAGTTCTGTGTGTTCATGTGGAAAGAGGTCTGAGGATCCGGAGTTGGATCAGATTTGCAGTGATAATCCATCAATATGTTCCGTTGTTGGAGAAGATCGGTGCGGCCTAAGAGGCCTTTTCGGTGAGCAGGTCAAATGCCAGAGTGGTTTTCACGGGGCCAGTTGGAAATGTGGTCTGGGTCTCACCTGCGCCGGAATATAATCCTAATGGCCAGGTTTTCGCTCCTGTGGTGTCGGCTCAGTTCTCACCTCCTAGAGGGACGAAGGTTCGGAATCCAGGATGAGATCCTGGTGTCCATGCATGCAGATCTCCGAGACTGGGGAGCAGTCCTTGCAAGGGAAGTATTTCCAGAGGAAAAGGTCAAGCTGGGAAGCTTGTCTGCAATAAGCTTTTTTGAATTAAGAGCTATTTTCAATGTACATATGCTTCGTGATCTGCCCGTGTTAATTCTGTTGGATGACTTGACAGCAGTGGTGTAAGTAAGCCGCTAGGGCAGAACAAGGAGCAAAGCGGCAATGGCAGATGGCGAAAAAGTTTTCCGCTGGGTGTAAAGACTGGTAAACGCTATATTAGCAGTCTTCGTTCCGGATGTGAACGACGGAGAAATAGATTCCTCTGCAGACGCGATCTTCATCCGGGAGAAATACAGTCGTCATCGAGAAGTTTTCACTGATGCGACAAGTCTTTGAGGAGTGCCTCAATTGGACATGTTGGCGTCTCGCCTCAACGAGAGATCTCAAAGATATTGTTCCAGGTCAGAGGACACTCAAGCTATAGCAGTGGACGTCCTTGGGACACCTTGGGTGTTTTCAGTCGGTCTATGTGTCCCCTCCGTTTTGACTCTTCTGAAGGTGATAAATGTAAGGAGAACAAAGGTTCAGGCGATCCTCATTGTTCCGGTCTAAACAAGGAGGGCTTGGTATCCAGTTCTTCAGGATTTACTCATAGAAGATCCTTGGCCTCTTCCTCTACGTGAGGAACTGCTACAACAAGATCCGGGCGTGTATCAGAACTTACCGCGGCTGCGTTTGACAGCGTGGCGGTTGAACGCCATATCCTAACCAGAAAGGATATTGCCAGTGAAGTCGTTTCCACACTGCTTCGGGCTAGAAAAGAAGTAACGGCAAAGCCTTACCACCATGTTTGGAGAAAATGTGTGTCTTGGTGTGAATCCAAGAAGGCTACTACGGAAGATTTCAGCTGGGTCGTTCTTCTCCATTCTTTGCAAGCAGGTGTGGGTGCCGGCCTAAAGTTAGGCTCTATTTCAGTGCGGTTTTGGCCTTATAAATTTTCTTTCAAGAAAGAATTGGCAACCTTTCCGGAAGTTCGGACCTTCGTGGTAGGAGTACTGCATATCCAACCTCCATTTGTGCCCCCATTGGCACCATGGGACCTTGACGTGGTGTTGCGTTTTCTTGTGTCACAATGTTTGGAACGTTTATGAAAGGTTGTGTTAAAATTTCTCTCTTGGAGAGTGGTCATGCTTTTGGCTTTGGCGTCCGCAAGGCGGATGTCGGAAGTAGCGGCTGGGTCTCATAAGAGCCCCTGGTTGATCTTCCAGATGGATAGAGCGGAATTGAGAACTCGGATAACAGTTCTGCCAAAAGTGGTTTCGGTGTTTCGCAGAAACCAGCCTATTTGATGCCTGTGGTTACTTAAGCATTGGCTGATTCAAGGTCTCTCGATGTAGTCAGGGCTTTGAATATTTATATCGCCAATTTGGCTCAGATTGGGGAAACAGAGGCTCTGTTTGTCTGGTATGCCCCCAACGTGATTGGGGCGCCTGCGTATCTGCAGTCTGTTACACGCTAGATCTGTGATACGATTCGGCGTGCTCGTTCTACGGCTTGATTGCTGTTACCAAAGTCGGTGGTGACCCATTCTACTAGGTAGATGGGCTCTTCTTGGGCGGATGCCCGAGGAGTCTCACCGGTTCAACTTTGCCGAGCGGATAGTTGGTCGGGTTCAAACATGTTTGCTAAGCTCTACAAGTTTGATACCCTGGCTGATGGGGACCTCATGTTTGCTCAATCGGTGCTGCAGAGTCGTCCGCACTCTCCCGCCCGGTCTGGAGCTTTGGTATAAACCCCATGGTCCTTACGGAGTCCCCAGCATCCTCTAGGACGTATGAGAAAATAGGATTTTAATACCTACCGGTAAATCCTTTTCTCTTAGTCCGTAGAGGATGCTGGGCGCCCGTCCCAGTGCGTACTGTGTCTGCAGTTATTGGTTATGGTTACACTCTTGTGGTGTTTCTTTTCTGTCAGGCTGTTGCTGACGTTGTTCATGCCATGGCATGCGGTATCTTCTTATTGGTTGGGTTGACACACAGGTTGTGTTACATATTCTCTCAGCATTTGGCTGTGTAATTTTTCATGCCCTTGGCTGGTGTTCTATTGAATACCACGTTCTGCGGTATGTTCGAGGTGTGAACTGGTATGACACTCACCGTGTTTAAACAATAAATTCTTTCCTCGAAATGTCCGTCTCCCTGGGCACAGTTTTCTAACTGAGGTCTGGAGGAGGGGCATAGAGGGAGGAGCCAGTTCACACCCATTCAAAGTCTTAGTGTGCCCATGTCTCCTGCGGATCCCGTCTATACCCTATGGTCCTTATGGAGTCCCCAGCATCCTCTACGGACTAAGAGAAAAGGATTTACCGGTAGGTATTAAAATCCTATTTTTTTCCTCCTTATACTAATGCCCCTTACACATTATGCCACACACTGTAATGTCCATTAGACATTATGCCAAACACTGTAATGCACATTACACATTATGCCACACACTGTAACGCATATTACAACTTATGCCACACACCGTAATGCCCATTGCACATTATGCCACACATCATGGAACACACCGTATTACCCATTCCACATTATGCCAAACACCGTAATGCACATTACATGTTATGCCACACACCATAACGCATATTACAACTTATGCCATACACCGTAATGCCCATTGCACATTATGCCACACATCATGCAACACACCGTATTACCCATTCCACATTATGCCAAACACCGTAATGCACATTACATGTTATGCCACACACCATAACGCATATTACAACTTATGCCACACACTGTAATGCCCATTACACATTATGCCACTCACAGTAATGCCCATTACATGTTATGCCATACACTGTAATGCCCATTACATGTTATGCCACACACCATAGTGCCAGATACACATACTGCCCCCAGTAGGGTGCCAAATACATATACTGCCCCAGTATAGTGCCAGATACACATACTACCCCAGTATAGTGGCAGATACTTATACTGCCCCCAGTATAGTGCCAGATACATTTACTGCCCACAGTATAGTGCCAGTTACACATACTGCCCCTGTATAATGCCAGATAAATATACTGCCTCCTGTATAGTGCCAGTTACACATTCTGCCCCTGTATAATGGCAGATAAATATACTGCCTCCAGTATAGTGCCAGTTACACATAATGCCACCTCTATAGTGCTAGATATACTGTCCCCCTAGAGTGCTAGTTACACATAATGCCCCCTCTATAGTGCTAGTTACACATATCGCCCTCTCTATAGTGCTAGTTACACATACCGTCAGATACACATACTGCCCCTCCCCAGCAGTGCTCACCGCCCCGGGCCTCCTCCTCCTCCTACGTCGCGCTGCTGCTGGGCTGCTGACGGTCTATGTCTGGGGAAAGGAGAGCATAGCACACACCTCTCCTGCCCCATCGATGAGTCCAATCTCCCGACAGTCATTTTAAATATAGGGCTGACTCATGAGCCAATCAAAGCTCGCTGTCTAGCAGCCAATCAGTAGCCGCAGCTGCCGGGCCATGAGCTCTGATTAGCTGATGGCCGGCACCATATTGAAAATGAATATAGCGCTTGGTGTCTGGCTGGCTGGTGGCGGTTGCCAATGGGGTGGCCGCATTGCTCTGGGCCATTGCCCTGCTTGCACGCCCGAAAATCCACCCCTGCCTCCAGACTAGGTTGTAAGGTAGGGTATGCTTTGACAAACAGGTGGGTGATACATGACTTGGGTGTGTATAAATGAGCCCTAGATCATCACATATGAAATGTCTGCTCTGATTTTTACATCTATTATACATCTTAAAAACAAGAATGGGGTTTCTTTTTCTTTTTGTTTTTTACTGACAGCCAGTTCTCGGCTCTGAGATGTTTTTGTGATTTTCTAACCAGATGATCTTTTCAAACTGATACAGTTCATCCAATTTTTGTGTTTTTTTTAAAGTAAAAAACTCACAACGCCAACATTGCTGTGACTCCTGCAGACAGCTACACACAATTATCTGCCTCAATTGTAGCATCTCGCAGCCAGAAGACTTGGCTCAGGACATGATAATTGTATGGTAAGCAGGTTTATTATCAGTGTTATTGCAGAGATGAGATCATCTGCTTAGAGATCACTGCTGCTCTTCTACTCGAGTCAGCAACAGAAGATGTTATCATTGCTTTTCACTTACCTACAAACAGACTGATACAAACAACAGATTAATGATTAAAACAATACAAAGAAGAACCTTATGACACTGTACAATGTAATTAAAAAAAAAAAAGTATTATATTGGTTCCGGAGGCACTGAGGGGGTCATTCCGAGTTGTTCGCTCGCAAGCTGCTTTTAGCAGCTTTGCACACGCTAAGCCGCCGCCTACTGGGAGTGAATCTTAGCATATTAAAATTGCGAACGAAAGATTAGCAGAATTGCGAATAGACACTTCTTAGCAGTTTCTGAGTAGCTCCAGACTTACTCGGCATCTGCGATCAGTTCAGTGCTTGTCGTTCCTGGTTTGACGTCACAAACACACCCAGCGTTCGCCCAGACACTCCTCCGTTTCTCCAGCCACTCCCGCGTTTTTCCCAGAAACGGTAGCGTTTTTTCACACACTCCCATAAAACGGCCTGTTTCCGCCCAGAAACACCCACTTCCTGTCAATCACATTACGATCACCAGAACGAAGAAAAAACCTTGTAATGCCGTGAGTAAAATACCTAACTGCATAGCAAATTTACTTGGCGCAGTCGCACTGCGGACATTGCGCATGCGCATTAGCGACTATTCGCTCCGTTGCGACAAAAAAATAACGAGCGAACAACTCGGAATGACCCCCTGAGAGCGGTGCATCCCGGCTGCCAATGGTGAAGGGGCGGAAGCGGGAGCAGTGCCAAGTCGCGGATAGTAAAAGTCCATTTAAAAATCACTGTATAAGGCACATATAGAAGATCCTCTTTGACAGGGACGTGCTTTCAACTCATATGAAATGAAATCATGCCCCTGTCAGTGAGGCAGATGTGATGGATCCGCTGTCATCACTGGGTGGGTGGCAGGCACAGTGTATGAGAGGGCGGCGCTGGGAGATCATGCCCCTGCAACGTCACTAGCCGCGTCACCAACCCGGCAATTGCTGGGTTGGTGAGCGCTGTCATGAAGGTGGCTGTAGCACGGGTGCGACCCGTGCTACACTGGTGGAATAGGGGTATTAGGAGCTGGAGAGACATAATGAAGCTGGCTGGACAGTAACAGAGTGCTGGGCAGAATTCCGTCTTGCTGTTCGCCCACCCACCTGTATATGGTGGGTACACAGATAGAGGGTGCATGCCCCCCTTAGCTTTGGCAGAACCCCCTTTGTCATGATCCCCCTGGTGAGAAATCCACTGTAAGACACTCACAGAATAAATCGGTCACTTTCCTGAAGATAGCTTTTCTCCCTGAGTTCCTTATTTAGCTATTAGACATCTGACTTGAAAATAAATCTGTCAAGTAATAAAAAATCTCATTACCTCACAATGAAATATGGGTTCTGGCCTCCAGTATTAAGAGAAGCAGGCTGATTTACTGGGGGAATAGGAGCAAGGAAAAGTTCCCAAACAGTAAGGGTAATCGGAAATTAAATCCATACCTGACAGTGACAAATTCAACCTACCATACAAGTATACTATATATATATATATCTCTCAAAGGTATGCCATCTCAAGGAAACAGGTGGCACTCAGAGCGTACTAAGAGGCACTGCTTTATTTATGTATGTTATACAGATATATATACACTGCTCAAAAAAATAAAGGGAACACTTAAACAACACAATGTAACTCCAAGTCAATCACACTTCTGTGAAATCAAACTGTCCACTTTGGAAGCAACACTGATTGACAATCAATTTCACATGCTGTTGTGCAAATGGAATAGACAACAGGTGGAAATTATAGGCAATTAGCAAGACACCTCCAATAAAGGAGTTGTTCTGCAGGTGGTGACCACAGACCACTTCTCAGCTCCTATGCTTTCTGGCTGATGTTTTGATCACTTTTGAAAGCTGGTGGTGCTTTCACTCTAGTGGTAGCATGAGACGGAGTCTACAACCCACACAAGTGGCTCAAGTAGTGCAGCCCATCCAGGATGGCACATCAATGCGAGCTGTGGCAAGAAGGTTTGCTGTGTCTGTCAGCGTAGTGTCCAGAGCATGGAGGCGCTACCAGGAGACAGGCCAGTACATCAGGAGACATGGAGGAGGCCATAGGAGGGCAACAACCCAGCAGCAGGACCGCTACCTCCGCCTTTGTGCAAGGAGGAACAGGAGGAGCACTGCCAGAGCCCTGCAAAATGACCTCCAGCAAGCCACAAATGTGCATGTGTCTACTCAAACGATCAGAAACAAACTCCATGAGGGTGGTATGAGGGCCCGACATCCACAGGTGGGGGTTGTGCTTACAGCCCAACACCGTGCAGGACGTTTGGCATTTGCCAGAGAACCTCAAGATTGGCAAATTCACCACTGGCGCCCTGTGCTCTTCACAGATGAAAGCAGGCTCTCACTGAGCACATGTGACAGACGTGATAAAGTCTGGAGACGCCAAGGATAACCGTTCTGCTGCCTGCAACATCCTCCAGCATGACCAGTTTGGCAGTGGGTCAGTAATGGTGTGGGGTGGCATTTCTTTGGAGGGCCGCACAGTCCTCCATGTGCTCGCCAGAGGTAGCCTGACTGCCATTAGGTACCGAGATGAGATCCTCAGACCCCTTGTGAGACCATATGCTGGTGCGGTTGGCCCTGGGTTCCTCCTAATGCAAGACAATGCTAGACCTCATGTGGCTGGAGTGTGTCAGCAGTTCCTGCAAGACGAAGGCATTGATGCTATGGACTGGCCCGCCGTTCCCCAGACCTGAATCCAATTGAGCACATCTGGGACATCATGTCTCGCTCCATCCACCAACGCCACGTTGCACCACAGACTGTCCAGGAGTTGGCGGATGCTTTAGTCCAGGTCTGGGAGGAGATCCCTCAGGAGACCATCCGCCACCTCATCAGGAGCATGCCCAGGCATTGTAGGGAGATCATACAGGCATGTGGAGGCCACACACACTACTGAGCCTCATTTTGACTTGTTTTAAGGACATTACATCAAAGTTGGATCAGCCTGTAGTGTGTTTCTCCACTTTAATTTTGAGTGTGACTCCAAATCCAGACCTCCATGGGTTAATAAATTTGATTTCCATTGATAATTTTTGTGTGATTTTGTTGTCAGCACATTCAACTATGTAAAGAACAAAGTATTTAATAAGAATATTTCATTCATTCAGATCTAGGATGTGTTATTTTAGTGTTCCCTTTATTTTTTTGAGCAGTATATATATATATATATGCTACACATTTTTACATGACTTATCACCCACTGGAAGAGTAGTCTCAATTCTTTACTTTTCCCTAGAGAACACTTGAGTTTCATTTTTTTGTAGAACAACACTGCAAATTCCTGACCTCGAATGTTTTCATTTTTGCAAAAATAGCATCTCCCCAAGTTCATTGGAATATACAAGGATGGAGGATTCTCCCCTATCCTAATCTGTCAAAATCTTGGTTGGGTTTAAATGTGGCCCAGGCCACAGGCTACCTACTTCTACACTGCATGGCCCAGCTGATCTTATGATTGTTTCCTATCCAACAGCAGATGTTCTAATCATTGTTTTGTGCCAACAGTCTTGTCCGCCTCAGCTGTGTTGTTCTGTATCTGATCTTTCTGCTTTGTACGTCACCTCCTCTGCGTGCCACTGTATGCGGTGCATTCATTTAATGCTCTGTACGTCACCTCCTCTGCGTGCCACTGTATGCGGTGCATTCATTTAATGCTGTGTACGTCAGATTATATTGGTTCCATATTATGTATTATTGAGCCTGATTCAGAGGTGGAAGCAAATCCCCGCTGCGATTCCGTACACAGCGGATGTGCAAAAATATGCAAATGTGAGACTCCCACCTTCAGCGTCTCACATCTGCCGCATACGTACACACCATTATCCACACATCGCTCACACCATCAAACATCTGATAATAACTATCAGAGGAGGATTTACCACAAGGCAGCCAAGGCGGCTGCTTAGGGCCCTGTGGGTCCCAGGGGAGGTCGCCGATAAGGCTGTATGAAGGGCATTTCTGGACTGCGACCATTGTCAAAAATGTGGGAGCACTGGGCTGGCTGAATACTCCGATAATGTGGTATGGGGACCTGCTACATTCAGTGAGGGGATCACAGATCTAAAATGCAGTAACTGAGTGGTGTAATAATGGAAGTTAAAGGTGAGGGGACATGGTACAATCAGTGAAGGGGGGAAGTAATATACTGTATTAGAATATAAAGAGGAAAAACAACAAATAATGTAAGAGGCATAAATCAGGTATGAAAATATAGTGCTATTCATTGTTCGAGGTAGGGGGGCCCTAAATCGGTATCTTGCTTAGGGCCCCGTGAGTTCTAAATCCACCTCTGATAACTATGGTCACTCAGACTTTCCAACAAAACTAAGATACCGGGGCCATTTTGACTGTGGGGGTAATTCAGACCTGATCGGTAGGCTGCGTTTTCTCACAGCCTGTGATCAGGTCCGAACTGCGCAGGCGTATGCACTGCAATGCGCAAGCGCGACGGATCGCAGCAACGGAGGTCGATGCATAACGACGGGATGGTGCGAAAAAAGCGATCGCACGAGCGATCGCAAGCTGACTGACAGGAAGAGGATGTTTGTGGGCGGCAACTGACCGTTTTCAGGGAGTGTCTGGCAAAAACGCAGGCGTGTCCAGGCGTTGGAAGGAAGGGTGTCTGATGATAATTCTGGTCCTGGACAGGCTGAAGTGATCGCAGCGGATGAGTAAGTCCTGGGCTACTCAGAGACTGCACAAAATCAGTTTGTGCAGCTCTGCTACACATGTGTTCGCACACGTGCACAGCTAAAATACACTCTCCCAGTGGGCAGCGACTATCTGATCGCAGGGCTTCAAAAATCGCTGCCCGCGATCAGGTCTGAATTACCCCCCTGTGTATGGAGATGCAGTCGCAGGCTGAGACACATCCCCAAAATGGCTGCGACACACAGATGCTCCCTGTGTGTCAGTGTCCAGGTCCTCACTGCGTCTGCATCTCTCATCCATTGCAATGCATATTCCATACCTCCCAACATGACCCTCTCCAGGAGGGACACAATGCTCTGCTCCTGGACTTCCCTCTTAATGTATGATTGCCATCACCTGTGCTGTAACTCCTTTCTTATCCACTAACCTGTTCAACACAGGTGCTGGCAATCCTAAATTAAGAGAAAAGTCCAGAAGCAGAGCCTTCTGTCCCTCCTGGGGGGGAGGTATGCTGGGAGGTATGCATATTCAGTGTGACTCAGACGCATGCAGGGCCGGGGCCACCATACAATAGTATATTTATGGAGGGCGGAACAGCATTTTGCTGCCTGCACTCCATTTCTCCCCTGTTGCCCCTGCTCCACGTAGCTGCGGCAGCTGTGAGCAGGAAGCAGAAAGGCGGCAGCACACACCCCACTCCAGCCTGTCCGCAGCTCCCGGCACTTTTGGCATGATGAGAAAATGCTTCCTTCTGCTGCTCTTTTTCTATGGTCTGGTACTGGGCTCAACGAAGGAAGAGGAGAAGATCCCACTCAGTGTGCTCGCCCACTAATAAGTGAGTATGCTGGCTTGCCAGGGCAGTGCCTGTGCTCGCTTCCTGCTGTTTATCTGCTACCATAGCATACCCACTCCCTGTCAGCATACGGAGTTTTACCTCCGGTTCTGGTCTCTGCGGCCTTCCTGTTAGCTGGCTGGTGTGGCTGCGGCGGATAGGAGCTGCGGCAGCGAGGTCCTCCGGTGCGGCAGCCGGGTGTCTGGAGCCCGGGGTCCGGGTCCTGGGGAGCAGAGCATGGCAGCCGGAGGTGTCTGTTTCCAAGTGTTCTGTTGCTGGAGTGCGGTGTCTGGGAGGCTGAGGCCTGAGGTAGTGGCTGTGTGCTGGTTCCACATGTGTCCTTTGTGCAGGGAGCCGCCATGTTGGAGACCAAGCCAAGCCAATAGGTATCCCAGTTCGCCTCCAGCCAATCCGGTGCAGTCTTCCCTTATAAAAGGGGGTTGATGCTTAGTCAAGGTGCCAGTGCTTCAAGTTACTTGCTGCTGTTAGGTG
The DNA here is from genome assembly GCF_028390025.1 of Pseudophryne corroboree. Classification (NCBI taxonomy): domain Eukaryota; kingdom Metazoa; phylum Chordata; class Amphibia; order Anura; family Myobatrachidae; genus Pseudophryne; species Pseudophryne corroboree. The sequence goes on from NC_086446.1 coordinate 719,021,818, forward strand.
CTCAAGCTCTGTTCTCCCAGGTTAACCCCTGGTATCCTGGTTCTGTTGTGGCTGCCCGGTGGTCAGTTCTGTTATTGCAGTCCTTTGCTCCCAGTCCACCTGCTTTTGCGGTTTAACTGCTGGGTCCTCTATCTGGTAGATGGTCTCCGTTTGCTGACGGTGCTCACAGCGATCCTCTCTTCAACATCGTTCTTCAAGTCATCTCTTCATTCAATGGGGCAGATGTATTAACCTGGAGAAGGCATAAGAATGTTATAAACCAGTGATAAATGCAAGGCGATAAACACACCAGCCAATCAGCTCCCATATGTAAATTAACAGTAGCTGATTGGCTGGTGCATTATCACCTTGCACTTAACACTGCTTTATCACTGGTTTATCACTTCCTTATGCCTTCTCCAGGTTAATTCATCTACTCCAGTGTTCTTCAACATCGTTTACAAATCACAAGTCAACTTTTCCTTCAAGAAATTTTCAATGTGGGCGCACAGAAAAAATTGGATTGTATCGGATACTGGTTCAATAATACATTTATTAAAAAGAACATATATATATGTTATGTAGGCAATACCAATAGACATAACAATTAAAAAAAAACAATATTGAAACAATATCTCAATATCGGCTTTAGCTGGTTAGGTCTGAGCGGGTTAATAATCTATATGCAATGCCAATCAATTAGTAGCAATAATGTAGATGCACAGTCTGTTACATCAGACCAACTTCAGACCAACTTTCCTCCAACTCTCCAAACCTCCAACTGTCCAACTTGTCTGTTGAATTAAACCAGTGCTCCACACATCTAACCAACTTTTCAGCAGACCAGCACACCAGCCAAATTCTCTCCAACTTGTGATGTCACAGAAGTAGGCGGACAGTGCCTACCTACTTCTGCATGTTTTGAATAGTGGGTGGAGATGTGGCAGTGAGACTTGCGGCTACAGGTCCCGTCCACTCCCGCAGGTTGGGCATGGATTGGGTGGAGCGGACGCATGGCCGAACATTCGCTATGGATTATAAATGAGGCATCAGTCCCTTCACCCTTTTAGGATTTGACAGCCAGAGAATAGAGTGCATGGCAGAGATGTTTTATATACTAAACCCACATTAATATACTTATAAACTCCAGTTATTACTACCAGGGTACTTAGTGCTTAGTGACGTCTTCATCACAGAAATATATTACATTATACAACCACCGACAGGAAATAAGACAGCAGCCACTAACCGATATATCAGACTTCAGCCTGGGACGTTGTTATAAGATCTCAGAGACAACCGTCTAATTTACAGAAGGGGGAACATAAAAAATAAATTATATTTCTGCACGGATACACGCGTCCATCAGCAATACTGTTACCACTTACAGTGTTTTATAGAGTTATAACTAGTGACAGGGACATCACTATTTTGGTATCTAGTATTAGGGACAGCATTTAAATCACTGTGAGTACAGTGTTGCCTGTTGACATGTCTAAAACATTTCATAACCCTTATTATGGGACGCAGCGCTAGCAGCGACACCGTTACAGACTGTAGCACTCGGGGCATAGTGGCTTCTATTACAGAAGCTGACCCAAGCCCAGTGTCCAGTCCCATAACACTATCTCAGTAACCAGCGCAACGCCATTTAGTAACAGGAAAGGATCCGTCATGCAGGGAATCTGGAGGCAGCAGCCGGACAGTCCAATCACAGCCAACAGACAGATCAGCAAATATTGAGGTCCTTCAATTAATCTTTGTAAATTAATGAAGATAGGAATCACGGGGAATGGAGTGATACAAAAAAAAAATCAACACTGGAACTATATATATACACAAGATTACATCCGCAGTGGGGAGGAAATAATATATTAATCATTCATCAGGAGCATCCAGCTCCTCATCACCCGAGAATCAGCGTCTAGCGTGGGTTCCTTGGAGAGATGTCAGCATTCGACCGATGCACAGGCGGCATGAAGACAGAATCTTAAGCACTGCGCCTTCCCCTACCAGCTTCCGCAGCTTTGCGAGGGGAGCCGGCTCTAAGCTCTCACTCCCCGCTGACACCCCACCAGACCCCTGTCTACGGACGGCTCACGCACCACCGCTGGCAGGTTGACAGGGGCAGTGGGGCAGCAGTGGAGTTCTGCTGCCGCTGCCCCTGGTTCTCCTCCAGCTGCCTCCACTGCCAGTATGACAGGACAGCCCGAGAGCCGTAATGCACTGCCGCAGCTGCCCCTGAACCGGCTCCCGCTCCACAGTACCGCCCCTGTCGGGGATCCTGGGATGACAGTCAGCCCAGCCGGCAGCCTGCACCCTGTCTCCCCACCGTCCTCACATGCAACCCGGTCTCCCTGATGTACAGACACCGAGGGTAACTATGCCGGGTCCCTGTAGCCAGAGCCCCTCTCCCCTTTACAGTAATATTAGTATTCTAATCGCGGGTGGGGTGCGGGGGGTGCCGCGATCACGCACGCGGGGGGGGGGGGGGCTGTGGTGCAGTGACCGCGGGTGGCGTGCTGCGATCACGGGGGTGGGAGGCAGTGATCTCGGGTGGGGTGCCAATGTTGGGGTCCCGGTGTGACCCCTGAACCTACTTTTGCTCCACAGTATCGCTGCCGGGGATTCTAGTCGTTGTGTATGATTGAGGTCTCAGTAAAGCTGAATGAATCTTTCTTCAGTGTATCATTCTCGTTCATTGTCCTCATTGCCTACCCCTCTACATCTTTGGGCCTAAGTCTTCAGTCCATGAGTAAGAGCTACATTCAGTCACCTCGTTTCCTTCCTTTGCTGATAGCTGCTCTCTCAGTCAATTATCAGTCGTCAGATCCCCAACTCAAGCCAAGCGCGACACTCCCAGCCATTTCAGCCGATGCTGCTCTCCTGTAGCTGGCCTCATTCCAACACACAGCCCCCCTCAGCTGGGTATCCCCCCACAAATCTTAATCCAGCCCCCGACACATACCCATTAGAAAAAGAGTGCTTCTTCTGCACCAACATAGGCAGTGCTTCCTCCTGAGCCAGGCCCATTGTCTCTCAGTACCTGTTTATATAATACAAGGAAAGTTTTTGTAACATGTGGACTTTACAATAAAACCTATTTCATTAAATACTGGCCAAAATATTGGCAGACCAACTACAGGTCTTTCTTGCCACTATACTTACGAACCATCAATTGTCCTTTGTAGGCACTTTGTAAAGGCATTCATGCGGCCATTGCGGTGGTGATGGGGGCTAGTCTTCAACCTAACTCCTTGAGCATGCTTTTGAGCATTAATGCCACAAAGGTGTCTGATATAGTATCTTGGCCCTACCTTTCTGAAATATTAGGCAGACGGGGATTTGGACCAAGCTTTTAAGCTTTATTCAGTTTTTTGTATACCCTTCCTAACACTTCATTATTCATTAAAGGAACTGTGAAGGAAGGCCTTGTGATGTCCAGAGGAAGAAGAAAGGGTTGTCCTTCTTCTCCTTTGCTCTTGAATTTGGATCTGGACCCCATGCTTAGAATCTTACAAAATTGGTCATTCTTTAAGGGTATAAGTGTTGGTACTGAGGTAGTGAAGATATTGGCCTTTGCAGACGATGTTCTTGTATTTGTATCAGACCCGTGGAGGACTCTTGGACCACTGATGGTGCGTAATAAAGAATTTGGATCGGTGTCTGGTTTCAAGGTTAATTTTGACAAGTCTACTGTGTTTTATTTGAGGTGCAAACTGCACCAACATACACCTCTTCGCTTATCTCATATTGGTTCAAGTAGCGCTTGTGGCATAGAATATGCCATACAATCCAAGTAGACATTAATAATGGGTTAGCTTTCTTAGATGCAGAAATGGGGTTAAACTAATGCCATTAAGGGTACCGATTCTACAGACAGTGTCCTGGTCAGACAGACCCCATGGTGCCAGCGGTGGGAGACAGTAATGCTAATAATTGTTCCACCAATACAATAAACTATTCCCATGTTTTATGGCTTATTAATAGGGTAATGTTACTCCTAATCGCTCAACATAATCTCTTTGTCAGTATTGAGCTATATAGTCCGTTAACTATCATTCCTTATTGCCGCATATCGTGGCATTGAGGAATGATTATTTGTGGCCATAAGGGCCTGGCAAGTAGGGACCAGACCACAGTCCCATTAAGAATAACGAAGACTATAGTCTGCAACTTTAATTAGCCTTTTGCAGGAGATGTCAAATAGGCCGATACATCATCATGCCAAAACTGCACTTGTGTACAATTTGAAGTAAAACAGAACTTGATAAATAGGCCACTGTTTGCCTCTCTGTATCCTCCGTCTGAGAGTTGCTGTATAATGCCATGCATGCATGAAATAAAGCAAGAGAATGTCTGGTATGTAAGACCATCACTATGCTGAGAGATATTTAAAAAAATAAAGAATAGTGTAAACATGTTTGTAGGATAGGATGCGCTTTACACACAATATTGACATGTACTATTGCAAATGTATCAAGGGCGTTAGCAGTCATTCCTAAACCCTTCACACATCCTGTTTGCAAACAGATGTGTTTGGCAGGGGAAACAGTGACCCAGCTATCATTCTGACCCATATCTTTGCTGACAAAAACTTGGCTCTGTCCAAACAGTCTACCATGTGTTCCATATTAAAGAAACTCTGGAGACTGACTCCTGGTCATTTTTTCCATGTAAGTCTATTAACCTGTCACTACAGGTAGATGAAGCTGTTTAGTTTCCCAAAGCCTAGATTTCATGGCTCGATGGTAACAGTGACATTTGAAAGGTTATATTATGATAAACCATAGATTATGTACCTAATTCAGAGATGGATGTAGTGGCGTCACTAGGAGGATGCGTCCCGCTCCCAGGTGTTTCCCTACCATGGGGTGACACCAAAATACAGACTCTGCAGTGACAGGAGGGGATGCGGTTAATTTACCGGCACTCAATATCCTGGCTGTTGGAATCCCAACACCGGTCACAAAGCAGACGCCATAATAATTCCTAAATGGTCAGGATACTGATGGCGGAATTCCCCGACCTATGTCAGTGTAGTGCCACGGTTAGGTTTAGAGCTGGGGAGGGGGGTTAGTTTAGCCACCCCCCTGGAAGAATAGGGTTTGGCTGCGTGGGAAGGAGGGGGGGGGGAGGTTAGGGTTAGGCTGCAGGAGAGGGAGGGTTAGGTTTAGGCTGTGGGGAGGGGTGGTTTGGTTTAGGCACCCCCGCAGGGATGTAAGGGTTAGGCACTATAGGGGGAGGTTAGGGTTAGTCTGTGGGAAGGGAGGGTTAGGGGGTAGGGGACAGAGGACATCAGCCCTAACTCCCCCCTGTCGGCATATACACCAACTGGATCCCGGCGTCTGTCTTCTGACAGCTGGGATCCCAGCTGCCGACATTTCATACTGAATCCGACAGGAGGCAGGTGCTGCAATGTTACATTAACCTGCAGCAGTCCACTCCAGTCACTGAGAAGGAGCCCTGCACTGATGGAAGAGTCTCCAGGACGGCCCGCATGCACCCAGAGTGAGGTAATCGGGGCTTCCACCACAAAGCCACGCCCCTTTAGTGATGTCAGTGGGGCGCCCGTGAGGCAACGTCCTCTTTATGCAAAGCCATACCGCCTTTTCGGCCTTAGCAGCACCAAGTGTATAGTGACCATTTTTGGGTTCGTCTCAGCTTGCGACTGTAATCCCATACGCAGTAGAAATGGCTCTGGTGTATGACTTCCTGCAGTCATGCTGCGCCACCGTAGGGTTAGTCAAGAAGGTCAATGTGTGTCCAATGGCTGCGTCCACAAGCAGCAGATCTGCCAGTGGGAGTCTCAATACAAATCCGTGGAGGCTGGGACATTTACATATATCCACACAACCTCTGCATACTACATCTACATGAAAAAGGTCTACAGTCAATAGGTTGACCCCAAATGGAAGTGCAGCCTTATGGTTCAGGAAATTTTGTGATGAGTCAGTGGTATTTGCTTTTTTACATACTGTATATATAGATTTCATATATAAGTACTTAACCAACCTATTTCTAGTCAGGAGAGGAGAGTGTCTCAATTATCAGAGGTTAACCTGTCACTTGTACTTAACATTGCCGAACCTCTCAGAGAGCAATAGGAGGAAAGGAGACATAGATAGTTTGACTTTTAAATGTATTAAAGGAAAGCTTGATAGTCAGCAACTGCTTATCTGAAGTGTAAAGAGTACCGACAGCAATCCCAGTGACCAAAGTGTTGTGCAAATTATTTACCTTTTTACCTCAAAGGAGGAGCCCCAAGGAGAGCGAGAAGCTAAGCAAGGAGACCTAGGTCCCTTTGGAATAGAGTCAGCCTATCCCTGCAAACCTTACATATTTAACATACAGCGGGCGGAGCTTGGCCTGTCATCCCAGCATTTACACCACTGGGCAGACAGCATCAGAGGCAGGACGGAGCAAAGAAGGAGGCGGATTATTCTCCTCAGAGCCAGCCTTTTCACAGCATCAATCTGGGGAAAGTCCGTCTGGAGGTGCGGCCTGACAAATGTTGGCAGCGGCGGGCGGAGCATGTCCTGCTGTAAGTATAATTAGTTTACCAGGAAGTCCTTCAAAATTAAAGTTATACGCACGGAAATACTTGAAATTCCATAGCGAAGTACAGGTATTCAGCTAGTATAATATAAAGCTGGGCCTGACATTCTCACTTACCCCCACACCACCTCTATCACCAAAACCAAAACAAGCAAAACTAAAAACCATTTTGGCCACTGTCTCATTAATTGATCCAATGGATTTAAATGGAAATAATGTAGCCCTTAAGGGGGGTACTCAGGGAGCGATCGCTGCTTAAAATCTAAGCAATCTGACTAGATTGCTTAGATTTTAAGCAGTGATCACTCTGTGTGTACCCCTCACAGCGATAGCAATGCGCAGCCTCGCACCAATCTAGCAGGTCGCTCACTTCACCCGCTCACTTCACCCGTGAAATGAGCGCCCCCCCATCTCCCCCCGCACGCTCAGCACACATTGCGCTGTGCTGAGCGGTGGGAGAGATCTCTCCCAAATCGGGCCGTGAGTACTGGCCTTTACCTCTTTGTCTGTCTGTTATTACCCATCCATCTAGTTATATTACTGTAACTGCTGTTTTCAGTCACGGCTGGCGCTATATAAATAAATGGCTATACATAAATACTAATGTTCTCGCAAATCCTCAATATGTGCCATGTTGTGGTACCAGGGCAAAGGAGGTAAACATGCCATGTAATCACATAAACTGAAACTCATTTACCAAAAACTCTAAAAAGACAAGATCTGAGCTATCGCTTCATCCTAAATTCCTTTCCCTCTATGAGGCATGAAACATAATCACCATGAAAATACAGCATAAAGAAAAGGATTAGACAGAAAATGAAGATATAAGCCATCTGAAGAACATAAACCCCAAGTATGAGACATGGGTTTTCAGGAAGATAAACCTTTCTGTGCATTAGTATTAATGGCAGATCATTTCGAGAGGGAACATCAGATTGTATTACAGATATTAGAGCACATATCATCTTGGAACTGCTTTATAGAAACGGGCACAAAAATGGTTATTGTTCACAATTTTCTTGTTGCTTTTGAGTGTTTGTTATAGATGTTTTTACTTTTACAGCTGGAGTTCTGACAGTGGCTTTTACTGGGGACAGGGGCGGATCCAGAAAAAAATTACAGGGGGGGGGGCACCATAAGGGGCGTGGCTTCGTTTGAATGGGCGTGGCTTCGTTTGAATGGGCGTGGTATTGCAGGAAAAGACTACCTTATACCCCAGTTTTGCAACCTGCACGCCCAGACGTTGGCCACCACAGGAAAGAAAAATAATCCTGATTCATGCCCCTTACATTATTTGTCATTTTTCCTCCTTATAGTAATGCCCAGTATACATTATGCCACATACTGCAATGGCCCTTAGACATTATGCCACACACAATAATGCACATGACACAGTATGCACACACCGTAATGCCCCCGACACATTATGCCACACACCGTAATGCCCCCGACACATTATGCCACACACTATAATGCCTGTGACACATTATGACAGGAATTGCAATGCCCGTTATACATTATGCTACACACTGCACTGCCCCTGATACATTATAGCACATACAATGTCTGTGACACATTATGCCACACACTGCAATGACCTTGAGACATTATACCACAATGCCCGTGATATAGTATACCATACACCGTAATGCCTGTGACACATACCGCAATGCCCGTTATACCCTATGCCACACACCGCAATGCCCGTTATATATTATGCCACACTGCAATGACCCTGAGACATTATACCACATATCACAATGCCAGCGATATAGTATACCATACACCGTAATGCCTGTGACACATTATGACACACACCGCAATGTCCATGATACATTATGCCACACACCGTAATGCCCATTACACATTAAGTCCTACAGTAAGGCTTCTAATTACTTTTCAAATACCTGCTCGTTGTCAGGGGTTTCATGCACTGGGTGTCATGCTCGTTGCCAGGGGTTTCATGCTCTTGGTTCCATGCACGGTGCCAGGGGTTTTCATGCTCAGGGTGTCATGCTCGTTGCCAGGGGTTTCATGCACTGGGTGTCATGCTCGTTGCCAGGGGTTTCATGCACTGGGTGTCATGCTCGTTGCCAGGGGTTTCATGCACTGGGTGTCATGCTCGTTGCTAGGAGGTAGTCCTTGTTGCTAGGGCTGTGCTCCCAGTGCCACATATGTCCCCAGTGCCAGATATTCCCCCACGGTGCCAGGTACTCACATGCCCCCAGTGCCAAATATAGCCCCCCCCCCATGTGCCAGGTACACATATACCCCCCCAGTGCCACATATGCCCCCAGTGCCAGATATTCCCCGACAGTGCCACATATGCCCCCAGTGCCAGATATCCCCCCCCAGTGCTATATATGCCCCCGGTGCCACATATGCCCCAGTGCCAGATATTCCCCCCCAGTGCCACATATGCCCCCAGTGCCAGATATTCCCCCCCCAGTGCCACATATGCCCCCAGTGCCAGATATCCCCCCCCCCAGTGCCATATATGCCCCCAGTGCCAGATATTCCCCCCAGTGCCATATATGTCCCCAGTGCCAGATATTCTCCCCCCCCCTCCCTGCCAAATATGCCCCCAGTGCCAGATATTCCCCCCCAGTGCCAGATATGCCCCCTCAGTGCGTCCCCCTCCCCCGCTTCCTCCGCCACCGCCGCTGCTCCCCCCGCTCCCCTGCTGTTAGGAGGGACACGGAGGGCACAGTGCACGCCTCCCTGTGTCCCTCCTGGGTCTCCGGCGGCCGCGGGTCACTCTAATAAAGGAAGTGCTCACGAACGGCACTTCCTTTATGAGACCCGCGGCCGCCGGAGACCCAGGAGGGACACAGGGAGGCGTGCACTGTGCCCTCCTTGTCCCTCCTAACAGCAGGGGAGGAAACGAGACCGCAGACTGACATGCGGACGCTCGTCCGCATGTCAGTCTGCACTAAATCAGTGGTGCCCCCGCAGCCCCTCGCCCCCAAGCCACCGCGAGGGCTGCGGGCTGCGGCGTGCGCACAAAATAAAATAAAAATACACAAATCAACTAAAAATGACAGGGGGGGCACGTGCCTTGGTGCCCCCCCCCTAAATCCGCCACTGACTGGGGATAAAACCCCAGAGTCACATTGGCAGTATAGAAAATAAATCATACTTGCCTACCCTCCTGGAATGACCGGGAGGCTCCCGAAAATCGGGTGGCCTCCCGCTTTCCATGCTGCCCCTTCACGACCCTCCTCGGCCGCCCGCAGCAGATAACAAGTGGGCTGTCCGAGGGGTCCGATGACGCGATTTGCGCTGAATTGCGTCATCATAGCTCTGCCCCCCTGCTATACAGCGCCTCTTTTCTCGGCACTGCATACTGGAGACGGAGCAACGATGATGCGATCCTGATGCCACGCCCCCCGGACTGTCCACTACCCTGTTGGCCATGACCCTGGTACGCCCATCCTGCTGCCGGCCACGCCCCCATGCACCTACAACGCTGCCTCCTCCCGGAGGAGGGGGCACCAAAGTAGGTAAGTATGAAATAAATGTGTATTTTATGCTAGAAAACGCAGACTCTTAAGGGTCTCGGGCAGTAGAACGGATGGCCCTTCCCTGATTACTGGTGAATGTGTACTGAGTAATGACTCCCTGTCTCTCTCAATACATTCATCTTACACTACAAATATATTTAGAGCCTAGAGAAAGGGAATATGTCTATTTATCATTGGTGTGAAGCTAAAAGCAGGCATGTCGTAAGTCGTTGTGACTGTACTGTACATGATCACCTATTACATTTCACACTTATGAACTCATGACAGTGACATGGAAACACACAGCAGGCAGTCACTGACACTAGCTGGAGTACTAGATTACATGATAATGATATTGAATGTCAAACTGGGAGAGCTCTGGTTGAATTACAATGCTTAAACTCATTTTGCAATGACTGCTTAGTTCAGCTTTAGCACAGATGGGGTTAAAAGAAACGTGGTCTGTGCGCCTACTGAAGAAATGTAAGTACTACTTTCTGTGATATGTAGTATGAGCTCCTTGTCATGTTATGGGGCAGATCATGAGGCCAGGCAAAGCAGCTATAGTTACAGGCAGCCACATTAGCCTGACTTGCTACCTTACACTAATGTGAGTATCCGTTTAACTAATACGGGGGTTTGTGTATGTGCTGCCCACTGATTTTATACCTACCGCCAAAGCTGTCATCATTAGTGCCTTTTCTTGCGCCAACCCCATGCAAGCTGCAAGAGATCCATCCCATACAGGCTTTCCTTCCCCCTAAACTTTTGATACATGCCCACGGCACTCCGGTGACACACCCACAAGTAAGGGTCGTTCCTTGAGGTAGCTTTGTCAACGCTTGATTCACACCCCGAAACACCCTGTTTAAAGAAAAGACAGATATGGCCAAGTTGCGTTAGACTCAGAATAGGACAGACAGGACAGACTGATTAGACTGCAGGTGCATGTCATTTACTTGGCTCTATAAAAGGGTCTGTATATGCCCAAGTATGTTACTGTCTTATTGGAGCATCACAGTGCTGTACGGCTGTACAGTACTTAGTCACAGGAGAGATTGATCGTGTTGACTGCTGTTTATCTTCTTTCACCTGTATCCTGTTATCTCAATAAAACCTACTATTGCATTGGAATCAACGTGTGGACTAACCTCCTTGCTTGCATCCGCTACACACCTACCAACTTGCAGGCATCTGCCAATAATATTTACTACTTATCGGGTTTCAGACCTGATAATTACAATTTCTTATTGTCGCTATTTGAGGTAATAAGAAATTATTATTATAGATGGCCTGGATGTACTGTTAATCACAGGCAGGGACAGAGACCATGGGCATATCTATAGTGGGTGCAAGGGGTGCCATTGCTATGGAGCCCAGAGGCTTAGGGGGCCTGGACCCAAGATATAAAGTTGCAGACCAATCTCCCAAGATTTGCATGCTAAGGAGTTGGATTTGATCCATTGCACAACCTCAATTGTGTGACATTACATTTTCAGTGAGATGAGTGTGTAGTGGAAGTTATAATGGTAAGGGGATCACTGTAATGTGGCACAAAATGTACTGGAGGGCACTGTAATGTGTCATAATCTGATGTGCTTAGTGTGGGTGTGGTTCATCAAATCGACAGTATCGAGGTCGACAATGTTTAGGTTGACCACTATAGGTCGACAGTCACTAGGTCGACATGGATGGAATGTCGACAGGGTTTCTTGGTCGACATGTGCTAGGTCGACAGGTCTAAAGGTCGATATGAGGATTTTTTTTTTGGTGTCGCTTTCTTCGTAGAGTGACCGGGATCCCAAATTAGTGCACCGCGTCCCATTGCATGGCTCGCTTCGCTCGCCATGCTTCGGGTATGGTGCCTTCGCTTCGCTCGGCACAGATTACCGTTCCAATCGTAGTCCACGCCGATCGTTAAGTATGAAAAAATTCAAAAAAAGAAAACAAATTGAAACACTCATGTCGACCTTTAGACCTGTCGACCTAGCACATGTCGACCTAGAAACCCTGTTGACCTTCCATCCATGTCGACCTAGTGACTGTCAACCTATAGTGGTCGACCTAAACATTGTCGACCTAGACAGTGTCGATCTTCAGACTGGATCCCGCTTAGTGTAATGCGCCCTACACACTTGCCGATGTGTGCAGGCGATATCGTTCAGTAACAAAAGAGAAATCTTTAATTTTGCTCAGTGTGTATGCACTGTAATGTGTCATAATCTGATCATTGTAATGTAGAGGCCACTATAATGTTACATATTAACAAGTGGGGCACTCTACTGTGGCATAATATGAAATTGAGGTACTTTACTGTGGAATAATATAAACTCACTGTAACGTGGCATAATTTGAACTGGAGAACACTCTAATGTGACACAGTATGAACAGAGAGTACTGTAATGTGGCATAATATGAACTGGGGACACTGTGGGGGGTATTCAATTGTTTGAAAAGTCAGTTGGGTGTCTGTTTTTTTCTTATCTAATAGACAGGAAAAACAGACACCCAACTGACTTTTCAAACAACTGAATTCCCCCCTGTATGTCACAATATGAAATGGGGATATTCTGTGGCATAATGTGTAGTGGTAGCCCTATAATGTGACATCATGTAAACTAGGGAACTGCAATGGTTCATAAAGCTAGGGCACTACAATGGGGCATAATAATAACTAGGTCACTGCTATGGACCAGAACATAAACTAGAGCATTATTATGCGGTATAATGATTAACTGCTGCGGAGAAGTGTCTCTCAAGAATCACTGGGACTGGGGCCCTTTCAATATGTTGCTGTGGGGCCCACAAGTTCTGGTTACTCCCCTGACAGGGACTCTAAAAGGAGCCTGTCCCTATGATGTGAAAAGAATAGAGATGAACACAAAATCAATCATTTCACTTCTTCCTCAGAAGCCATAGCCATCCTACATGTGTGCTGTCTGCTGACCACACATTTACACATTTTGGGTGATTTACACGAAATGTAACCTCTGTGGTCCATAGGCTACAGAAGCTAACGCATCTTCATAAGGCACCAGCTGCCGGGCTCAGACTCCAGCGTGCACTGCGGTCCAGAGCTTGGTAAATCTGTTTTGTAGCCCCCATAGACACCTATGGAGCTTTCGGCTTCTGTTGGAAATGGAGGGATCATGCAGCGGTGCAAGTGGGCAGGTACGGGTGGGTATGGCGTACCCTTAAGAATTTAGCCGTGGGTACGCCGTACCCACCGCCGCCGGGCCGCCGCTCCCTCCCTCCCTCCGCTGCTGCTGCTCACCGCCGCTGCTACTTGAGGGGAGGAGAGCGCAGCGTGCGCCTCTCCTGCCGCTCAGTGTCTCCCTTCAATTCAGCGCCGGCCCGTGAGCCAGTCAGAGCTTGAGGACCGGCGGCCAAGGCTCCTGATTGGCTGCCAGACCGCGAGCTTTGATTGGCTCACGGATCGGTGCTGAATTGAATGTAGACAACTGCACCGCTGCCGGAGACTGAGGGGCAGGAGAGGCGAAGGCTGCGCTCTCCTCCCCTCAAACAGAACAGCAGCAGCGGTGAGCAGCAGGGGAATGGGGGGGGGGCATGTGTACCTGGCACTGGGGGCATATCTGGCACTGGGGGGGACATGTGTATCTGGCACTGGGGGCATATCTGGCACTGGGGGGACATGTGTATCTGGCACTGGGGGCATTTCTGTATCTGGCACTGGGGGCATATTTGGCACTGCGGGGGCATTTATGTATCTGGCACTGGGAGGCAATGTATATCTGACACAGTGGGGGCATTTGTGTATCTGGCACTGTGAGGCAATGTATATCTAGCACTGTGGGGCAATGTGTATCTGGCACTGTGGGGCAATGTATATCTGGCACTGTGGGGGCATTTGTGTATCTGGCACAGTGAGGCAATGTGTATCTGGCACTGGGGCAATGTATATCTGGCACTGTGGGGCAACGTGTATCTGGCACTTTTGGGGTCATATGTGTATCTGCCTTTCCCCCCATATGTGTATCATGCCCCCATTTTCATTGGCCACGCCCCATGTGGCATTTGGCAACACCCATTTTTTTGGCGCGCGCGCACACAGTACCTATAAGACATTTTTTCTACTTGCACCACTGGGATCATGGCAGGTATACAGATACTGCATCTGCTGTAGTCCCTCCTTCATATATTCAGGGAATCCTTGATATTTACAGGTATCCACCGAAACATGTCACAAATACTGTATTAATTTGATAGATTAGTTACTGAAAGCATGCAGATCCCCGGAATCTACTGTATATATAATGCAGTTTGTGTCTTTGGAAGGCAGGAATACTGCCAGTAATGTCACTTGTTCACTGATGATAAATCAGCATGTCTCTACAGGTGTAATCATCTCTCTTCATGTATATCTTACCCCTACAAATCACTTGGAGGCAATACAATTGCAACATATGACTTTGAGAATGTGGAACTTGCTGGATGGATACATTACTGGGAAAATTTGGCAGGCTGCTGACTCTGTAAAGTGAGAAACATCTACATCTGCAAACAATTCCGCTGCCCTGTGCTACAAATGCAACATAAAGATTTAACTGCTTTATAAACTATTATTATTGTTGGCAGTCACACATGGAACGTAATTGGCTTTGCATGTATCATTTGCTCTGTGATTGTTAAGTAGAACAGGCAGAATGATATAAGGTACAAACTTACAATAAAGACACATGATGGGAGGGAACGGGAAACAAAAAATGACTACATTTTTAAAGTGGAACTCACCTCAATAAACCAGAGACAGAACTAGGCCCCATATCCCCCATTCCCCTTTCCCACGCACACACCATTTTTAGGTTTGTAGCCACTGGCCATCGACCACAGAGGGTTTGCCTAACCATTAGAGAGTGTCTGGCCTGGGCCCCTCACTGCTAGTGCATGCACAATAATGTACCAGATTGATAACAGCAATACACTGTAGGAAATACACATAATCATGTGTAGTATTGTATAATAGATAATTCAAGTGCACAGTCTCCTGGTTCCTAGGAGGCGGTGGGCCCTGAGCAGTTGGGCTCAGTGGGGGTTTCACCTGTACCCCTGGGGGCCAGTCTTACCCTGCCAATAAGGCACGTTCTACAGCAGTATTTGGTGGAAACAATAGGCTATTGGGACATGGTATGGGATCTCCTTGCCTTATTCCTGGCATCGCATTAAGTCCTATATTTGGTTTATGGAATGCATGTCAAAAAGTATCTATGGTACCTTCATGACAAAGAGAACACTTGTACTCCGGGCTCCTGGTTTTCCGGAGCCTCCCACCCTCTTATACCAATATAGGCCAGATCCTCATCTTCAAGGTCTCTTTCACTGATGATCAGCAATTGTCTTTCAACTAAATAGACATCCTGGAGGGGTTTTAAGAACCTTCTCTCTAAACTCTTTGTAATCAATATGTAGCTGGGCATAACGGTGTCCACCAACAACAACCCTTCCTCTGTTACCCGCTATCTCCATTCTCCCTCCTTTCTACCCAAAACAGACTTTGGTTCATCCCATTTTCTGGTTGTTACACCAAAATTGTTGTAAAGCCTTGGATTCTGTTTGACTATCCATTTCTTACTACATAAAACATTGAATAAAATAGAAATTGAGACACATTATAAACCATCTATTCATGGGTTCATAAGTCTATCACAGAGAATCCTATATTAGATCAGTGTGATTTGCACTGGTATTTTTTGGACATGCAGGATAAACTGAAGCGTAGATGTAAATGCTGTAGGTGAAAATGATGAAAATATTATGCTACCATCTCCAACATTCTCCTTTAAAAATAAGTACAGGTAAAAATACAGGAGCCCATTTAGAGTTGCACACACGCCTGTTTTGTGGACAGGTCTTGCAATTTGACGCACTGCACATGCTCCGTTGCAGAGCATATTACAGGTCGTATGCATTTCAGTTGTATCTTTACTTGCAGCTGAATGGGTTTAGGGGGTAATTCCAAGTTGATCGCAGCAGGAATTTAGTTAGCAATTGGGCAAAACCATGTGCACTGCAGGGGAGGCAGATTTAACATGTGCAGAGAGAGTTAGATTTGGGTGGGTTATTTTATTTCTGTGCAGGGTAAATACTGGCTGCTTTATTTTTACACTGCAAATTAGATTGCAGATTGAACACACCACACCCAAATCTAACTCTCTCTGCACATGTTAAATCTGCCTCCCCTGCAGTGCACATGGTTTTGAACAATTGCTAACTTGGAATTACCCCCTTAACTGGGTGGCAAGTGGGCACCATACATAGGCTTAGTGTGTATTGGGCATGTTGTGGGTGTACGAATAAATGGCAAGGTATTCCAAGGTGAGCATTCGCAGATATTCATCAGATGTATTTCTTGCACCAGGTATAGGGCTTTTCCAAATGGGCCTCTGACAACAGTTACTGTAACAAGCAGATGGAATTGGGGGTCGAAGCTGCATAGATGCAGACAACTCTGAATAAAGATGAAAATACGCATTTATATCCGAGCATGCAATGTTGCCGCCTCTGCGATCGATTTGCGTGCAGCTCAGAATAAGGCCCAGACTGTCAGACTGTCCAAACAGAGGAATCCAAGATGGCTCCACTGCCTGAGGGCCCCCGGCCTACATCCCAGCTCTACATCCCAGCTCCTCCTGACTGCCTTCTCTACTCCACTTTATATATAGATGCTGACTCGCACACTGGTGCACCTGGGTATAATGGAGTGGAGCGCAGGAGCTAGTTGAAGGAAAACTAAGCATTAATCACACACTACGCTGACTGATAACACCACCTCTGGACAAATGTAGGCCAGAGGCCTAGTCTGCCACTGAGGACATAACCCTACTGTAAATATTCCCCTTACCTTCATGTCACCAGACACTGTAGTTCAGTGCCATATCTCTTGATGCACATAACAAGTCCCGGCACTTGAACTCCAGAGTACTCTGCAGGGCCAGGAGCCATGAGTGATTATGTGCTCAAAACAACCCATTTAGGGGCAGGTTGTGGGGTATCTATAATGAATGCTGGAGCCTATTAGTCAAGGGGCCCTATGCCACCCACTTTTAGCCCAGAAATGTTGGTAGCCCACACTCCCTTTGGGGGAGGTAATAGGACTCAGACCAGTCAGCACCACCGAAAATTTCCGACCACTGGTGACATCTCCTACAGAGGCGCCTGATATGTATTTCTGGGATTGGGGAGTTGCAAAAAAAAAAAAATTAAAATGGGCCCATTCATTCTTAAACCACCTATGGCGCAGGCCCATATGCACAGAATTCATGCCTTTAGCAAGTGCCTTTGCAGGCACAAAACTAATTATGTCTACAGCCGACCTGCTGACCCATTTTTATCTCCCATACTCTCTTTGCTAGCAACCATAATTAAAATAATGTTTCAACATAGGAAGACTAACAGTGGCTACCTATGATGGACATGAGTGAGGTTGCTTAGATGTTACTTTTCACATTGATTGTGGGCAGGGCCGGATTAAGCCTTGGGTGGGCCTGGGGCACTTAGGACAGGGGGCCCTGGTGGAGAGTGTGGGGGAGGGGGGGAGTGTATATTAGGTTGTGCATACCTCTCAACATGACCCATTTCAGAAGGTACAAAATGCTCTCTACCTGGACTTCCTTTTTAATATATGATTGGCTTCAGATGTGTTGCACTATTTCATTGATAAAAAAAGGTATTTCAACAAAAATGATTACAATTATAAATTAAAAGGGAAGTCAAGGTAGAGAGCATTTTGTCCCTCCTGGAATGGGTCATGTTGGGAGGTATGGGTTGTGTATATTAAATATAAACCAATGGTGTATGTTAGATTTAAACTAATAGTTTAATAAGGCCTGGGTACTGTTTATATCTCCACCTAATAAAGGGGCAACTATTTTATAATGTTTTCCTGCAGTGGAACAAAGACAACTTAAGCTTAAAATACACATAGAAAAATAAAATCTATAATTCATATTGCAGAAATGCAATAGCAGCAACCTCTGTACTACTAACACACTGGGACAGGACTCAGGAGGATGCTCTGTGTGTCTCTCTCTCTAGACATGAAGGCTCTCATTAGATAACAGGTTACACAGGACCCTGACACCCAGTCAGGAGGAGAAGCTGGGATCCCTGGGTCACTTACAGCTCTCTCCCCTCTGCTATCTCTCCTCTGGTCAGGAAGCTCCCTTGGTATCTCTTGAAACCCTGCTCACATTCTGACAGCCTAGTTCTGCTGCTGCACAAGAGGGAGAGCTAGTAATGTCAGTATGCTCTGGCTGGGGGGCCCCTTGACAAAGGGGGGCCCCGGGTACAGTATGCCCTGCATCCTTCCCTTAATCTGGCTATGCTTGTGGGTGGTGCAGGAGCCACAGCACTGCCCTGCACAACACACCTGAGATCAAACCAGGTGGAGCCCACTATTAGTTCACCTTTGTAGAGGACACAGCATGATCATTTACAGACGATTGTGAATATTCTTTCCATTGGCAACATGCAAGCTTTCAAAGACTTCTTGGCCACATAATAGATAAGCAAATCTAACTGCAGAATTGTTCATGATCGCAAGCCAGATCTCCGTTCAGATCTGAGTTCCTACAGAAGTAGTCATGGTGCATCGGGGGACTAGAGGTGACCCACCTTGCAGGAGATGAATGTTGGTCAGTTGCAGTTTGGTGTGACCTTGTCCTGACTGCATAAAAAAGTTCTGTCCCGATGATGGCTGGACATAAATAACCACTGATAATCATCAAGAGCAGAGTCAGTAAATTATTACAGACAACTTGACCGGGTCGCAGGTCATGGACCTCTGGCATTCCTTTCTTCATTCTCAGTAGATGAGATAGGTGACCTTGA
This sequence comes from Pseudophryne corroboree, assembly GCF_028390025.1. Lineage (NCBI taxonomy): Eukaryota > Metazoa > Chordata > Amphibia > Anura > Myobatrachidae > Pseudophryne > Pseudophryne corroboree. The sequence goes on from NC_086446.1 coordinate 719,040,705, forward strand.
TTCTCCAGCTATCTAATGTAGCCAGAACTGTCACACAAAATGTATAAGGAACGAATAAGCTGTAGATCTGTGGCATACAAATCCCTTAACAAGCACAATATAATTCTTACATTGATGAAGATAAGAGAAAACAGTACCACTTCCATCATCATCATCATCATCATCCTCAAACCCAATTAATGTGGGTAGCTTGTAAAATGGTGAAGGCTGTATTTTTGTGACTCATGTCCTATGCATCCCCCTCTGGCTGCCAGGTACAACACTTGTCCCACAGGTATCTGTGCTTAAGTAACTGCTGTCATTCAAATCAGCCACAAAGTATTAACGGGATACATATAATATCCTGGCGATGGGGATGCTGATGGTCATATGACCAACACCGGCATCCCGAAGCAGAGAATGTATTATTATTGTTATTATTATTATTATCATCCTTTATTTATATGACACCACATGGGATCCGCAGCGTCCAATTACAGAGTAAACAAATAAACAAAACATAAAGACAGTGACTTACAGTTCAATGCAATATAGGACAAGTACAGGGTATATAAACATAGATACGTCAGTAAACAGCACTGAAATAAGGATCAGGGTGGCAGAAAACTGAAGGATCTGGTGCCATCAAAGGAAGTATTGAAAAGAAGATAGGTTAAGTAAGAGATGTAAAGGTACATGAGGGAAGAGGGTCCTGCTCGTGAGAGCTTACATTCTAGAGGGGAGGGACAGACAGACAGGGGTGACACAGATGGGGTAGAAAGTGAGCATAGGCCACAGAAGGCTTAAGATGAGACAAGGCTGGATGAGATGAGAATCCAGGGTAAATATGTTTACCCTCCCCCCTTACCCCCTAACCCTACCTTCCCGCAGCTTCACCCTAACCTTCCCCTCCCCCGCAGCCTAACCCTAACCTTCCCCGATGGTGCCTAAACTTAACTTCCACCTTCCCACAGCCTAAACGGGTATGGGTCATTGGGTCGACTCAACTTAGGTCGACAGTCATTAGGTCGACCACTGAAGGTCGACATGAGCATTAGGTCGACATGTACTTGGTCAACATGTACTAGGTCGACAGGTGAAAAGGTCGACATGAGTTTTTTTACTTTTTTTTGGTGTTGTTTTCTTTGTAAAGTGACGGGAACCCCAATTAGTGCACCGTGTCCCCTCGCATGGCTCGCTTCGTTCACCATGCTTCGGGCAAGGTGCCTCACTTCGCTTGGCACAGGTTACCATTCCAGTCATAGTCCACGTAGATCGTCAAGTATGGAAAAATCCAAAAAATGATTTAAAAAAAACCCTCATGTCGACCTTTTGACCTGTCGACCCTCATGTCGACCTAATGCACATGTCGACCTACTGTAATACATGTCCACCTAATGCTCATGTCGACCTTCAGTGGTCGACCTAATGACTGTGGACCTAAGTTGTGTCGACCTAACGACCATATCCCGCCTAAACCTAACCATTACATCCCCACAGCCTAACCCTAACTCTCTCCGGGGGTGTACTCTTTATGTAAAGTTTGTTTATATATTTAGCGGGACTTGTATGGTGATTACCTGCTAGGAAACATATTACTTGTTTCTGTTTACACTTTTTTATTGTGTATTTGCTCTTCCTAAATCATTTGGTCTAGGTAATGTGGTATTTATTACATGCCATAGGTGTAGCGTGTTACAGTAAATTAGAGTAAAGTAAATCCACTGAGAAATGTGGCACATATTGGTACTCTTGGTGGCTTAGAAAAGCTGAAACACGTGAACAGAATTATTTTATCGATACACTATTTGCACTATTAATATTGAGGTCATAATACTATAGCGTTGCTAGCGGCAAAGGCCACATTGAAATAGTAAGTATTGTTACCCATTGTGTAAATACTTTTATCATTGTGCTACAATGTGTATGTTAATTTGCCTTTATTTAGAGCTGACAGGGGGCGGGATGTATTAAGTTACATCGCCGCCCCTCGCTGCTTACCGCAGCGATGTTGATCGCATATGTACTAACATATGCGATCAATATCGCATTGCGGTGACGGAGGCCCCCCACGATACCTGTGAGGTGGTCTGCGGGTGGTCTCCGTCATCTCCCTCGGCTCTCCAGATTGCCTAGACGCCGGGAAGCAGCAGCATGCTGCCCCCGGCGCCTCCTCCTTCCCCTGCAGCCGTAAGGACCTCCGGCTGCGTTGCTAGGGGGAGGAGGAGATTACCTTCCGGGTCCAGGGCAGCCTGGAGGAAGGTATGCCGGGGGGGAGGGGGGGCGGCGTCTGTGGTGGGGGCGGCGGAGGCGGCGGGTCGCGGCGGTCGGCGATAAGAAGCCCATATGCTTCTATAGGGTATTGCCATCCAAAGATGGCGATACCCTGTACGACGAAAACGCGGCGATAGGGTCTTAGTACATTTGAAAATGCTGTAAAAACCCCGTTTTCGGGGGGGTTTACTGCATTTTTCCTTTAGTACATCCCGCCCAGGAAGTGATGTCGTCATCCAGTCTAATAAAACAGTCGTCACTTCACCACTAATGTTGTCATTGTATTGGGAAACCAGGGGAGTCTCCTGTCTCTCTGTCATTACATGGGGGTCTTGAAGAGAACAGGCACGGTCCACACTCACACTCAACAACACTACTAGGGGTGTTGCAAATACACACTCAACACACACACACACACACACACACACACACACACACACACACACTTTATGATGTAAGCTATTTTTTATTTTTCTATACTTGTCATCTAGATTCCATTTCACAGTGAGGTAATAGTCTGCAGCTTTTTCCATCCAATTGAACTAGAGCTAAAGTCATTTTTTTAGCAACCGCTAACTCAGAAAAATTATGTATTTAAAACCTATTATGCAAAAACATACATTACATACAAATGTGTTTCTCATTACGACCTAAGCTTTGAAGCCAGTTTTGAGAAGTGATTTGAAATGTATTTATACTGATGTTGTCATTTAATTATAGAAAATGACTTAGCTAATTAATATGAGTAAGTAACTGCACACCAGAAACCTGGCGAGTAGGAAAGCAATGTGTCATATGTATATTCAATAGACTGGATTCTTTGGATACATTGGCTATGCACTGTCAGTTAGTTAGTAAATCTCCTCATGCTTGGGAATATAAAATGTTATTACAGAAGCAAGTTCCATAGTGTGTATAACATATATATATATATATATATATAGACTGAATAGAAGGGATCTAGGGGCAGATGTATTAAGCCTGGAGAAGAGATAAAGAAGTGATAAGTGCAAGGTGATAACACACCAGCCAATCAGCTCCTAACTGTCAATTTACATATTGTTGCCTTCTCCAGGCTTAACACATCCGCCCCCTGGTTCCTATGTACAAAAAAGCGCTTTGAGAGCAATGTCTGGAGAAGGGCTGCCTGTCGTTACAACATAAAGTTGATTATTATATTCTGTAACACTGAACATTTCACCACTGGGCAGTCACCTGCCATGTTATTTCTACAAAAGAGGTTGAGGTTTCACTTAGAGATGTGCACCGGAAATTTTTCGGGTTTTGTGTTTTGGTTTTGGGTTCGGTTCCGTGGCCGTGTTTTGGGTTCGAATGCGTTTTGGCAAAACCTCCCTGAAAATTTTTTGTCGGATTCGGGTGTGTTTTGGATTCGGGTGTTTTTTTCAAAAAACCATAAAAAACAGCTTAAATCATAGAATTTGGGGGTCATTTTGATCCCAAAGTATTATTAACCTCAATTACCATAATTTCCACTCATTTTCAGTCTATTCTGAACACCTCACACCTCACAATATTATTTTTAGTCCTAAAATTTGCACCGAGGTCGCTGGATGACTAAGCTCAGCGACCCAAGTGGCCGACACTAACACCTGGCCCATCTAGGAGTGGCACTGCAGTGTCACGCAGGATGGCCCTTCCAAAAAACACTCCCCAAACAGCACATGACGCAAAGAAAAAAAGAGGCGCAATGAGGTAGCTGTGTGACTAAGCTCAGCGACCCTAGTGGCCGACACAAACACCTGGCCCATCTAGGAGTGGCACTGCAGTGTCACGCAGGATGGCCCTTCCAAAAAACACTCCCCAAACAGCACATGACGCAAAGAAAAAAAGAGGCGCAATGAGGTAGCTGTGTGAGTAAGCTAAGCGACCCTAGTGGCCGACACAAACACCTGGCCCATCTAGGAGTGGCACTGCAGTGTCAGGCCGGATGGCCCTTCCAAAAAATACTCCCCAAACAGCACATGACGCAAAGAAGAAAAAAATGAGGCGCAATGAGGTAGCTGTGTGACTAAGATAAGTGACCCTAGTGGCCGACACAAACACCTGGCCCATCTAGGAGTGGCACTGCAGTGTCACGCAGGATGGCCCTTCCAAAAAATACTCCCCAAACAGCACATGACGCAAAGAAGAAAAAAAAGAGGCGCAATGAGGTAGCTGTGTGACTAAGATAAGCGACCCTAGTGGCCGACACAAACACCTGGCCCATCTAGGAGTGGCACTGCAGTGTCACGCAGGATGTCCCTTCCAAAAAACCCTCCCCAAACAGCACATGACGCAAAGAAAAATGAAAGAAAAAAGAGGTGCAAGATGGAATTATCCTTGGGCCCTCCCACCCACCCTTATGTTGTATAAACAGGACATGCACACTTTAACCAACCCATCATTTCAGTGACAGGGTCTGCCACACGACTGTGACTGAAATGACGGGTTGGTTTGAACCCCCACCAAAAAAGAAGCAATTAATCTCTCCTAGCACAAACTGGCTCTACAGAGGCAAGATGTCCACCTCATCATCATCCTCCGATTCATCACCGTGTACATCCCCCTCCTCACAGATTATCAATTCGTCCCCACTGGAATCCACCATCACAGCTCCCTGTGTACTTTGTGGAGGCAATTGCTGCTGGTGAATGTCTCCATGGAGGAATTGATTATAATTCATTTTAATGAACATCATCTTCTCCACATTTTCTGGAAGTAACCTCGTACGCCGATTGCTGACAAGGTGAGCGGCGGCACTAAACACTCTTTCGGAGTACACACTTGTGGGAGGGCAACTTAGGTAGAATAAAGCCAGTTTGTGCAAGGGCCTCCAAATTGCCTCTTTTTCCTGCCATTATACGTACGGACTGTCTGACGTGCCTACTTGGATGCGGTCACTCATATAATCCTCCACCATTCTTTCAATGGTGAGAGAATCATATGCAGTGACAGTAGACGACATGTCCGTAATCGTTGTCAGGTCCTTCAGTCCGGACCAGATGTCAGCATCAGCAGTCGCTCCAGACTGCCCTGCATCACCGCCAGCGGGTGGGCTCGGAATTCTGAGCCTTTTCCTCGCACCCCCAGTTGCGGGAGAATGTGAAGGAGGAGATGTTGACAGGTCGCGTTCCGCTTGACTTGACAATTTTCTCACCAGCAGTTCTTTGAACCCCTGCAGACTTGTGTCTGCCGGAAAGAGAGATACAACGTAGGTTTTAAATCTAGGATCGAGCACGGTGGCCAAAATGTAGTGCTCTGATTTCAACAGATTGACCACCCGTGAATCCTTGTTAAGCGAATTAAGGGCTCCATCCACAAGTCCCACATGCCTAGCGGAATCGCTCAGTGATAGCTCCTCCTTCAATGTCTCCAGCTTCTTCTGCAAAAGCCTGATGAGGGGAATGACCTGACTCAGGCTGGCAGTGTCTGAACTGACTTCACGTGTGGCAAGTTCAAAAGGTTGCAGAACCTTGCACAACGTTGAAATCATTCTCCACTGCGCTTGAGACAGGTGCATTCCACCTCCTATATCGTGGTCAGTTGTATAGGCTTGAATGGCCTTTTGCTGCTCCTCCAACCTCTGAAGCATATAGAGGGTTGAATTCCACCTCGTTACCACTTCTTGCTTCAGATGATGGCAGGGCAGGTTCAGGCGTTTTTGGTGTTGCTCCAGTCTTCTGTACGTGGTGCCTGTATGCCGAAAGTGTCCCGCAATTCTTCTGGCCACCGACAGCATCTCTTGCACGCCCCTCTCGTTTTTTAAATAATTCTGCACCACCAAATTCAAGGTATGTGCAAAACATGGGACGTGCTGGAATTTGCCCATATTTAATGCACACACAATATTACTGGCGTTGTCCGATGCCACAAATCCACAGGAGAGTCTAATTGGGGTAAGCCATTCTGCGATGATCTTCCTCAGTTGCCGTAAGAGGTTTTTAGCTGTGTGCGTATTCTGGAAAGCGGTAATACAAAGCGTAGCCTGCCTAGGAAAGAGTTGGCGTTTGCGAGATGCTGCTACTGGTGCCGCCGCTGCTGTTCTTGTTCATCTACCCAGTGGGCTGTCACAGTCATATAGTCCTGAGTCTGCCCTGCTCCACTTGTCCACATGTCCGTGGTTAAGTGGACATTGGGTACAACTGCATTTTTTAGGACACTGGTGAGTCTTTTTCTGAGGTCTGTGTACATTTTCGGTATCGCCTGCCTAGAGAAATGGAACCTAGATGGTATTTGGTACCGGGGACACAGTACCTCAATCAAGTCTATAGTTGGCTCTGCAGTAATGATGGATACCGGAACCACGTTTCTCACCACCCAGGATGCCAAGGCCTCAGTTATCCGCTTTGCAGCAGGATGACTGCTGTGATATTTCATCTTCCTCGCAAAGGACTGTTGGACAGTCAATTGCTTGGTGGAAGTAGTAAAAGTGGTCTTACGACTTCCCCTCTGGGATGACCATCGACTCCCAGCAGCAACAACAGCAGCGCCAGCAGCAGTAGGCGTTACACTCAAGGATGCATCGGAGGAATCCCAGGCAGGAGAGGACTCGTCAGAATTGCCAGTGACATGGCCTGCAGGACTATTGGCATTCCTGGGGAAGGAGGAAATTGACACTGAGGGAGTTGGTGGGGTGGTTTGCGTGAGCTTGGTTACAAGAGGAAGGGATTTACTGGTCAGTGGACTGCTTCCACTGTCGCCCAAAGTTTTTGAACTTGTCACTGACTTATGATGAATGCGCTGCAGGTGACGTATAAGGGAGGATGTTCCGAGGTGGTTAACGTCCTTACCCCTACTTATTACAGCTTGACAAAGGCAACACATGGCTTGACAGCTGTTGTCCGCATTTCTGTTGAAATACTTCCACACCGAAGAGCTGATTTTTTTGGTATTTTCACCAGGCATGTCAATGGCCATATTCCTCCCACGGACAACAGGTGTCTCCCCGGGTGCCTGACTTAAACAAACCACCTCACCATCAGAATCCTCCTTGTCAATTTCCTCCCCAGCGCCAGCAACACCCATATCCTCCTCATCCTGGTGTACTTCAACACTGACATCTTCAATCTGACTATCAGGAACTGGACTGCGGGTGCTCCTTCCAGCACTTGCAGGGGGCGTGCAAATGGTGGAAGGCGCATGCTCTTCGCGTCCAGTGTTGGGAAGGTCAGGCATCGCAACCGACACAATTGGACTCTCCTTGTGGATTTGTGATTTCGAAGAACGCACAGTTCTTTGCTGTGCTTTTGCCAGCTTAAGTCTTTTCATTTTTCTAGCGAGAGGCTGAGTGCTTCGATCCTCATGTGAAGCTGAACCACTAGCCATGAACATAGGCCAGGGCCTCAGCCGTTCCTTGCCACTCCGTGTGGTAAATGGCATATTGGCAAGTTTACGCTTCTCCTCCGACGATTTTATTTTAGATTTTTGAGTCCTTTTTTTACTGATATTTTGTGTTTTGAATTTTACATGCTCTGTACTATGACATTGGGCATCGGCCTTGGCAGACGACGTTGATGGAATTTCATCGTCTCGGCCATGACTAGTGGCAGCAGCTTCAGCACGAGGTGGAAGTGGATCTTGATCTTTCCCTATTTTTGGAACCTCAACATTTTTGTTCTCCATATTTTAATAGGCACAACTAAAAGGCACCTCAGGTAAACAATGGAGATGGATGGATACTGGTATACTTATGGATGACGAGTGACTGACGACACAGAGGTAGCTACAGCCGTGGACTACCGTACTGCGTCTGCTAGTATAGAGATGATAATGATATAAAAAAAATATATATATCACTACTGCAGGTATATATAATATAATGACGGACCTGCTGTACACTGTCAGTAGACTCCTAAACTACTAGTATGAAGAAGATAGAAAAAAAAAACCCCACCACAGGTAGGTATACAATTATGGACGAGCACTGACGACACAGAGGTAGCCACAGCCGTGGACTACCGTACTGCGTCTGCTAGTATAGAGATGATAATGATATAAAAAATATATATATATATCACTACTGCAGGTATATATAATATAATGACGGACCTGCTGAACACTGTCAGCAGACTCCTAAACTACTAGTATGAAGAAGATAGAAAAAAAAACCCCACCACAGGTAGGTATACAATTATGGACGAGCACTGACGACACAGAGGTAGCTACAGCCGTGGACTACCGTACTGCGTCTGCTAGTATAGAGATGATAATGATATAAAAAATATATATATATCACTACTGCAGGTATATATAATATAATGACGGACCTGCTGGACACTGTCAGCAGACTCCTAAACTACTAGTATGTAGAAGATAGAAAAAAAAACCCCACCACATGTAGGTATACAATTATGGACGAGCACTGACGACACAGAGGTAGCTACAGCCGTGGACTACCGTACTGCGTCTGCTAATATAGAGATGATAATGATATAAAAAATATATATATATATCACTACTGCAGGTATATATAATATAATGACGGACCTGCTGGACACTGTCAGCAGACTCCTAAACTACTAGTATGAAGAAGATAGAAAAAAAAACCCACCACAGGTAGGTATACAATTATGGACGAGCACTGACGACACAGAGGTAGCTACAGCCGTGGACTACCGTACTGCGTCTGCTAGTATAGAGATGATAATGATATAAAAAATATATATATATCACTACTGCAGGTATATATAATATAATGACGGACCTGCTGGACACTGTCAGCAGACTCCTAAACTACTAGTATGAAGAAGATAGAAAAAAAAAACCCACCACAGGTAGGTATACAATTATGGACGAGCACTGACGACACAGAGGTAGCTACAGCCGTGGACTACCGTACTGCGTCTGCTAGTATAGAGATGATAATGATATAAAAAATATATATATATCACTACTGCAGGTATATATAATATAATGACGGACCTGCTGGACACTGTCAGCAGACTCCTAAACTACTAGTATGAAGAAGATAGAAAAAAAAACCCCACCACAGGTAGGTATACAATTATGGACGAGCACTGACGACACAGAGGTAGCTACAGCCGTGGACTACCGTACTGCGTCTGCTAGTATAGAGATGATAATGATATAAAAAATATATATATATATCACTACTGCAGGTATATATAATATAATGACGGACCTGCTGGACACTGTCAGCAGACTCCTAAACTACTAGTATGAAGAAGATAGAAAAAAAAACCCCACCACAGGTAGGTATACAATTATGGACGAGCACTGACGACACAGAGGTAGCCACAGCCGTGGACTACCGTACTGCGTCTGCTAATATAAAGATGATAAAGATGATAGAGATGAACAAAAAAAATATAACACTACTGCAGGTAAATATTTATATAATATAATGAATGACGGACCTGCTGGACACTGTCAGCAGAATGCGTTTATAGAATAAAAAAAAAAAACACCACAGGAGTGTTTAACTTTTTCAGGCAGACAATATACTGGTGGTCACTGGTCAGTCACACTGGCAGCAAAAGTGTGCACTGTACTCCTGCTATAACTGCACCCCAGTCTCCCCCACAATTCAGCTGTGTGAGCAGTGAGCACTCAGCACAGTCAGATATACATAGATGATATTATCATGCAGCACACTGAGGCTGAGCACAGATATGGTATGTGACTGTGTATCGTTTTTTTTCAGGCAGAGAACGGATTATATTAAATAATAAATAAAACTGGTGGTCACTGGTCACTATCAGCAAAACTCTGCACTCTGAGTACTCCTAATGCTCCCCAAAATTACTAAGTAATCAACTCAAGTGTCTCTATCTATTCTAACGGAGAGGACGCCAGCCACGTCCTCTCCCTATCAATCTCAATGCACGTGTGAAAATGGCGGCGACGCGCGGCTCCTTATATAGAATCCGAGTCTCGCGACAGAATACGAGCCTCGCGAGAATCCGACAGCGGGATGATGACGTTCGGGCGTGCTCGGGTTAGCCGAGCAAGGCGGGAAGATCCGAGTCTGCCTCGGACCCGTGTAAAAAGGCTGAAGTTCGGGGGGGTTCGGATTCCGAGGAACCGAACCCGCTCATCTCTAGACTTTCACTGTGGCTTATTGAAGCCTGATGTGAGCAGACACATACAAGTACATGACAGTTTAAATAAAAGAGTAGTAGCTTTCAATGTGTATCAAGAAGTGTTTGTTCCTGGATACAGGGGAGGTAAATGGATAGCAGGCATACTTGTTTCAAACACTGGACATGGGTCAGGTAGTAGGGGAATTGGTAGATGCCACGTCAACCAGATCATCTAGTCCAGTGGTTCTCAAACTCGGTCCTCAGGACCCCACACGGTTCACGTTTTCCATGTCACCCAGCAGCTGCTCTGTGTATCACCAACTGTCACAATTTAAAAATCTACAGGTGACCTTCAAAACATGGACCGTGTGGGGTCCTGAAGACCGAGTTTGAGAACCTGTGATCTAGTCCATTAAATAGACTGAGGGCCATAGGTGTTTCTATAATAAGTGGAAGGTGTGCGGTACACAAAGGCCCCTGGGTCCAGGGGTGGGGGGCACACCACACACCCAGCACTCATATATTATACTTACCCTAGCCCTAGCAGAGTCCCGAGGCAGCTGCCCTGCCCTGCAGACACAAATCTCTTGGAAAATGGCCGCCGCATAATGCCAGAGTCTATTCACTGCCAGAGAGGAGGGGGCCTGCGACAGAGGCTGCAAGCAGGCCCTCGCCTCTCTTAAAATGCCCCTGCCAAGGGCCATGTAATCTTTGTGAGTGGAAGAAGTGACCTCAACTGCCTCTCCAGCAACCAAAGCATTGACAGGGGAGGAGATGAAACAACCACATTTCCTGCATGACCACGTTTCCTGTATTCCCCCCCCCCCCCCCCCGCCCTGCTGGTTGAGCACGGTGCTGGTTACTGGAGCACAGGGGACCACCACACGTTCCCCCCCCCCCCTCCCCCCATTTTTCTAGGACCAGAACTGGCTCATTGACCTGGTGCTGGTTGTACTTTTTTTTTTTGGACGGGGTGGGGTGACGTGGGGGGGGGGGGGGTGAGGTGTTTTGTGGTTTTAACCATTTATTTACTCAGTAACACACATAAGCCTGCACAGGTCACACTGATCTGGGCAGGCTTCTGCAGAACACGCCGCTCAGAGGCTGGTCTGTTGTTTTCTGGCCAATACGACTGAACTTGCATATGACTAAAAACTATTGCACAGACCATCGAAAAACAGTGAAATACAATTCTTAGTAAATCCATGCGTTTGAAAAAGAAAAACTCGTAACCCAGCAATGTCCAGTGTGTTTAATCTTGACCAAACACGATTCTTAGTAAATTTACCCCTAGTCCTCTGTGGCATTAGTCTGTCAAACAAAGCTCATTGAGCCTCAAAGTCACTCAATCACAGCATGCAGATTATAACTATTGTCACCCTTAACTTGGTTGATGACACTCTGCACCCTGTTCCCCTGGCTGGATGTGCCCTGTACTGGCTCTCTCTGAATGAGTCTGCGATGGCTTCACCCTCACTATCTATAGCCCTGCAGCCTAATCTCCCCAGCCACTACTCTCCGCCTGGTAGCCACAACTGGGGCTCACTTTCCTGTGGCTCTGCTCCTCAGCGGTGTCTGCACAGTGGGCCCAGGCAGGACTGACTGTGTACAGTAAGTACTGTCGGCCTCTTGGCTCCACTCCTGGGGGGGAATGTAATAGGGTGTGAGAATCAGAAAGTGAGAGATTTTGGGAGATTTCTCCTGTTTTGTTTATAAAGTGCCAATCATTTACATAGCAAAATCAACCTGGTTTTGCAATGCAAATAATTGCCACGTTAAAAAAAACACAGGAGAAATCTCTCACTTTCTAAATCTCATGCCCTATTACATTCCCCCCCCCCTGGTCTTCAGCTCTGGGGACCCGATTTGGCACCAAAGTCAGGTCTTTTATAGCCTATGGCCCTCTCGTTCCTGCCAACGCCAGTTCAGCACTGCCTCCATCTCCGCTGATGTCATTTTCCTTTTAAACCCTCCTGGACGGAGCAGAACAGTATCTAGTGGGTTTTCATAGGCGCCGTGCCACCATTTTGGGTAGGCCTGGTTTTTACTCCATGCCATGAAGTACCATGAGGACTAGGGTGCTACAGTTATGCTGTGCAAATTATTTATTATATATATATATATATATATATATATATCTATATATATATATATATATATATATATATAAAACTATGGGTTTTTTTTCTGGTTTGAGGCCTATCAACACAGACCCTTAAAAGTTGGACCCCTCCAAAAGTAACAGCAGCTAGTAGACACCTATTGTGGCTGTACTCACTGTTACACTGATTGGATCAGCATTGGGGCGGAGCCTGTAAAGGAGCAGAGGTGTAGGCAGCTCACCACCCGGTGACTGTCTTTTCTCTAGTTAGCAGTGCAGGGCTGCTAACTAGAGAAGGTGAAGTTGTGGGTCTTGTGTCCTAAGAGGTGGAAATCCATCCTCCACCATGTCACTCATACACAGTGGCGAACATGCATAGATACACTATTTGTGGCCATCTTGGTTAGAGAATGAAGTTTCCCCAGAGCGGAGCCATTTTGTTGGAGACTACACAGTGCTTACACAAATCTGTACTGTGACTGTACACACAAAATCACTTCGCAGTAAAGCTCTGCTCTAAATTCCTGAGCTTTAGCGAGCCTCCATATGTGTTACACCTGTGTGTACTGCACATGATTTGGGAATAACTGTTCCAAAGGAGGAATCACTGTGTTTACAGCATGGTGAAAAAAAATTTTTTTTTATAGAATAGATTTGGGCCTTTCCCTCTGCGGGAAACTATGGAAACTCTGTAAATGTGGCTATATATGAATTGTATTGTTTAGGGCACATGTGCAATATACTATTACATGCATCATAGAAGCTTCTTTCATAAAACATGTTTCCATTTACACATGAATTACCTATTAGTTTCACAGAGATAAAGTAACTAGCCAAGAGTCACAAGGAACTGATAAAGGGTTTGGACAAGGTTCCCTGTTGAGAGTGAGTCTTTGTTCTCGGGGCTAAGGATGTTTATATGCATGGCTCAGTTATGACGATATTAAACTCACAGACGTCTCATGTTGCACTGCATTCATACCAGACTGGAAACAGAACAATATGAGAAGAAGACATAGTTCTATTCAAGCTTTCTATGTGAGCTACTCTGAAAGTGATCTCTGAAAGATCATATGAGCAGTACAGCTGATACAGTGGTTAAAATTACTGCCTAAACTCAGATCTTGGGTTTGGTTTCCCCCCAAGGCCCTAATGGTGTGGAGTTTGTATGTTCTACCCGATACTGGCATATTAATTGGCTTCTGGCAAAAATTAACCCAAGTGTATATGTGTGTGACTTCTGGAAGGAGGTACTGGTCTCGGCACTCCCCCAAACCAGAGGCGAAACACCACCGCTTTGGGAAACGGAGATCATCACCGCCCCCTCTCCCAGCCCCAAACAGCTGCAGACTGTCAATTTATTGACATCTGCAGTGGTTCTGCATCCGATGACGCAGGAACCGTACTCCACATGCGCAGTGTGGGACCGACGCATGTGCAAAGAACTGGACATTCGGTACAATGCGCTATGTTCCGCACATAAAATGTATCCTGGATCAGTCCCTATGTGTGTGTGACATACATAACTAATATAAACAAGACAATCCTCTCAAAGTGAATCTTATGTTGTGTACACTATATATGACTATATAGTCAAAATCGTAAGAAAAGTTAGTGCAGATCGCAAGGTGAAAGTCACCTTGCGATCCCAATGCGATGCCGATGCGCGGTCCCACGCGGTCGGCATTGCAAGCCTAGATAGACTGTGCAGGCAAGTCAATTTTCGCAACGGAGCGATTAAGGCTAAAATGCGCATGCGCATGGTACGCAGTGCGCATGCGTTAAGTATTTTAAAACAAAACTTAGTAGATTTACTCACGTCCGAACGAAGAATTTTCATCGTTGAAGTGATCGGAGTGTGATTGACAGGAAGTGGGTGTTTCTGGGCGGAAACTGTCCGTTTTCTGGGAGTGTGCGGAAAAACACAGGCGTGCCAAGAAAAAACGCGGGAGTGTCTGGAGAAACGGGGGAGTGGCTTGCCGAATGCAGGGCGTGTTTGTGACGTCAAACCAGGAACGAAACGGACTGAGCTGATAGCAATCTGTGAGTAGGTCTGGAGCTACTCAGAAACTGCTAAGAATTTTCTATTTGCAATTCTGCTAATCTTTCGTTCGCTATGCTGCTAAGCTAAGATACACTCCTAGAGGGCGGTGGCCTAGCGTGTGCAATGCTGCTAAAATCTGCTAGCGAGCGAACAACTCGGAATGACCCCCAAAGTCTGTATGATGCCGACCTAGCCCCTGCCGCATAGTGAGAATCGGGGTTTGCCCGAATCTCACCATGTGTATGCACCTTAAGTAAGTAAATCAGATAGTTGTAAATATTCTTGTAGCTCCCTTGCTTACCTGGCCAGTGGTGTTATCAAGATCCCAGGAACTATACTGACTACGCCAAAATGGCTGCTAGAGGGTCATTAGCTCCATCTGGGAGTGACTTGAGTTTCAATGATTTGAAAGAAGGCGGAGCCAGTGATCTGGCCAAAAATGTCATTCCACCAACAGAGGAGATGAAGTGGTGCCAAGAGGCTGACTGAGTGCGTGGATGTTGGAACATGATCGCTGAGAGGTGAGTGACAAAGATGGCAGTCCCTGCTGCAGCTGAAGAGTGGGATGCTGTGAGAGGCACGAGGCGCACAAGCATTCTGGAGAGTGGTGTGGAGATGACCCCTTGGAAGTGTTAGCAGAGTGTTTCGGTGTCGGATAGGGATGTTAGTCCACACAACAGCACTTAACAAGGATGACTGGTTTACTCAGATAACAGAGATAACAGCTTGTAGTATATAGAAGATGTTCTGCAGCAGCAGGAACTCACAGTATACATGTGAAGCAGTACAGCAATGACACAGTGATTTAGTACACACAGGATGTGGCTGCATACACACAGGGTGTGGCTGCGGGGCAGACAAGGTCACACACTAAGGAGACCAGTAGCTGCACGTCAGTTGTCTCTCCCTGGAAGAACTCTCTCAGACTGTGCACTAAGCACCTCCTCCTGCACTGAGCTAACACTAGGAGGGAATACACTAGAGCAGGGAAGCTGCCTCTAGTGCAGACACACCACAGAGTGATCCACTGTCTAACACCCCCCCCCCCCTCTTCCAAGGCTGTCTCCGGTTACGTACATTTGCATAAAAGTTTTCCCATAACCTAAAACACATCAATAAAGCATGGTAAGCAAACAGTAAAACAAATAAACATTTCTCAAAAGTATTCCAGTCCACATTTTGTCATGAACATATTCAGCAAGTGTGATGACAGTCCCTTTGTCAACATATCAGCAGCATTGCTCTCGCTTGCTATGTAATACACATTGACAGACTTGTTTTCCACTATCTCACGGATAAAGTGATGTCTAATGACAATGTGTTTGGATCATCCATAATACTTGGTGCTGGAAGACAAATCAATTGCTCCCATGTTATCACACGCAATGTTGATAGTCTCACTGTGGTAAAGAAGGCTAAGCTCACATAAAGTCTCCTTTATCCATAAAGCTTCCTTTGCAGTTTCTGTAAGTGCCATGTACTCCACCTCAGTGGTGGATAGGGCAACAGTGGGTTGCTTTCTGCTTGCCGAGCTGATAGCTGTGCCTGCCACAACGAACAAGTATCACATGTAGGAACAATGGTCATCCTCATCTGATCCCCAATCGGCATCACAGAAAACTTCCAAAGTCATACGTTTTGACTTTGTAAACACCAACTTTAATAAACTTGTACCTTTTAAGTACCTTACGAGTCTTTTGACTGCAATCCAGTGTTGTCTCCCAGGGTTAATTGCAAACTGGCTTGCACGGCTCATTGCATGTGTGATGTCGGGGCGAGTCCCAATACTTGCATACATCAAGCTACCAACAGCATTTTGATAAGGAACCTCTCTCATTTCCTCTATCTCCTTCTGGATGGTTGGTGACATGGCTTATACCATCTTTATGCTTTTGTCAATAGGAGTGCTCACTGGCTTTGCATCAGACATTCCATACATGCGAAGTATTGCTTAAATATATGTCTGTTGATCAATTGTAACAGTCCCATCTTTCAGGTTTTGTTCAATTCTCATGCCTAATAAATGATTCGCAAGGCCTAAATCTTTTATCTTGAATCTTTGTTTCAGCTGCTGTTTTACATGAGTAGTGTGCTCTTCTTGACCTGCTAGCAATAGATCATCCACATGCACAGCTATAATGAACCGCTTTTCTTCTATAGTTTTGTGATATAAGCAGTGATCAGTCTCTGACCTAACAAAGTTCATCTCTAGCAGCACAGCATCCAGCTTTACATACCAACAACGACCACTTTGCTTTAGGCCGTACAAAGATTTATTTAAGAGGCAAACTTTTCCCTCTTGGAACATACTCTCGTCATAATGTTCAGGTGGTTCCATATAAGTCTCCCCAATTAACTCTCCATTTAGGAATGCATAATCAAAGTCTAACTGGTATAACAATATATCATGAAGTGTAGCAATGGCAATGACTAACCTCAAGGTGCTGTACCTTGCGACAGGTGAAAAGATCTCTCCGTAGTCGATCCCGGATTTTTGTGTGTATCCTTTAGCAACAAGGCAGGCTTTATAACGAGCAATAGTCCCGCCTGCATTCAGCTTTCTGCAAAAGACTCACTTGTTCTTGATTGTCTTATGATTATTCGGCCTGTCAACTACAGTCCATGTACTATTATCATCCAGAGCTGACAGCTCTGTATTTATTGCTGACTACCATTCTTTCCAGTTGCTACTTGATTTTGCTTCATGTATATTTTGGGGTTCACAGTAAGCTATATTTGCATATTCCTCACTATATCTTTTGGATGGAACACCTTTATTGCTTCTCATGGAACTGCTGTTTCCTGATTGGGTATCCGCATTAACACTTTCAGGTTCACACACGCTGTCTGCTGCCTGTACATCCAGCAATACATATCGTTGATGTGATTCTTGTTCCACTATTCCAGTGATTGGTGCTGTTTCATGGAACACTACATCTCTAGACTTTAGAAGACATTTGTCTGTAATGTCCCAAAGCCTGTATCCTTTGCTTTCTTCACAGTATCCTAGCATAATACATTCCACTGACTTTGGCTCTAATTTTCGTCTTTTCTCCTTAGGTATATGTGCATAAGCTTTACAGCCGAAGACACGGAGATGATTGACAGCTGACTTTTTCTTGGACCATGCCTCCAGTGCCGTTTTACCTTTTACAGCTACTGTGGGCGCACGGTTTTTAAGATATACTGCAGTAGACACTGCTTCTGCCCAAAAGCTTTTCTCCAGTCCTGCGTCACTCAACATAGTCCGTGCTCTCTCAACAATTGTACGATTTGCATGCTCACTCACACCGTTTTGTTCTGGCGTGTAAGCAATTGTTAGTTGATGCTGTATGCCATATTTTTTCAGGAACTGTGCTAAAACTCTGTTGTCATACTCTCTGCCATTGTCAGATCTCAAGACTTTTAATTTCAGACCCGTCTGAGTTTCCACTGGGTTCTTGTATTCCACAATTTTATTGACAATTTCACTTTTAGCTTTCATGAAATATACATGTGTCATCCTTGTGGGATCATCAAATAAAGGTTATAAAATACCTGTAGCCACTCATTGATTCCATCTCCATTGGACCACATACGTCAATATGCACTAGGGCTGGTGGTATTTCTGCTTTACTAGTAGACTTAGAAAATGGGGTGTAAGTCTGCTTTCCTTTTGTACAACTCTCACACAGAGGTCTCTCAGTATTATTCACAGTGACTCCAGTTGCCATTCCATCGAGTAGTTTCTGGACGTTGTCATAGTAACATAGTAACGTAGTATCTAAGGTTGAAAAAACACAATTGTCCATTGTGTTCAACCTATTTGTGGTCTCCTATGCATGATGATTTGTAAAAATTTTTGACTGATGCTGATGTCAGCTGTTGCATTTTATCCCTTTTTATAGTAACTATAGTGCGTGACTATGCACCATAACCCTGGATATCCTTATCCATTAGGGATTTATCTAACCCATTCTTAAAGGTGTTGACAGAGTCCGCCATTACAACTCCCTCAGGCAGGGAATTCCAAACACATATTGTCCTTACCGTGAAAATGCCTTTATGACATATTGTGCGGAATCTCCTCTCCTCTAACCTGAGTGAGTGTCCACGAGTCCTCTGTGTTGATCTGGCCAAAAACAGGTTCCGCGCAAGCTCTGTGTATTGTCCCCTTATATATTTGTAGACGTTGATCATGTCCCCTCTTAGTCTCCTCTTTTCCAGTGTAAATGCCTAGTCTTTCAAGCCTTTCCTTGTATTCCATTGTCTCCATGCCCTTAATTAGTTTGGTCGCCCTCCTCTGAACCTTATCTAGCTCCAGGATATCCTACAGTATTCAAGATGTGGCCTCACTAGTGATTTCTATAATGGGAGTATAACACCCTCGTCCCTTGCATCAATTCCACGTTTTATGCATGCTAATATCTTATTAGCCTTCTTTGCTGCCATCCTACTTTGGGTACTGCTGCTTAGTTTGCTATCTATGAGAACACCTAAGTCTTTTTCCAGTACAGTATCCCCTAATTTTACCCCATTCAGTATGTAGGTGTTATTTTTGTTCTTGCTACCACAGTGCATTATCTTACACTTGTCTGTGTTGAAGCGCATTCTCCATTTGGCTGCCCATGCTTCTAATTTAACTAAGTTGTGCTCTCTAGACCTTCTGTTAGGTCGTTAATGAAAATGTTGAACAATAGCGGTCCTAATACCGAGCTAAGTCTAAAAAGATTACATCCACCTCTTTACTCTGATCGAGGTTTGCACTTACTGATTCAAAAAAACCAAGTAAGTTGATTTGACAGGATCTGTCCTTCACAAATCCAAGTTGATTCCTTTTAATGACTTTATTGGCTTAAAGGATCTTCTGAATACTATCCCTTAGAATACCTTCCAGTACTTTCCCCACTGTAGATGTAAGACTAACTGGTCTATAGTTACCCGGTTCAGCTTTACTTCCGTTTTTGAATATAGGCACTACTTCCGCTATACGCCAGTCTTTGGGAACCATACCTGATATAACTGAATCCTTAAAGATCAAAAATAGCGGTTTTGCAAGTTCAGAGTGAAGCTCCATTAGAACCCTTGGGTGAATTCCATCGGGCCCCGGTGACTTATTAATCTTTAAATGTTTTAATCGGTCACAGACTACCTCCTCACTTAAATAAGTACCTATCAGTGGGATATTTTCATTATTGAGATTGTGTGTTAGTCCCTGAATTGGGTCCTCTCTAGAAAATACTGTTGAAAAAAACTCATTAAGTATGTCCGCTATGTCATTATCATTTTTGATTAAGACTCCCAACCTGTCTTTTACAGGGCCTATACTCTCCTTCTTTAATCTCTTGCTATTAATGCATTTAAATAATTTTTTGGGATTTGATTTGCTTTCCTTTGCTACTAGTTTTTCTGTTTCTACTTTAGCCGCTCTTATTTCTTTTTTGCATATTTTGTTACAGTCCTTATATTGCTGAAATGATTCTGCATTCCTATCAGATTTGTATTTTTTAAATGCTCGCCTTTTCTTGCCCATAAGTTCCTTTATTTTTTTATTACGCCACATCGGTTTATTATTTTTAATCCTTTTTTTGCTGCTCATAGGAATACATTTGAGAGTATTTTTAGCTAGTAGTGATTTTATACATCCCATTTCTCTGTAGTATTTTTTTCTAGAAACAAACCTTCCCAATCAATATCCCTTGGCTTTGCTAAAGTTTAGAGTCCTAGTTGAGCCAGTATAGGGCTGTTTATGAAAATTTATATTGAATGTGACCTTGTTGTGGTCGCTGTTTCCTATGGGCTCCCCCACTATAATATCCGATACCAATTCCCCATTGTTTGTTAATACCAGGTCTAAGATTGCATTGTACCTGGTGGGTTCCTCAATTAGTTGAACTAAGTAGTTATCATTAAGTGTGTAATATCCCAGATGACCTAGGCGCCTGTGCCACAGCTCCATCGACTGGTTTGAAATTTTAGAGATGAGCGCCTGAAATTTTTCGGGTTTTGTGTTTTGGTTTTGGGTTCGGTTCCGCGGCCGTGTTTTGGGTTCGACCGCGTTTTGACAAAACCTCACCGAATTTTTTTTGTCGGATTCGGGTGTGTTTTGGATTCGGGTGTTTTTTTCAAAAAACCCTAAAAAACAGCTTAAATCATAGAATTTGGAGGTCATTTTGATCCCATATTATTATTAACCTCAAAAACCATAATTTCCACTCATTTTCAGTCTATTCTGAATACCTCACACCTCACAATATTATTTTTAGTCCTAAAATTTGCACCGAGGTCGCTGGATGACTAAGCTAAGCGACCCTAGTGGCCGACACAAACACCTGGCCCATCTAGGAGTGGCACTGCAGTGTCACGCAGGATGGCCCTTCCAAAAAACACTCCCCAAACAGCACATGACGCAAAGAAAAAAAGAGGTGCAATGAGGTAGCTGTGTGACTAAGCTCAGCGACCCAAGTGCCCGACACAAACACCTGGCCCATCTAGGAGTGGCACTGCAGTGTCACGCAGGATGTCCCTTCCAAAAAACCCTCCCCAAACAGCACATGACGCAAAGAAAAAAAGAGGCGCAATGAGGTAGCTGTGTGAGTAAGATTAGCGACCCTAGTGGCCGACACAAACACCTGGCCCATCTAGGAGTGGCACTGCAGTGTCACGCAGGATGTCCCTTCCAAAAAACCCTCCCCAAACAGCACATGACGCAAAGAAAAATAAAAGAAAAAAGAGGTGCAAGATGGAATTGTCCTTGGGCCCTCCCACCCACCCTTATGTTGTATAAACAGGACATGCACACTTTAACCAACCCATCATTTCAGTGACAGGGTCTGCCACACGACTGTGACTGATATGACGGGTTGGTTTGGACCCCCACCAAAAAAGAAGCAATTAATCTCTCCTTGCACAAACTGGCTCTACAGAGGCAAGATGTCCACCTCATCATCATCCTCCGATATATCACCGTGTACATCCCCCTCCTCACAGATTATCAATTCGTCCCCACTGGAATCCACCATCTCAGCTCCCTGTGTACTTTGTGGAGGCAATTGCTGCTGGTCAATGTCTCCGCGGAGGAATTGATTATAATTCATTTTAATGAACATCATCTTCTCCACATTTTCTGGATGTAACCTCGTATGCCGATTGCTGACAAGGTGAGCGGCGGCACTAAACACTCTTTCGGAGTACACACTTGTGGGAGGGCAACTTAGGTAGAATAAAGCCAGTTTGTGCAAGGGCCTCCAAATTGCCTCTTTTTCCTGCCAGTATAAGTACGGACTGTCTGACGTGCCTACTTGGATGCGGTCACTCATATAATCCTCCACCATTCTTTCAATGTTGAGAGAATCATATGCAGTGACAGTAGACGACATGTCCGTAATCGTTGTCAGGTCCTTCAGTCCGGACCAGATGTCAGCATCAGCAGTCGCTCCAGACTGCCCTGCATCACCGCCAGCGGGTGGGCTCGGAATTCTGAGCCTTTTCCTCGCACCCCCAGTTGCGGGAGAATGTGAAGGAGGAGATGTTGACAGGTCGCGTTCCGCTTGACTTGACAATTTTGTCACCAGCAGGTCTTTGCACCCCAGCAGACTTGTGTCTGCCGGAAAGAGAGATCCAAGGTAGGTTTTAAATCTAGGATCGAGCACGGTGGCCAAAATGTAGTGCTCTGATTTCAACAGATTGACCACCCGTGAATCCTTGTTAAGCGAATTAAGGGCTGCATCCACAAGTCCCACATGCCTAGCGGAATCGCTCCCTTTTAGCTCCTTCTTCAATGCCTCCAGCTTCTTCTGCAAAAGCCTGATGAGGGGAATGACCTGACTCAGGCTGGCAGTGTCTGAACTGACTTCACGTGTGGCAAGTTCAAAGGGCATCAGAACCTTGCACAACGTTGAAATCATTCTCCACTGCACTTGAGACAGGTGCATTCCACCTCCTATATCGTGCTCAATTGTATAGGCTTGAATGGCCTTTTGCTGCTCCTCCAACCTCTGAAGCATATAGAGGGTTGAATTCCACCTCGTTACCACTTCTTGCTTCAGATGATGGCAGGGCAGGTTCAGTAGTTTTTGGTGGTGCTCCAGTCTTCTGTACGTGGTGCCTGTACGCCGAAAGTGTCCCGCAATTCTTCTGGCCACCGACAGCATCTCTTGCACGCCCCTGTCGTTTTTAAAAAAATTCTGCACCACCAAATTCAAGGTATGTGCAAAACATGGGACGTGCTGGAATTTGCCCATATTTAATGCACACACAATATTGCTGGCGTTGTCCGATGCCACAAATCCACAGGAGAGTCCAATTGGGGTAAGCCATTCTGCGATGATCTTCCTCAGTTGCCGTAAGAGGTTTTTAGCTGTGTGCGTATTCTGGAAAGCGGTGATACAAAGCGTAGCCTGCCTAGGAAAGAGTTGGCGTTTGCGAGATGCTGCTACTGGTGCCGCCGCTGCTGTTCTTGCGGCGGGAGTCCATACATCTACCCAGTGGGCTGTCACAGTCATATAGTCCTGACCCTGCCCTGCTCCACTTGTCCACATGTCCGTGGTTAAGTGGACATTGGGTACAACTGCATTTTTTAGGACACTGGTGAGTCTTTTTCTGACGTCCGTGTACATTCTCGGTATCGCCTGCCTACAGAAGTGGAACCTAGATGGTATTTGGTAACGGGGGCACACTGCCTCAATAAATTGTCTAGTTCCCTGTGAACTAACGGCGGATACCGGACGCACGTCTAACACCAACATAGTTGTCAAGGACTCAGTTATCCGCTTTGCAACAGGATGACTGCTGTGATATTTCATCTTCCTCGCAAAGGACTGTTGGACAGTCAATTGCTTACTGGAAGTAGTACAAGTGGGCTTACGACTTCCCCTCTGGGATGACCATCGACTCCCAGCAGCAACAACAGCAGCGCCAGCAGCAGTAGGCGTTACACGCAAGGATGCATCGGAGGAATCCCAGGCAGGAGAGGACTCGTCAGAATTGCCAGTGACATGGCCTGCAGGACTATTGGCATTCCTGGGGAAGGAGGAAATTGACACTGAGGGAGTTGGTGGGGTGGTTTGCGTGAGCTTGGTTACAAGAGGAAGGGATTTACTGGTCAGTGGACTGCTTCCGCTGTCGGCCCAAGTTTTTGAACTTGTCACTGACTTATTATGAATGCGCTGCAGGTGACGTATAAGGGAGGATGTTCCGAGGTGGTTAACGTCCTTACCCCTACTTATTACAGCTTGACAAAGGGAACACACGGCTTGACACCTGTTGTCCGCATTTCTGGTGAAATACTTCCACACCGAAGAGCTGATTTTTTGGGTATTTTCACCAGGCATGTCAACGGCCCTATTCCTCCCACGGACAACAGGTGTCTCCCCGGGTGCCTGACTTAAACAAACCACCTCACCATCAGAATCCTCCTGGTCAATTTCCTCCCCAGCGCCAGCAACACCCATATCCTCCTCATCCTGGTGTACTTCAACACTGACATCTTCAATCTGACTATCAGGAACTGGACTGCGGGTGCTCCTTCCAGCACTTGCAGGGGGCGTGCAAATGGTGGAAGGCGCATGCTCTTCACGTCCAGTGTTGGGAAGGTCAGGCATCGCAACCGACACAATTGGACTCTCCTTGTGGATTTGGGATTTCGAAGAACGCACAGTTCTTTGCGGTGCTACTGCTTTTGCCAGCTTGAGTCTTTTCATTTTTCTAGCGAGAGGCTGAGTGCCTCCATCCTCATGTGAAGCTGAACCACTAGCCATGAACATAGGCCAGGGCCTCAGCCGTTCCTTGCCACTCCGTGTGGTAAATGGCATATTGGCAAGTTTACGCTTCTCCTCCGACAATTTTATTTTAGGTTTTGGAGTCCTTTTTTTACTGATATTTGGTGTTTTGTATTTGACATGCTCTGTACTATGACATTGGGCATCGGCCTTGGCAGACGACGTTGCTGGCATTTCATCGTCTCGGCCATGACTAGTGGCAGCAGCTTCAGCACGAGGTGGAAGTGGATCTTGATCTTTCCCTAATTTTGGAACCTCAACATTTTTGTTCTCCATATTTTAATAGGCACAACTAAAAGGCACCTCAGGTAAACAATGGAGATGGATGGATACTAGTATACAATTATGGATGGACTGCCGAGTGCCGACACAGAGGTAGCTACAGCCGTGGACTACTGTACTGTACTGTGTCTGCTGCTAATATAGACTGGTTGATAAAGAGATGTAGTAGTAGTATGTATGTATAAAGAAGAAAGAAAAAAAAAACACGGGTAGGTGGTATACAATTATGGACGGACTGCCGAGTGCTGACACAGAGGTAGCTACAGCCGTGGACTACCGTACTGTACTGTGTCTGCTGCTAATATAGACTGGTTGATAAAGAGATGTAGTAGTAGTATGTATGTATAAAGAAGAAAGAAAAAAAACACGGGTAGGTGGTATACAATTATGGACGGACTGCCCAGTGCCGACACAGAGGTAGCTACAGCCGTGGACTACCGTACTGTACTGTGTCTGCTGCTAATATAGACTGGTTGATAAAGAGATGTAGTAGTAGTATGTATGTATAAAGAAGAAAGAAAAAAAAACCACGGGTAGGTGGTATACAATTATGGACGGACTGCCCAGTGCCGACACAGAGGTAGCTACAGCCGTGGACTACCATACTGTACTGTGTCTGCTGCTAATATAGACTGGTTGATAAAGAGATGTAGTAGTAGTATGTATGTATAAAGAAGAAAGAAAAAAAAAACCACGGGTAGATGGTATACAATTATGGACGGACTGCCGAGTGCCGACACAGAGGTAGCTACAGCCGTGGACTACCGTACTGTACTGTGTCTGCTGCTAATATAGACTGGTTGATAAAGAGATGTAGTAGTAGTATGTATGTATAAAGAAGAAAGAAAAAAAAACCACGGGTAGGTGGTATACAATTATGGACGGACTGCCCAGTGCCGACACAGAGGTAGCAACAGCCGTGGACTACCGTACTGTACTGTGTCTGCTGCTAATATAGACTGGTTGATAAAGAGATGTAGTAGTAGTATGTATGTATAAAGAAGAAAGAAAAAAAAACCACGGGTAGGTGGTATACAATTATGGACGGACTGCCCAGTGCCGACACAGAGGTAGCTACAGCCGTGGACTACCATACTGTACTGTGTCTGCTGCTAATATAGACTGGTTGATAAAGAGATGTAGTAGTAGTATGTATGTATAAAGAAGAAAGAAAAAAAAACCACGGGTAGATGGTATACAATTATGGACGGACTGCCGAGTGCCGACACAGAGGTAGCTACAGCCGTGGACTACCGTACTGTACTGTGTCTGCTGCTAATATAGACTGGTTGATAAAGAGATGTAGTAGTAGTATGTATGTATAAAGAAGAAAGAAAAAAAAACCACGGGTAGGTGGTATACAATTATGGACGGACTGCCCAGTGCCGACACAGAGGTAGCTACAGCCGTGGACTACCGTACTGTACTGTGTCTGCTGCTAATATAGACTGGTTGATAAAGAGATGTAGTAGTAGTAGTATGTATGTATAAAGAAGAAAGAAAAAAAAACCACGGGTAGGTGGTATACAATTATGGACGGACTGCCGAGTGCCGACACAGAGGTAGCTACAGCCGTGGACTACCGTACTGTACTGTGTCTGCTGCTAATATAGACTGGTTGATAAAGAGATGTAGTAGTAGTATGTATGTATAAAGAAGAAAGAAAAAAAAACCACGGGTAGGTGGTATACAATTATGGACGGACTGCCGAGTGCCGACACAGAGGTAGCTACAGCCGTGAACTACCGTACTGTGTCTGCTGCGACTGGATGATAAATAATGATATAAAAAATATATATATATCACTACTGCAGCCGGACAGGTATATATTATATAATGACGGACCTGCTGGACACTGTCTGTCAGCAGAATGAGTTTTTTATAGAATAAAAAAAAAAACACCACACAAGTGAAGTCACACGACGAGTGTTTAACTTTTTCAGGCAATCACAATATAGTATACTATACTACTAACTATACTGGTGGTCAGTGTGGTCAGGTCACTGGTCAGTCACACTGGCAGTGGCACTCCTGCAGCAAAAGTGTGCACTGTTTAATTTTAATAATAATATGTACTCCTGGCTCCTGCTATAACCTATAACTGGCACTGCAGTGCTCCCCAGTCTCCCCCACAATTATAAGATGTGTGAGCTGAGCACAGTCAGATATATACATAGATGATGCAGCACACTGGGCTGAGCAGTGCACACAGATATGGTATGTGACTGAGTCACTGTGTATCGTTTTTTTCAGGCAGAGAACGGATATATTAAATAAAACTGCACTGTCTGGTGGTCACTGTTGTCAGTCACTAGTAAACTCTGCACTCTCTACAGTTCTACAGTACTCCTAAGCTCCAGTAAATCAGGTCAATCTCTCTCTCTCTCTCTCTTCTAATCTAAATGGAGAGGACGCCAGCCACGTCCTCTCCCTATCAATCTCAATGCACGTGTGAAAATGGCGGCGACGCGCGGCTCCTTATATAGAATCCGAGTCTCGCGAGAATCCGACAGCGTCATGATGACGTTCGGGCGCGCTCGGGTTAACCGAGCAAGGCGGGAAGATCCGAGTCGCTCGGACCCGTGAAAAAAAACATGAAGTTCGTGCGGGTTCGGATTCAGAGAAACCGAACCCGCTCATCTCTAGTTTGAATCAGAGGCCCCCATTGCTAAACACTGCTCGGTGTTCAGGACATACAGTTGGTTGCACAGGGTTGCTGAAGCGATTACAGTCCCTTTCTCATTATGTACCATACATTTGCCCTTTGCAAACTGGACTCTGTAACTCTTTTTCTCCAGGACGCTTATAGCAATGAGACTGCTTCCCAATTCTGGCATGAACAAGATGTCTTGGATGTCCGTACTAAATGTTTCACTTTTAATTCTTAGACGCACTGTGATTGTCCCAAACTTTGAAGCAGTAAGAACTTTGTCTCCAATCTCTTTTACTGTAATAGGTTCACATGCTGTCAGTGAATTGAACCATTCCTGATTACAACTGAAATGCCTAGTGGTTCCCGAGTCCATGTACCAGCAATCCTTCTTGTGACTATCTGCTACATTCAATGCTGACTCATTTGGTTTGTCACGCTTCTTCTGCGTACCACTGCAATTTCTCAGTCTGCAATCTGAGGCCTTGTGCCCCAACTTGTGACATATAAAGCACCAGGGGCGTAGCCAGAACTTTGTGGGCCCCATGGCAACATTCTGAAGGGACCCCCATCCCATTACTTCTAGAGAGACACCTCTCTGCAGCAGTTGTTAATTTTATGCCCTATAGTAGTGCCCTAGTTCATTTTCTGAACCATAGTAGAGCCTTATTTAACGTTATGCCCCATAGTAGTGCCCTAGTTTCTTTTATGAAACGCAGTAGTGTTTAAGTTCACCCTGTGTCACATTTCAGAGCTGCCAGTACACATTATGCCGCACAGCATCCCCAATTCACATTATGATATATAGTGCTCGCTTTTCATATTGTGCCTAATTACAGTGCCCCCGGTTAATATTATACAACATTAAAATGCCCTCCAATTAATTTTATACCACACTACAATGAGCAGGTCCAGGGGCATACCTAGATATTTTGCAGGGCCGGTTCCAGGGCGAAAGCTTCCATTGGCGCCCCCCCCCCCAATAGACAAGACAGTTTTAGTGCGCGCCGCCATAGGGGTGCGCCCAAAAATAGGGGTCTGGCTTCATAGGTCATAGGGAAGGGGTGTGGCCACAGTTGTGCCCCCTGTAGTTGTACCCCCTGTAGCTATGCCCCCAGTAGATTTGCCCCCTGTAGCTGTGCCCCCAGTAGATTTGCCCCCTGTAGTTTTGCCCTCAGTAGCTGTGCCCTCTGTAGTTTTGCCCCCTGTAGCTGTGCCCCCAGTAGATTTGCCCCAGTAGTTCTGCCCTCTGTATCTGTGCTCTCAGTATCTGTGCCCCCTGTAGCTGTGCTCCCTGTAGTTTTGCCCCCAGTAGCTGTGCCCTCAGTAGTTGTGCCCCCAGTCATTTTGCCCCCAGTAGATGTGCCCCCTGTAGATTTGCCCCCTGTAGATTTGCCCCCGGTAGTTTTGCCCCCTGTAGCTATGCTCCCTGTAGCTGTGCTCTCTGTAGTTTTTCCCCCAGTAGTTGTGCCCTCAGTAGTTGTGCCCCCAGTAATTTTGCCCTCAGTAGATGTGCCCCCCCTGTAGATGTGTCCCCAGTAGTTTTGCCCCCTGTAGCTGTGCCCTCAGTAGTTGTGCCTCCTGTAGTTTTGCTCCCAGTAGCTGTGCCCTAGTAGTTGTGCCCCCAATAGTTTTGCCCTCAGTAGATGTGCCCCCCTGTAGCTGTGCCCCTAGTAGCGACGCTTACAAAAAAAAATACTCACCAGCCACACTCCTGCTTCCCACCCGCTGCTGCTATCCTCCATCTCCGGTCGCTGCTCTTTGGCTCTATGGGAGAGACGTCATGACATCTCTCCCATAGCGCCGCACACTGCACAGTCACTAGAGGTCAATTATGACCTCTAGCGCCTGCGGACGCTCCCACAATGCCGTGCGGTGCGCGATGACGTCAGGCGCACCGCGCGGCACCAGTAGTGGCTCTTGCCACGGCAGCAGTGGCAGTGCCCTCAGAACAGCGGCACCCCGGGCAAAAAGCCTGCTTGCCCGTGGCAAGAGCCGCTACTGATATTTTGCATGCCCCAAGAAAAAGTTTGAAAGGACCCCTACGTACCACCCAATGGCGAAAAATGTATATAACACATGTAACTTTGACAGGGAAGGTGGGCCCCTTTCAGCTCTGGGCCCCATAGCCGCTGCACTGCCAGCACCTGTGGTAGCTACGCCCTTGTAAAGCACTCAAACTTAAGCTTTCTGGACTTAGTACCTTTTGTGAATAAGGCAGAACCCTCAGCATGTGTCTCGACAGGAATACATTCTTGGCACTGCAGCAACTTGGTTTTTACAATTCCTGTTGTCAGCTTGGTATCGTCAGACTCCAAAGCTACTACCAGGAAATCGAATTCCAGCATCAGGTTTTGTAACATCGCCATCGCCACTTCCTCATCGTCCACCTCTGCCCCCACAGATGCCAGCTGCTGAGATATTGACAGTATTTTATCAATATAATCATTCATGTCTTTACAGGCATTTAACTTTGTCCCGTACAGCATACGCCTCAAGTTTATTCTTCTCATCAGACCTTTGTCCTCATACGCCATTTAAAGAGCTGCCCACATGTCTTTGGCTGACACTTTCCCGCTGATAAAGGAGTAGAGGTGTTCTTCCATGGCCAAGTATATCGTCCCAATGGCTCTATCCACTTCAACTGGGTTTGGGTCTGCTCCTGGCTCAATTGTGACTTTCCACAACTTATCCCGCTTAAGCTGCATATCCATTGCAAATTTCCACGTTGTGTAATTCTCTGAGCCTTTTAGCTTTGTAACATTCACGCTGTTAACTGTACTGTACATTCTTCTCTATATCTAATAAAAGTATTCCTTCTTTAATCAGCTGCACTTCTATTTCTTATGTACCTCTGTTTTAGAATGCCTTTCTGACTTGGGGTCCTGTGCCCATAACCTGTTGGCAGAGTGTTACAGTGTCGGATAGGGATGTTAGTCCACACAACAGCACTTAACCAGGATGATTGGTTTATTCATATAACAGAGATAACAGCTTGTAGTATATAGAAGATGTTCTGCAGCAGCAGGAACTCACAGTATACATGTGAAGTAGTACAGCGGTAACACAGCGTCTCAGTACACACAGGATGCGGCTGCATACACACAGGGTGTGACTGCATACACACAGGGTGTGGCTGCGGGGTAGACAAGATCACACACACAAGAGAGCAGAAGCTGCAAGTCAGTGCAATTGTCTCTTCCAGGAAGAACTCCTTCAGACTATGCAGTAAGTACCTCCTCCTACACTGAGCTAACACTAGGAGGGAAAACACTAGAGCAGGGAAGCTGCTTCTAGTGCTGGGAACAGAAACAGACCGCAGAGTGGTCCACTGTCTAACAAGTGGCATACTAATAAAGGGCACTGAAACATTGCCAGATCTATGTCTACGAGTGTGATGTATTGTAGACGTTAGGAGTGCTGCACTACTGCATACATTTTATATATATATATACACACCAGTGGCGTGCGGTGAGGTGAGTGGCTGGTGAGGCACTGGCTGGTGTGTGTACAAAATGGGTGTGGCGCTATTAAATTAATGGAAGATCTGGACAACAAAAAAGCCATGGTGGCTATCACATGCCCTGAACACTTACATGCCCTGAAACTCAGGGGCTGGCAACTTTTAGCTTGGGGAAAGAGGGGGCAAACACAAGCATGCTTTTCTACCAGTAAACTGCAATGGAAAAATTTGTGCAACAAAACGTTTGCAACAATGGTTTATCTAATGTGGGTGTGGTTTAAGAAAACATTTAAATATATAAAAAAAATCCTTTGTCAAAAAGCTTTAAATAAACATAAACCTACTAGCATAATAGTGACCTCTATATAATAAATGTATTTAAAATCTAACTCCAAATCCACGATATACAGATGGAGCCTTCTTAATCTCACCCTGCCTAGTCGCAGGTGGGCACTCCCGGCGTGACTACGTGATCCGTCAGAGCATCTCTGTCGGGGAGCGGACAGAGACACTCTCCATTAAAGTGAATGGGGAGCGTCTCCGTCCGGGTGCACGCACCCGTCCAGACGGAGACGCTCACAGCGCCTAGTCACATAAAGAGCCAAGATAAAAAAGGCTCCATCTGTAGGGACAATGGGGGTGATTCAATTCAGCGCAATAGAGGAATTCTGCTCGCAACCCTCCTGAGTTGGCAGCAGGAATCCAACTAAACTAGTGCTGTGATGCTGTTTTCTGCCTTAGCACGTGTGCAAACATCTAGCATTTAAGTATGAGAATTCTGGTTTCTGTGACTAAATACACGGCTTAAGGTGCGTTAACTGACATTGTCCGACTAAGGGCCTAACTCAGACTTGATCGCAGCAGCACTATCTTTCTCTAATAAGCAAAACCATGTGCATTGCAGGTGGGGCAGATGTAACATGTGCAGAGAGAGCTAGATTTGGGTGGGTTATATTCATAGGCGTGCGCAGAGATTGACTGGCGGGTGCCGCTCCGGACTTCCCCCCCTCCACGGCATTACAGTGTTCTCTCACCTCCCCTGTCCTGGATATAGACTGCTTACCTGGGCGGCCCATAGACTGCTCACCTGGGCGGCCCAGGTGAGCAGTCTATATCCAGGACAGGGGAGGTGAGAGAACACTATAATGCCGTGGAGGGGGGGAAGTCCGGAGCGGCACCCGCCAGTCAGTCTCTGCGCACGCCTATGGTTATATTGTTTCTGTGCAGGGTAAATACTGACTGCTTTATTTTTACACTGCAATTTAGATTTCAGTTTGAACACCCCTCCCCAAATCTAACTCTCTCTGCACGGGTGTGGTATGCGTGACCGGCGGTCAGCATACCGACGCCGGTATTCCAGCAGCGGAATGCCGGCGTGCATGGTCAGGGGGGCGAGTGCAACAAGCCCACGTTGCGGGATCAGTGGTGGGATCTACTTGCACTCTATGGGTGTCGTGGACAATAGTCCCTGTTGGTTGGCATGCCGACCGTTGGGATTGTGAGGAGCGGGACGTAGGAGGAGTTATTGTGACTGGGGAGAGAGGGTGAAAGGGAGAGAGCGAGAGAGACAGAGAAAGAGAGAGAAAGGCAGGGGCTCCTAATCTCAGCAAGCAGCCTACTACATCCTGTGTAACAATTAATAAGGCACAAGTGCATCCTGGCACTGTAACTGGATGCCCGGGTTAAAAATTACATACATACATACATACAAAAATGTAGATAGGTACTCAAAATCCAGGTGAAAAAATTGATCTTTTATTACAGACCATAAGGAAAAGTGCAAACGTGCATATTGAGTCAACGTTTCGGTCCCTATAGGACCATCATCAGGACCAACATCCCTATAGGACCATCCCCGGGCTCTGAGTACTTGCCTCTCCCTTGGTCATGCAGGCAGCGGCTTCAGAGTTCGGTTGCGGTAGTGACATAGGTGGTCATTCCGAGTTGATCTCAGCCAGCAACTTTTTGCTGCTGCTGCGATCAACTAGTCCACACCTATGGGGGAGTGTATTTTAGCTTTGCAGGGCTGCGATCGCTTGTGCAGCCCTGCTAAGCTAAACAAATTTCAAGCAGAAGTAGACCAGCCCTATACCTACTTACCCTGTGCGACGATCTCTGCGATGCTTGACGTCAGACATCCGCCCTCTGTTCTCCTGAACACGCCTGCGTTTTCAAATCCACTACCCGAAAACGGCTGGAAACGCTGTGGTGACGCCCAGGTCAGCCTTCTTCCTGTCCATCTTCTTTGCGGCCCGCTCTGCGACGTAACCTGGCGATCCCTGTTGCCGGGCAACGTCGCGCACTGCGATAAACCGCTGCGTGCGAACGGGTCGGAATGACCCCCATAGGCTCCTCTCGCCAAGTTGCTGTCAGGAGGGGGCTGCCCGGCGTGGTCCATCTGTGGAGCTGTCAGGAGGGAGCTGGCCGCCGCGGTGTGTCTGTGGGGCTACCCAGCATGGTACATTTGTGCAGCTGTCGGGGGGGTGCCCGGCGCGGCCTGTCTGTGGGGCTGCATGGCTCGATCCATCTGTGGAGCTGGCAGGAGGGGATACCCGCCGCAGTCCGTCACTGATGGTGGGAGGAGTGGTGTGCCAAGCATGGCCCATGGTTGGCAATCACTCACAGCAGGCCAGTCATGGTGCAGCATTATTGGGTGCAGGGGCTCTGAGAAGACTGGTCGGGGGCCCCGTAGCAGCCGCACCCCCTTTACCTCTGATAGCAACGCCTATGCTGTACGGGCGAGTCAGGCATCAGGGGCTGATGGTCAGTGAGCCCCTCGGCAGCGCGCATTCCTCTTGTGGCTGCTGGACGGTGGAGGAGCGGAGGAGAGGGGAGGGAAAAGACTCTCCTCCGACGACTCATTAGTAGAGTACTGCTGCTGCTGCTGCTATTAGCCCCTTCAACGTGGTGGGCACCAGGGAACTGCACCACCTGCACCGAAGCTGGCTTCTTCTTTCAAGCCAGGTACTGCTGTGTGTGTGTTTTTTTTTTTTTAAGAGCGCCAGAAATGACAGGGGGGCACAGGGACGCGTCCTTCCCCGCCCACAGATCCGCCGCGTATTTGACTCAGACATTCTCCCTCCATGTACGGCACTGACAGTGACTGGATACAGCCATTGTCAGTGCTGAATCTGGTGCCCAATCACATCTGCCTTCAGTGTCAGGGGCGTGCTTTCATATGGGCTGAAAGCACGTCCCTGCGCTGAGGCACTCACACTGGTGCCGCTTACACTGATTTTTTTTAATGGGCTTTTACAGCCCTCTGCTTGGCCCCGCCGCCTGTCCTCCCCCTGCTTCCAGACATTTATACTTGTCAGCGAGAGGCACCGTTCGTAGTGCCTCCTAAATCGAATTAAACAAGATTTAAACTGAAAAATTATTACATTAAGATAAAGAAGATTGTTTTAATGTTATAATTAATGACAGGGGAGGCACTGCCTCCCCTGCCTCCCCTGCCTGCACGTCCCTGCATACACACACACACATACACACACACACACACACACACACACACACACACACATAACTAGTGATGTGCACCGGAAATTTTTCGGGTTTTGTGTTTTGGTTTTGGATTCGGTTCCGCGGCCGTGTTTTGGATTCGGACGCGTTTTAGCAAAACCTCCCTGAAATTTTTTTGTCGGATTCGGGTGTGTTTTGGATTCGGGTGTTTTTTTACAAAAAACCCTCAAAAACAGCTTAAATTATAGAATTTGGGGGTAATTTTGATCCCATAGTATTATTAACCTCAATAACCATAATTTCCACTCATTTCCAGTCTATTCTGAACAGCTCACACCTCACAATATTATTTTTAGTCCTAAAATTTGAACCGAGGTCGCTGGATGGCTAAGCTAAGCGACCCAAGTGGCCGACACAAACAACTGGCCCATCTAGGAGTGGCACTGCAGTGTCAGACAGGATGGCAGATATAAAAAATAGTCCCCAAACAGCACATGATGCAAAGAAAAAAATTGGTGCAATGATGTAGCTGTGTGACTAAGCTAAGCGACCCAAGTGGCCGACACAAACACCAGGCCCATCTAGGAGTGGCACTGCAGTGTCAGACAGGATGGCAGATTTAAAAAATAGTCCCCAAACAGCACATGATGCAAAGAAAAAAAGAGGTGCAATGAGGTAGCTGTGTGACTAAGCTAAGCGACCCAAGTGGCCGACACAAACACCTGGCCCATCTAAGAGTGGCACTGCAGTGTCAGACAGGATGGCAGATTTAAAAAATAGTCCCCAAACAGCACATGATGCAAAGAATAAAGGAATGGCACTGCAGTTTTCTAGCGAGAGGATGAGTGCTTCCATCCTCATGTGAATCTGAACCACTAGCCATGAACATAGGCCAGGGCCTCAGCTGTTCCTTGCCACTCCGTGTCGTAAATGGCATATTGGTAAGTTTACGCTTCTCATCAGACGCTTTTAATTTTGATTTTTGGGTCATTTTACTGAACTTTTGTAGTATACTTGACGACACAGAGGTAGAGCAGTGGACTGTCCCCTCCTACTATATACTGCGCACAACTAAAATGCAGCACATGTATGGAATGGATGCATAGTATACTTGACGACACAGAGGTAGAGCAGTGGACTACTGTACCGTACTGCTATATATGTACTGGTGATCCCAGCAACATTCTGCACTGTCCCCTCCTACTATATACTGCGCACAACTAAAATGCAGCACAGGTATGGATGCATAGTATACTTGACGACACAGAGGTAGAGCAGTGGACTACTGTATCGTACTGCTATATATATACTGGTGGTCACAGCAACATTCTGCACTGTCCCCTCCTACTATATACTGCGCACAACTAAAATGCAGCACAGGTATGGATGCATAGTATACTTGACGACACAGAGGTAGAGCAGTGGACTACTGTACCGTACTGCTATATATATATATACTGGTGGTCACAGCAACACTCTGCACTGTCCCCTCCCACTATATACTGCGCACAACTAAAATGCAGCACAGGTATGGATGCATGGTATACTTGACGACACAGAGGTAGAGCAGTGGACTACTGTACCGTACTGCTATATATATACTGGTGGTCACAGCAACATTCTGCACTGTCCCCTCCTACTATATACTGCGCACAACTAAAATGCAGCACAGGTATGGATGCATAGTATACTTGACGACACAGAGGTAGAGCAGTGGACTACTGTACCGTACTGCTATATATATACTGGTGGTCAGCAAAATTCTGCACTGTCCTCCTACTATATATACTGCGCACAACTAAAATGCAGCACAGGTATGGATGGATAGTATACTTGACGACACAGAGGTAGAGAAGTGGACTACTGTACCGTACTGCTATATATATACTGGTGGTCAGCAAAATTCTGCACTGTCCTCCTACTATATACTACAATGCAGCACAGATATGGAGCGTTTTTCAGGCAGAGAACGTAGATATTTGCAGCACACTGAGCACAGATATTTGCAAGCACACTGAGCACAGATACTTGCAGCACACTGAGCACAGATATTTGCTGCACACTGAACACAGAAACTGAGAGAACGCTGCACGTCCTCTCACTATCATCTCCAATGCACGAGTGAAAATGGCGGCGACGCGCGGCTCCTTATATAGAATATGAATCTCGCGAGAATCCGACAGCGGGATGATGACGTTCGGGCGCGCTCGGGTTAACCGAGCAAGGTGGGAAGATCCGAGTCTGCCCTGCCTCGGAACCGTGTAAAATGGGTGAAGTTCGGGGGGGTTCGGATCCCGAGGAACCAAACCCGCTCATCACTAATATATATATATATATATATATATATAAACAGAAAATTTAGCACTCACCAGAGCAAGCTCACTTATCCTCACCACATCAATAAATAAATGATGGGCGTTTAGTTAGTGAATTGGCCAATGCACAGAAGCCTGCATACCGATCGCCAAGGTACCCCACCTTCTTGCAGGTCCCACACTATCACAGAGTCTTAAAACCTGGCAACTGTTGTTGAGTGGTAAGTGCAGTCATGTACCCCGCTTCTGGGGTGGCGAGTGCTGTGGTTTTATATCTGTTTGTATATTGCAGGGTTAATCTTTGGTTAACTCTTATTAATTGTGGGGTGGTATTCATGTGACCGGCGGTCGGGAGACCAACGGTCACATGACCTCCTCCGGCATCCCGACATCTCACTATCCCGATGGTCGGCATGCCGACCAACAGGTACTATTTCCACTCGTGGGTGTCCACGACACCCATAGAGTGGGAATAGAACCCGTGGCGACCGCAGGTCGCCACCGAGCCCGCAGCGTGGCGAGCGCAGCGAGCCCGCAAGGGGCTTGCTGCACTCGCCCCTCCCCGCTGGGATCCCGGCGTCGGTATGTTGCCGGGATCCCGGCGTCGGTATGCTGACCGGCGGTCAGGAGACCGCCGGTCAGCCATACTACACCCTAATTGTGGCCACAAGCTTTTTCATGCACCCCTATGTGGACTCAATTATCCTTAACCTGTGTCAGCTGTTCCTTAGTAATTTATCAGCCAGTGACTAGGGTACCTTTAAAATCCATAAGGTATTTGGCAGGTGCACATTAAACCAAGTAGGCATATTTGCAGTTATATTATGTGTGAAACAGTTGGCAAGTTTTAAGACTCCGTGATAGTGTAAGAAATTTCTGTTTGTATTTATTTGTAAGTATGTGGTCATGGGCTACCTATGAGTGGTAAGTGCAGTCATGTACCCTGCTTCCGGCATGGCGAGTGCTGTGGTTTTATATCTGTATATATATATATATATATATATATATATATCTATATATATATATATATATATATATATTAGAGATGTGCACCGGACATTTTTCGGGTTTTGTGTTATGGTTTTGGATTCAGTTCCGCGGCCGTGTTTTGGATTCGGGTGCGTTTTGGCAAAACCTCCCTGAAATTTTTTTGTCGGATTCGGGTGTTTTTTTTTTTAAAAAACCCTCAAAAACAGCTTAAATCATAGAATTTGGGGGTCATTTTGATCCCATAGTATTATTAACTTCAATAACCATAATTTCCACTCATTTCCAGTCTATTCTGAACATCTCACACCTCACAATATTATTTTTTGTCCTAAAATTTGCACCAAGGTCGCTGGATGACTAAGCTAAGCGACCCAAGTGGCCGACACAAACACCTGGCCCATTTAGGAGTGGCACTGCAGTGTCAGACAGGATGGCACTTAAAAAAATTGGCCCCAAACATCACATGATGCAAAGATAAATTAAAGGAAAAAGAGGTGCAAGATGGAATTGTCCTTGGGCCCTCCCACCCACCCTTATGTTGTATAAACAGGACATGCACACTTTAACAAACCCATAATTTCAGCCACCGGGTCTGCCACACGACTGTGGCTGAAATGACTGGTTGGTTTGGGCCCCCACCAAAAAAGAAGCAATCAATCTCTCCTTGCACAAACTGGCTCTACAGAGGCAAGATGTCCACCTCCTCCTCATCGTCCGATTCCTCACCTTTTTCACTGTGTACACCCCCCTCCTCACAGATTATTAATTTGTCCCCACTGGAATCCACCATCTCAGGTCCCTGTGTACTTTCTGAAGGCAATTGCTGGTGAATGTCTCCACAGAGGAATTGATTATAATTAATTTTGATGAACATCATCTTCTCCACATTTTCTGGAAGTAACCTCATATGCCGATTGCTGACAAGGTGACCGGCTGCACTAAACACTCTTTTGGAGTACACACTGGAGGGGGGCCAACTTAGGTAAAATAAAGCCAGTTTGTGCAAGGGCCTCCAAATTGCCTCTTTTTCCTGCCAGTATATACGTACGGACTGTCTGACGTGCCTACTTGGATGCGGTCACTCATATAATCCTCCACCATTCTTTCAATGGTGACAGAATCATATGCAGTGACAGTAGACGACATGTCAGTAATCGTTGGCAGGTCCTTCAGTCCGGACCAGATGTCAGCACTCGCTCCAGACTGCCCTGCATCACCGCCAGCGGGTGGGCTCGGAATTCTTAGCCTTTTCCTCGCAGCCCCAGTTGCGGGAGAATGTGAAGGGGGAGCTGTTGACGGGTCACGTTCCGCTTGACTTGACAAGTGTCTCACCAGCAGGTCTTTGAACATCTGCAGACTTGTGTCTGCCGGAAAGAGAGATACAACGTAGGCTTTAAATCTAGGATCGAGCACGGTGGCCAAAATGTAGTGCTCTGATTTCAACAGATTGACCACCCGTGAATCCTGGTTAAGCGAATTAAGGGCTCCATCCACAAGTCCCACATGCCTAGCGGAATCGCTCCGTTTTAGTTCCTCCTCTAATCTCTCCAGCTTCTTCTGCAAAAGCCTGATGAGGGCAATGACCTGACTCAGGTTGGCAGTGTCTGAACTGACTTCACGTGTGGCAAGTTCAAAGGGTTGCAGAACCTTGCACAATGTTGAAATCATTCTCCACTGCACTTTAGTCAGGTGCATTCCCCCTTCTTTGCCTATATCGTAGGCAGATGTATAGGCTTGAATGGCCTTTTGCTGCTCCTCCAACCTCTGAAGCATATAGAGGGTTGAATTCCACCTCGTTACTACCTCTTGCTTCAGCTGATGGCGGGGCAGGTTCAGGAGTGTTTGCTGGTGCTCCAGTCTTCGGCACGCGGTGGCTGAATGCCAAAAGTGGCCCGCAATTCTTCAGGCCACCGACAGCATCTCTTGCACGCCCCTGTCGTTTTTTATAAAATTCTGAACCACCAAATTCAATGTATGTGCAAAACATGGGACGTGCTGGAATTTGCCCACATGTAATGCACGCACAATATTGGTGGCATTGTCCGATGTCACAAATCCCCAGGAGAGTCCAATTGGGGTAAGCCATTCTGCGATGATGTTCCTCAGTTTCCGTAAGAGGTTGTCAGCAGTGATACAAAGCGTAGCCTGCCTAGGAACGATTTGGCGTTTGCGAGATGCTGCTACTGGTGCCGCCGCTGCTGTTCTTGCTGCGGGAGGCAATACGTCTACCCAGTGGGCTGTCACAGTCATATAGTCCTGAGTCTGCCCTGCTCCACTTGTCCACATGTCCGTGGTTAAGTGGACATTGGGTTCAACTGCATTTTTTAGGACACTGGTGACTCTTTTTCTGACGTCTGTGTACATTCTCTGTATCGCCTGCCTAGAGAAATGGAACCTAGATGGTATTTGGTACCGGGGACACAGTACCTCAAGCAATTCTCTAATTCCCTGTGAATTAACGGTGGATACCGGACACACGTTTAACACCAACGCAGCTGCCAAGACCTGAGTTATCCGCTTTGCAGCAGGATGACTGCTGTGATATTTCATCTTCCTCGCAAAGGACTGTTGGACAGTCAATTGCTTACTGGAAGTAGTACAAGTGGTCTTCCGACTTCCCCTCTGGGATGACGATCGACTCCCAGCAGCAACAACAGCAGCACCAGCAGCAGTAGGCGTTACACTCAAGGATGCATCGGAGGAATCCCAGGTAGGAGAGGACTCGTCAGACTTGCCAGTGACATGGCCTGCAGGACTATTGGTTTTCCTGTCTAATGAGGAAATTGACACTGAGGGAGTTGGTGGTGTGGTTTGCAGGAGCTTGGTTACAAGAGGAAGGGATTTAGTTGTCAGTGGACTGCTTCCGCTGTCACCCAAAGTTTTTGAACTTGTCAATGACTTCTGATGAATGCGCTCCAGGTGACGTATAAGGGAGGATGTTCCTAGGTGGTTAACGTCCTTACCCCTACTTATTACAGCTTGACAAAGGCAACACACGGCTTGACACCTGTTGTCCGCATTTCTGTTAAAATAATTCCACACCAAAGAGGTGATTTTTTTTGTAATTTGACCAGGCATGTCAATGGCCATATTCGTCCCACGGACAACAGGTGTCTCCCCGGGTGCCTGACTTAAACAAACCACCTCACCATCAGAATCCTCCTTGTCAATTTCCTCCTCAGCGCCAGCAACACCCATATCCTCATCCTGGTGTACTTCAACAGTGACATCTTCAATTTGACTATCAGGAACTGGACTGCGGGTGCTCCTTCCAGCACTTGCAGGGGGCGTGCTAAACCTCATATAGTCTGAAGATTGTCCGTAACATAAACTATAACCTTAACACTTAATTATAATAAATAAAGACAAAGACTTGAATTTGGCAGAAATTGTTAGCTATTTCTTTAAGTGAACCATTAACTGTGAATAATTAAACTAAAGTATGGTGGCCAGAAAGAACGGCTAAACAACCCTATCCCATAGATAACTATCTTATAAAACAGAACTGACGTAAACCTTCCAACAAACAAATAGGTATCCGCTCAACCTCCATCCTGACTACCCACCCGTGAAGGTGATGAGGCTGCCACCCGTGTAGGCGGTCCAGCAGATGTAAAACCAGTCAGCGAAGGAGAGCGCACCTAAAATCAACAACCAAATGACCTCCAATTCACTCTTTAATCCAACAAATGTTAACTTGCCGTTCTTTCCCGCCACAACCCAAACCGTGACAACCCACAGCACGAAAATAGCCAACGCAACACAAAATCAAACACCACCAGTAGGGAGGGAGGGTGGGACGACAAAAGCAGAAGAGGCTGACCCAGCCCCTTTGTCAGGCTTAAGAACCCATTCCACCTACCCCCAACATTCATTCCTATTGGCTAACAATAATACTCCCATAATGCCTTACCGTCCTGCCCCCAGACTAGCTGAGGTTTAACCCACTCCTCTCCTATTCTGTCAATTCGTTCTCCTAAACCTCATATAGTCTGAGGATTGTCCGTAACATAAACTATAACCTTAACACTTAATTATAATAAATAAAGACACGGAAACTTGAATTTGGCAGAAATTGTTAGCTATTTATTTAAGTGAACCATTAACTGTGAATAATTAAACTAAAGTATGGTGGCCAGAAAGAACGGCTAAACAACCCTATCCCATAGATAACTATCTTATAAAACAGAACTGACGTAAACCTTCCAACAAACAAATAGGTATCCGCTCAACCTCCATCCTGACTACCCACCCGTGAAGGTGATTAGGGTGCCACCCGTGAAGGCGGTCCAGCAGATGTAAAACCAGTCAGCGAAGGAGAGCGCACCTAAAATCAACAACCAAATGACCTCCAATTCACTCTTTAATCCAACAAATGTTAACCTGCCGTTCTTTCCCACCAACAGCGAAGTTCTGTTCCATAGAAACTACGCACCGCCACCATACCCCTAACCTACCGAACCAACCACCGAAAACAGATCCTCCAAAAACATAGATAGTCCCTGTCCTGTCAAGTGCACACCATCGGTCTAAACAAGCAGAAGTGCCGGATCTTGATCCGCTGATGCCAAACCACAGCACCGCCACCACAAACTTAGCCACCGCGGCATTCACCTTCCGGCGAGCCACATCGATCGCTCGACCATCCACCACTCCACGCCAACACAACCGCGGCACCATACAAGACCAGATAAGCCTACCGCCTGGCCAAGCGTCAGAAATCACTTGCAGATCCTGAATAATGGCCAATCGAAGATTCACTGCCTTCCTCCTACCTAGGTCATTCCCTCCTAAGTGAATCACCAACAGTTTGGGGATGCCAAACCGCCGAACCTGCTCCATCAGCTTCGCTTTCAGGTCATGCCAAAGCATACCACGCACACCTATCCACCGCACATCATCCGAACCCACAAAGCAAGGAGCCCCTTCCGTAGCCAAAAATTTGGCTGCCCAATAAACATAGGAATGGCCAATCACCCACATATCACACACATCCACCCGCCAACCTAAAAGGGGAAAAACAGATAAACAAATGTGAATATGGGAGATAAAACTAAACCCAGCCCAGAACAGGAACCAACTATCAGAACGAGGATCTGCCAAAAAGAAAAATTTGAATAGAGGACTATAACTGTCCTCTTGAACAAGCTTCAGGCCAATCGAAGCAACAGAAAGACACAAAAGGAAAAAACAAAATAACAAAAAGGGGGGGGGAGAGGTTAGAGCTGGGGGGGGGGGGGGGGGTTTGAGGGGAACACAGAATAACTCGGCTGGAGGTGAAACGTAAAAACCTGCTGAGGAACTTGTAATTAGATGCCAATTAGCCGAATTGAATAAATTAAGCCAAATCAGTTCGTCAGTTCAGGCAAAAAATCGCGAAGCACTCCAGACCCCCACTGCCAGCAGTGGTGAGTAGCTAGCCATCCGAGTAGGGAGGACAGGGGAGACAAACAATACAGTACGAACACACTGAACTGAAACACACAATGCAGTAACACAAACAACA
This sequence comes from Pseudophryne corroboree, assembly GCF_028390025.1. Lineage (NCBI taxonomy): Eukaryota > Metazoa > Chordata > Amphibia > Anura > Myobatrachidae > Pseudophryne > Pseudophryne corroboree. The sequence goes on from NC_086446.1 coordinate 719,083,571, forward strand.
TGTTAGTAGCAACAAACTCGCTTACGCAACAGCGGGCCGAATGTAACGCTTATAAGCCGCCGACTTCCAGCGGCCCAAAACCTTAATTTCGTCCACAGTGCGCCCTGCAGATGCTGCGGAAGTGGCGGCCCCGATTCTAAAGGAATGTGAACTAAAGTCCCGAGGGGAGAGGCCCAAACTGGACAGGCAGCGCCGCATCATCCATGTAAATTGGTACTTCGTCAATGGCAACCCATCGTAATGTAGCAGCCAAGACCCCTCAGTCAAGGGCCTAACCTCCGCATACCGACTAGCTAACGCCACCGGACAACAGTCCTCACCACCCGATGGTGCCAAAGAGATCCAATGACCTCTACCCATCTGATCAGTTTTGGAGCGGCGCAGCCTGCACAGCACGGACCCCCCACCCACGACAACATCTGCGCGCCACATCATGGCCTCGGACTTCTTAGAAGCCGCAACCAGCTCAGAATCCCTGAACGCGCCATGGAAAAAGCCAGCTGAAACAGGAGCGCTTCAAAACGGGAGTCCGCCACCCCCGCCACCAAGAGGGAAGAAAGCAGGGACGCATCAATAGGGCGCCGACCATCAGGAGGGACCGGTGCCGAGCGCGCCCAACCTCTAAGCGCCCTCCCAGCAGGAAACCCTTCGTAAAATCCGGCATACCCTTCAATTTAGAATTAAAGGACATCCCGGCGAGGTATCGAGACCACGGCCCTCGATCTCCCCGTTACGAAGAGTTGCCAAACGAAGTCTAGAAACAAGCTCTGACCCCTCTTACCTCTAGGCCCTTGGTCACGGGAAAAGTCTTCCCACTCCTTCCAGGCCCGACGGTATCCAGCGAGAGTGGACGGAGCCAAAGACAGCTCTGCTAGCCCTTCCAATCCGCCATGATGACCTGCCAAACATAAGAAGGGCAGGGCAAACCTGCCGAATCAGCCTCCGGGGCCAGCAAACGGAACCTATCCCACTGCCCCCTGGACAATGCATCGGCGATCCCATTATCAACCCCGGGGAAGTGTTGAGCCCTAAACAGAATATTACTGCGCATACAAGTCAGCACGAGTCGCGACAACACCCGGAGGGCCTTAGCTCTTTGGTTGTTAACCGCGTGCACGACCCCTAAGGTATCGCAACGGAAGAGAATACTGCGATCGCGAAGGCGCTCTCCCCAAACCTCCAAGGCCACCATGATGGGAAAAAGCTCCAGCAACAACAGGTCGCCGGTCAGCCCCTCCCGCGACCAAGACTCGGGCCATGAGGCCACGCACCAAGCCCCGTCTAGGTAACAACCGAACCCCGACGAGCCCGCCGCATCCGTAAACAACTGCAGGTTGAAACTGTCAATGAGCGGGGCCATCCAGATCAGCACACCATTGAAATCCGCCAGAAACTAAACCCACATAGCGAGGTCCCACCTAATCTCAGCCGAGAAACGGACAAAATGGTGCGGCCTGGACACCCCAGCCGTGGACCGTTCCAACTTCCGACAAAAAACCCGGCCCATGGGAATCACCTGACAGGCAAAGTTCAACAGGCCTAGGAGGGATTGAGCCTCCCGCAACGTCACCTTACGCCACTCCGAGCACTGCGCAATGGACTCCCGAAGTTTCGCAACCTTGTCCTGAGGCAGCCGGCAAGCCCCCGCAACCGTATCGATCTCGATACCTAAAAAGGACAAACAGGAGAGGGACCCCTCCGTCTTGTCCTCGGCCACAGGGACGCCAAAATGCCCCAACAAGGCACGCAGCGAAAACAGCAGGAAACCACAGCGAGGAGAACCCGCGGGCCCCACGCACAAAAAATCATCCAGGTAATGTGCAATCCTGCTACCTCCGCAAGAAAACTCCACACACCAATGTAAAAAGGCTGAACTTTTCGAAAAAGGCACACGAAACGGAACACCCCATAGGCAGACACTTTTCTACAAAGTATTCCTCCCCGACGCGGAAACCCATGAATCGAAACGACTCCGGGTGCAAAGGGGAGCAAGCGAAAAGCCGATTCAACATCCAGTTTAGCCATGAGGGCCCCGGGGCCACAGCCCCGAACCATGTCCAAAGCATCCTCAAAGGACTGATACACCACCGAACAATATTCCGGCGAAATTGCATAGTTCTCCGAGGACCCAGATGGATAAGACAAATGTTGAATGAGCCGGAACTTACCCGGAGCCTTTTTGGGCACGACCCCCACCGGGGAAATAATCAAATCCTCGACAGGCGGCAGCGCAAAGGGGCCCGCCATTCTCCCCAGGCGAACCTCCTGCTCAACCTTTTCCCGAAGCACGTCGGGGAAATCCCGAGCAGACTGCAGGTTCCTGGCGGCCCGAACCAAAAACTCCCCCCACCACTGGTAAACGAAAACCCGACGCAAAACCCTCCCGCAGAAATTTTGCGTCGTCTGTGTTTGGGTACAACCCCGACCATTTTAGCATGGCCCCCAAACGAACCGGGGTCGGCGCCCTAACTAGCGGCAAGCCCCCCAGCTGTTTTTCCGGCTGGGCCCGTGGCCGCCCTGGCACCCGGTCGCCCCCCGCGGAAGCAATTGGAAGCAGGGTGGGATCCGTTACATCGTAAGCAAAGGTGGCGAAAACGACACCGTTGCCCGAGGGGGCACGTGGAATTGTTGAACGCGAAACACTTCCCTTTCGCCGGCGCCTGCAGCGGAGAACGGGCCGCGGTCCAAGGGCGGCGCGGCGGAGCCTCAACCGCGGGCCGAAACTGACTCGCCGCCGCGGCCTGCGCCACAGCCGCACCCTTAGTCACCATCTTCATATCCTGCGCTCGCGTGACCCGAAGCCATACCTCCACATCTTTGCATCCGAAGTCAATGATGTGCAGGCAATCCTGCTTCTGACGAAATTGCTTGTCATAATGCAGCCACGAATCGTCCTTAGACTGACGCTGCATGTCATGCACGAGGTGGATATACCTGATGACGTTCATGTGTTCATCAGGGCGATCCTCCAAGTAGCACGCCGCGAAGACACACAAACCAGTTGTCATACGAGCGGAAGGCCTCCGCCCCAATACCGCCCTTCGCAAGCGCTTCCTTACCTTCCCTCTTGGTGTCCTCCGTCAACGTAAAAAGGTTGACGTATTCCCCTCGTCTAATTTTCCTCCTGCAACTCTCACGCAACCCTCGCAAGACTGGCGTGCACTCGCAGCGAACCACGCCCGGCAAATTACGCCTCCTCCTTTCCCGACGGGAACTACTACTACTCTTCCGAGACCGTTTATCCCGGTGCCGCGCCTCACGCCGCGCGTACTTGATAGCCCTCTTCCTAGCCTTTGCGGTGCTACTAACCGCAGACTGGCACGACGAAGAAGAGGAAGAAGATCTACTTGATGTACTGCCGTACGAGGAAGAAGAGGACCCCAGCGACATAGCAACTGTATCGGTGTCCCACTCACCAGCAGGCCCGCCTACAGAAGGCGAAACGTCGGCCACGACTGGCTCCTCGTCCTGATCGCCATCCGGATCCGCACCTGAAAAAGAAGGGACAACCGCCACAGGAGCCGAAGCCCCCCCGGCGGGAATGAAAGCAGATGCCCCTGCGGGCGATGGGGTAGCGCTACCCAGCAAAGACTGCGACACACCTGTAGAAACTGCGCCATGGCGGGGCCAGAAGCACCTGGGAGAACGGCCGCGTCGACCGAAGCGGGAACCACGAGGATGGCTCCAACCGCGTCTTCACGCCGCCCAGGCCGGCCCCGCCTGTGACCGGCGCTAGCCGCCCTAAGAACCCCCATTCTCTCCTGCGGTGCACCACGAGCCACAGCGCTGCCCCGGCCCCCACTGGCCCCACCCCCACCGGGAGAACTCGCTGACCCCCGCCTCCAGGCATCACCCCCCCCCCCTCTGGTCCCGTACCGACACCACCAAAGGCCCCCGGGAGCCCCCCCCTGCTAGAGCGAGGAGAGCGCCCAGGGAGTCCAGCAGCCCCACGGGCGCGCACGCACCCGCGACACGGAAATCGCCTGGCTTAAGGGACGGCCACTGGCCCCATCCCTACAAGCAGTCCCCTCATTCTCTGGGGAGCCGCCGGTGACTCTCAGCGGTGGAGGGTGCAGGGAACGCGCGCGCGCGCATCCCCGCGTCGCAGCAGCCGGCGGGGGATTCAAACCAGCGGGCACCCCGGCCGGCTCCCCCCCGCCAGCTGCCAGATCCAGTTCGCCACCGGCCGCCGCCCTGTCCCCCGCCAGCCGCCGCCCAGGATCCGCCCGGCGCCCGCGGCCTAGCCGGCGAAGGGGCGGACGCACGCGCCGCCGCACGCGCCCATGGACAGGCGCCCGCAGCAGCGCCAGCAGGCTCAGCCCCGGCCGTGAGCAAAGTGCTCAGGCCCGGGGCACCGGACGCCGGCTCCCGAGCAGGAGCTGCATCAATATAGCGGGCAGGGGGGCCAGAGGAGCGGCGGGGATGGGGCATGGCAGGCAACAAGTTCATACCCTCCAACAGTACCTTTTTAATAGGTACAGTACCTTTTTTTTTTATTTTTTATATGGTCTGTACTGATTTTTGGCTCTCCAAACTTCCATTGAAAGCATAGGAAAAGGGGCGTGGTCACGCCCCCTTACCCGCGGCCACGCCCCCCTTTTCGGCCTTGTACCGATTTTTCTGTGTAAAATGTTGGAGGGTATGCAAGTTAATCCCAGGTAATGGAGACAGAGGGGGCACAGTATAAAGCACACTGCCACAGCAGCAGCAACCTAATATTTCACAATGTGCAAGCAGCACAACAAGGAGACAAAGGGGGAAAGAGCACTCACCCTCACATCGACAAAAGCAGAAGAGGCTGACCCAGCCCCTTTCTCAGGCTTAAGAACCCATTCCACCTACCCCCAACATTCATTCCTATTGGCTAACAATAATACTCCCATAATGCCTTACCGTCCTGCCCCCAGACTAGCTGAGGTTTAACCCACTCCTCTCCTATTCTGTCAATTCGTTCTCCAAATGGTGGAAGGCGCCACCTCTTCCCGTTCCCGTCCAGTGTTGGGAAGGTCAGGCATCGCAACCGACACAATTGGACTCTCCTTGGGGATTTGTGATTTAGAAGAACGCACAGTTCTTTGCTGTGCTTTTGCCAGCTTAAGTCTTTTCATTTTTCTAGCGGGAGGATGAGTGCTTCCATCCTCATGTGAAGCTGAACCACTAGCAATGAACATAGGTCAGGGCCTCAGCCGTTCCTTGCCACTCCGTGTCGTAAATGGCATATTGGCAAGTTTACGCTTCTCCTCAGACGTTTTTAATTTAGATTTTTGGGTCATTTTACTGAACTTTTGTTTTTTGGATTTTACATGCTCTCTACTATGACATTGGGCATCGGCCTTGGCAGACGACGTTGATGGCATTTCATCGTCTCGGCCATGACTAGTGGCAGCAGCTTCAGCACGAGGTGGAAGTGGATCTTGATCTTTCCCTATTTTACCCTCCACATTTTTGTCCTACATTTTTTAATGTGTGGAATTATATGCCAGTAATATATCAATAGCAATGGCCTACTGTACTGTACTATATATGTATACTGTTGGTCACCAAAATGCTGCACTGTAATACTATATATACTGCTCACAAAAATGCTGCACAGATATTGAATGGATACGTGCAGTGACACAGAGCTGCAAGATACAGCAATGGCCTACTGTACACAACTATATACTGTTGGGTCACCAAAATGCTGCACTGTAATACTAGTATATATACTGCTCACAAAAATGCCGCACAGATATGGAATGGATACGTGCAGTGACACAGAGCTGCAAGATACAGCAATGGCCTACTGTACACAACTATATACTGTTGGGTCACCAAAATGCTGCACTGTAATACTAGTATATATACTGCTCACAAAAATGCCGCACAGATAAGGAATGGATACGTGCAGTGACACAGAGCTGCAAGATACAGCAATGGCCTACTGTACACAACTATATACTGTTGGGTCACCAAAATGCTGCACTGTAATACTATATATACTGCTCACAAAAATGCTGCACAGATATGGAATGGATACGTGCAGTGACACAGAGCTGCAAGATACAGCAATGGCCTACTGTACTGTACTTCTATAATTATTATATACTGGTGGTCCCCAGTCACCACAATGCAGCACACTGATCAGATATTTGAAGCACACTGAGCACAGATATGGAGCGTTTTCAGGCAGAGAACGTAGATATTTTCAGCACACTGAGCATAGATTATTTGCAGCACACTCAGCACAGGTATTTGCAGCACACTGAGCACAGATTACAGAGCTTTTCAGGGAGAGAACGCAGCCACGTCCTCTCTGTTCAATCTCCAAAGCACGAGAGAAAATGGCGGCGACACGCGGCTCCTTATATAGAATATGAATCTCACGAGAATCTGACAGCGGGATGATGATGTTCGGGCGCTTTCTGGTCAACCGAGCAAGGGGGGAGGATCCGAGGCTGCCTCGGACCCGTGTAAAATAGGTGAAGTTCGGGGGGGTTCGGATCCTGAGGAACCGAACCCGCTCATCTCTAATATATATATATATATATATATATATATATATATACACTGCTCAAAAAAATAAAGGGAACACTAAAATAACACATCCTAGATCTGAATGAATGAAATATTCTTATTAAATACTTTGTTCTTTACATAGTTGAATGTGCTGACAACAAAATCACACAAAAATTATCAATGGAAATCAAATTTATTAACCCATGGAGGTCTGGATTTGGAGTCACACTCAAAATTAAAGTGGAAAAACACACTACAGGCTGATCCAACTTTGATGTAATGTCCTTAAAACAAGTCAAAATGAGGTTCAGTAGTGTGTGTGGCCTCCACGTGCCTGTATGACCTCCCTACAATGCCTGGGCATGCTCCTGATGAGGTGGCGGATAGTCTCCTGAGGTATCTCCTCCCAGACCTGGATTAAAGCATCCGCCAACTCCTGGACAGTCTGTGTTGCAACGTGGCGTTGGTGGATGGAGCGAGACATGATGTCCCAGATGTGCTCAATTAGATTCAGGTCTGGGGAACGGGCGGGCCAGTCCACAGCATCAATGCCTTCTTCTTGCAGGAACTGCTGACACACTCCAGCCACATGAGGTCTAGCATTGTCTTGCATTAGGAGGAACCCAGGGCCAACCGCACCAGCATATGATCTCACAAGGGGTCTGAGGATCTCATCTTGTTACCTAATGGCAGTCAGGCTACCTCTGGCGAGCACATGGAGGGCAGTGCGGCCCCCCAAAGAAATGCCACCCCACACCATTAGTGACCCACTGCCAAACCGGTCATACTGGAGGATGTTGCAGGCAACATCCTCCAGTATACATGTGAAGCAGTACGTACAGAACGTTCTCCTTGGCGTCTCCAGACTCTGTCACGTCTGTCACATGTGCTCAGTGAGAACCTGCTTTCATCTGTGAAGAGCACAGGGCGCCAGTGGCGAATTTGCCAATCTTGGTGTTCTCTGGCAAATGCCAAACGTCCTGCACGGTGTTGGGCTGTAAGCACAACCCCCATCTGTGGACGTCGGGCCCTCATACCACCCTCATGGAGTCTGTTTCTGATCGTTTGAGTAGACACATGCACATTTGTGGCTTGCTGGAGGTCATTTTGCAGGGCTCTGGCAGTGCTCCTCCTGTTCCTCCTTGCACAAAGGCAGAGGTAGCGGTCCTGCTGCTGGGTTGTTGCCCTCCTACGGCCTCCTCCACGTCTCCTGATGTACTGGCCTGTCTCCTGGTAGCGCCTCCATGCTCTGGACACTACGCTGACAGACACAGCAAACCTTCTTGCCACAGCTCGCATTGATGTGCCATTCTGGATGAGCTGCACTACCTGAGCCACTGGTGTGGGTTGCAGACTCCGTCTCATGCTACCACTAGAGTGAAAGCACCGCCAGTTTTCAAAAGTGACCAAAACATCAGCCAGAAAGCATAGGAGCTGAGAAGTGGTCTGTGGTCACCACTTGCAGAACAACTCCTTTATTGGGGGTGTCTTGCTAATTGCCTATAATTTCCACCTGTTGTCTATTCCATTTGCACAACAGCATGTGAAAAATTGATTGTCAATCAGTGTTGCTTCCTAAGTGGACAGTTTGATTTCACAGAAGGTGATTGACTTGGAGTTACATTGTGTTGTTTAAGTGTTTATTTTTTTGAGCAGTGTATATATATATATATATATACACATATATATAATCAAATAACTTCATGAGATATTAGTTTATAAGTAACATAAGTTATCATCTCAATTGATATACCTTTATATATAGTATACAAGGATAATATTAGATTGTGAATGCAGTATGTGGGCTATAATTATATCATCTGCTGAAAAGAGATTGGATACCTCACAACAGAGCAGCTCTCAGTACACACCTTCATGTAAGACTACAGCGCAGAAACTGATTTAAGGAGGAGATTCATACCCTCCAACACTTTACACATAAACATCGGTACAAATTAGTGTAGCCCTGTATGTATGTATGTATATGTATATTGGTGTATGTATTTATATATATATATACATATGAATATTGCTCCATGTAATGTGTTAGAAGTTATTATAATAATCGTTTTTTTGGTTATAATCATAGTACAATATGTATAGATAGGTATGTTATTATTATAAGTACAGAGTGGCTCGTGGTATCTCATATTGTGGTGCAGGAGAGCGTGACTCGGAGAGAAGCTTCTAGTGGGAGCACGAGAACGGCAGGGACGGTTAGGGGCTCGTGCGAAGAGAGAGGTGAGAGAGAGAGAGGAGAGAGGAGGTCTGAGGAGAAGAGAGACTCGTTCCCGACCGGATCGTAGCGGCAGCCACTGAGGATTATACAGCCGGCACCCATAGAGATCCCGATATTGAGGAGGCGGAGTGGAGTCCCGAAAAGACAAGAGAAGAGGAGTACTAATTGAAGGGGAAATCCCGGCAGAGAATGGAGATCGTATCTGACTGCTACCTGCGGTGCTGATAGCCGTACGGGGTGAGTGCCAGGTGGCATTTCCTATGGCGTATTTCTCACAGCCCCCCGCTTCACCTGGTAGCCTAACACTCGCCACCTGATGAAAGGAGATAACCTCTGACAGCGGCTTTTTGGTGCTGATAGCTGTAGGGGGTGAGTTACCGAAGGACGTTCAGTTGGTGTATGCAGCACATCCTATGATTCATCGGGTGAATTAACCCTCTCCACCAAAGTAACCAATAATCCATAGAGAAGGCTATTAGGGGGTAAGGAGAACTGTCATACCACAACATAATGGTCGGAAAGGATTCAGTGACAAAAATCTCAACTGCATAGTTACCCATAATTGAGTTCCCTGACACAGGATAGAGGGAAGAGGTGACGCACTTTGGGTCCCCCCTCCGGGAGATCCCTCATAGTTGTTAAGTCAGCCCTACCCACAGGGGGAGGGAATAATCCTATATTATCCTTATGTACTGGCAGGATAAAGAATATAGGGAGAATAATTAATCCAATTGAGGATAAAAGTGAGGATATAATTGAGAGGAGTAATTCAATGGCAATAGACTATATCACCCATTTTAGGAATACCCGTCTGTGATAATTATATATATATATACACCGTTAATCCCTTCTGGATAGAGACCCCATTTCTATATATCTAACCTAACCCCTCTACGGATAGTTCCCCTCACCGTTCTATTGACTCCAGATTTGGGGGAGCATTCCCTGAGCTATATAGATTTTCATTCCGAAAACCGAAACAGGATATTGCGGAAGAAAAACTTTTACACAGAGGAAACACTAGTTACCAATTCCGGATAAGGATAAAAGCTAACATACGTATTCTTCAGTTTCCCGCCTTATGTCAATAACACTCATCGGAATATATATATGTAGCTACTTCAAGGGCCCCAACAGTGCACCAACGTATCTACTAAATGACTATTTGACATACACTCTATGAGATACCACTCACAGTGTTAGGGAGAGTAAATTAATTGAAATGTTGAAACAACCCACTATCAATTGGGGTTGGTTATAACATATGTTTAAACGGCTCAGATATAAATTTCTTCTTATGTTTTGTATATGCATGCATTTCTTTTTGTAATGACTACCATCTCTTTAATGTACTAATGTAATTCTTTGTCATGATTTGTTAGTTATCTATTACTAATGTGTACCATCCGTTGGATAGTATTTAATATCTGAATATTGATATGGTCTGGAAGAGATAATAAAACCTGTACTTACCTTCAACTGAAATTCTAACAGACGAATTCTCTTCTAATCCTGGAAGAAACAAAAACAAAACACCAGGTCAGTGAAAAATGTATAAGTTGATTAAAGGTAATTGTCATTGCCTTTAGGGCTTACTCAAGCAAGCCCTTGAATATTACTGCTTGAGTGGAGGCACTTGTACTGTATATTATAGTAATCCCTTCTATTTCCTACAGACTGAGGGAGGGAGGGTTACATTAGGGAAAGGGGAGTGGCCATGGGTAAAGGGGTAGTGGTTACACCCCCTTTCCTATACTTTCAATGGAAGTTTGGAGAGTCAGAAATCGGTACAGACCATAAACAAAAGGTACTGTACCTACCTGCCAAAAAGGTACAGTTTTATAAAACCTTCTAAAGAGGACAAGTAGAGTAGTTGCCCATTAGATTTTACCTATCATTTAATAGACTGTACTTGATAAATGATAGCTAGAATGATTGGTTGCTATGGGCACCTCCTCCACTTGTACTTTTTTGAAGGTCTGATTCATTTCCCTCCTAATAATGCTGGAACTCACAGTATACATGTGAAGCAGTACAGCGGTGGCACAGCATCTCAATACGCACAGGGTGCGGCTGCGGGGTAGACAAGGTCACACACTGAGAAGAGCAGAAGCTGCACGTCAGTGCAGTTGTCTCTCCCTGGAAGAACTCTCTCAGACTGTGCACTAAGCACCTCCTCCTGCACTGAGCTGACACTAGGAGGGAAAACACTAGAGCAGGGAAGCTGCCTCTAGTGCTGGGAATGGAGACATGCCACAGAGAGATCCACTGTCTAACAGGAAGATCCAGGTCAGTATCTACAGAGCTGGTCATTTTCAGCTTGTCCATTAACTGAGAGGGAGGCTCCAGTTCTGGGTGAATGTCGCTGAGGGTTCTTCAAGCAAGAAAGGAGTGACTATAACTTGTGTTCTGAGTACAGCATAGATAAGTGATGCACCCACGGTTACATCTATCCGCTGTGATTTATCACTGAGAGCTGTGAACTGTGTTCTAGAGTGATTATTACTACTCAGGTATCGCTTTGGGGAATATTTATCATCTCAGTGTGCAGTACAGTAGGAGAGATATACATATTATTATTATTTCTTACCATAGCTCACACATATTCTGCAGCACTTTTACAGAGAATATTTGGCCATTTATATCAGTCCCTGCCCCGTGGAGCTTACAATATATATTCCCTGCCACATGTACATGCACGGACATTCACGAAGGTGAGTATCAGGGTTCAGCCTTAGGGTTAGGGCCGAATGGGAGGGTTAGACACTGGGGTGGGGGGGGGGGGGAGGGGGAAGGTAGGTTAGCCCTAGCATATTCAGTGTCAGCATATTCAGTGTCAGGATGCCATGGTCTGGCATGTGATCACCGGCATCTCGACCACCGGGATGTCGTATGTATTCCCTTAGGACTGCAGCAGACGTCTATGGGCCTATCTCAAGTTTTAATGCAATGACCAAGGTTCAGCAGACTGCGCAAGTGCTGCGAACACAATGCACATTGCTCCGAGGAGCCGCTATGATTCCGCTCGCAATGAGGATTTCATGGAAAAGTGATTGACAGGAAATTACTGTTTGGGGGAGGTAATGGGTGCCACTGCCATTTTTGGGGTGTCTATCTGATGTTGTCTGTACGCTTGAACGTGCAAAAACATGGTGTCTTCATCGCTCCTGCTGTGACCAGCCCTTGGACCCGATGCGAATAGGCTGTGAATATGTACGAATGAGTTTGGAATGGCTCCATTGGTCATCCCTCTGGGTGGCAGCTTTACTTGCTAACATTAACAGCTCCGCAGCCTAGAAAATTGCAAATTGCATATGCGTACAAACATGAATTAGGCCCTATACCTTTACAAATGTTATTGTTACATTTACCCAGAAAATGTCGTTATTGGCGCAAGAAACATAAAAATGGAAAAAAAGTCCTGAGATATGTGATCCTAACAGGCTAAGAATGCATACTGCCCCCAATATAGAGGCACCAGTCATGAGCTGACCTACCAGAGCATGACACCCAGCGCATGAAACCCCTGGCAACAAGCATTACCCCCTGGCAACAGGCATGGCACCAAGATCATGAATCCCCTGGCAACTAGAAGGTAATTTAAAAGTAATTAGAAGCCTTACTGTGGAGCATAATGTGAAATGGGCATTGCAGTGTGTGGCATAATGTATCACGGTCATTGTGGTGTGTGGCATAATGTATAACAGGCATTGCAGTGTGTGGCATAATGTGTCACAGGCATTCTGGTGTGTGGCATACTGTATCATGGGCATTGCTTTATGTAGTAAAATGTCTCAGGGGCATTATGGTGTGTGGCATAATGTATCACAGGTATTACGGTGTGTGGCATAATGTATCACGGCCACATTGCGGTGTATGGCATAATGTGTCGAAGTCATTACAGTGTGTGGCATAATGTGTCACAGGCATTAGGGTGTATAGCATAATGTGTCAGGGACATTACGGTGTGTGGCATATTGTGTAATGGACATTACAGTGTGTGGCATAATGTTTAAGGGCCATTGCGCTGTGTGGCATAATGTGTAAGGGGTATTACTATGGGATCAATATGATATCCCAGCTGTCGGGATCCTGGCGGCCAGGAGACCAACGTCGAGATCCCGACAGCCGGGGTACCAGCGGCAAACGCAGAGTCTCCCCTCCCCTTGCAGTAAAGCCATGCCCCTTTTAATAAGGCCACACCCCTTTCTTTGCTTTTCTTATGTCAATTGTGGGGGGGGGGGGCACAATTTTTTTTATAGCTTGAGGGGGATTTCTAGTTACGCTACTGGTACCTCTGCCCCTCTCTCCTATACAGTCTGTTTGTGTCAATTGCCCTCATTCAGTCCTGGTCGCAGGCAGGCGATTTTTGCACTGCTGCAACCAGGTAATTGCCGCCTATAGGGGGAGAGGATAATTTGTGTGCAGGGGTGCGAACGGATGTGCAGAGAACTGCACAAACGTTTCTCTGCACAGCCCAGGACTTACTCAGCCGCTGCGATGATCCGGACCGATGCTGACGTCAGAAACCCTCCTTCCGAACAGCTGGGCACGCCTGCATTCTCCCGCACACTCCTTAAAAACGGTCACTTGCCACCCACAAACGGCCTCTTCCTGTCAATCTTCTTGCGATCGTCTGTGCGATCGCTTTCTTCGTAAATCCGTCGCTGTCCGGCGATCCCCATCGCCGGTGGCTGATGCGCCAGCGCTTGGCGGTGCATACGCATGCGCAGTTCAGACCCGATCACACCACTGCAAAAAAAGCTAGCATGCGATCGGGTCTGAATGAGGCCCATTATCTTATCTCAGTTCACAGCCAAAATTGTTTGATACTCTCTTTCTGGGCACTCTCATTGCCTATCGGGTTTTGGTTAGGATCCTGCGGTGATACAACAGGAACCACATCACAGGACCGCCAACGGCAGATACCCTCTTTATATGCTCCCTAATCCTGTATGCCTTCCAGACCCACTTACCTATTCAATCATACCTATGGCCACACAATACAGAATATGCCCAACCTTGTCTGATGTTGAAAGCAATACAGTATTGGGACTGGTAAGTACTTGAGTAGGAGACCACCTGGAAAGGGATGCAGTTAAAATACCAGCAGTCGGGAACCCGGCGATCAGGAGACCGACGATGGATCCCAACAGCTGGTGAAATGCTGCTGGATGGAACCCCGATCACCGCAGGTTATTCCCACTTGGTTGGTGGGTCCACGAGTGGCGAGCGCAGTGAGCCCGCCAGGGGAATCGCTGCCGGGATTTCGACATCCTGTCTGCCAGTAAAACATAAATTCCCCTGGGAATACCAGGTGCTGTACGAATTCTAGGCTCAGAAAACAAGACGCAGCAGTCTATAGGTAATACACTGGGATAAACCCTCCATTTTTTTTACTCTGATCCTCAATCCTTTTACCTCAGTACTTTTTTTCGCCTTTTCAATCCTTTTATTATTGATTACCTCTGTGAAATAATAATGTAAAATGCACTGACTACCATAGCATTTGCAAAGCTTGCATAACCAATTATGTTGCATATTTGATATCATTATAGTTATGACTGCTATTCCCGTGAGACTTTGATCTCTATGATATTTACTGCTGCTGAACATTATTAATTTATACAATATGATAATTTGACTATCTAATAATATTTCTCCTGCTACTTGATTTTTACCTACATGTATTAATATATTCATCTATGTCCTGGTCTTTTGTGTGTTTTTGTAATGCTATAGATCAGGGGTGGCCAACCAGTCAGAGTCAAAGAGCCAAAAAAATCTTGTTAGGCACGTCAAAAAGCGGACATCGAGCCGAAAGCGCACATGCAAAAATGGGCTGTGGCCTTGTGCCTGCTAGGCCACGCCCCCTGGTAATAAATACATTTAAAAAGCCAGATCCAACATAAAATACATTTGAAAATCCACTTCCACATAAAATAATTGAGAAAGAAAGATCCACATAAAATATACTGAAGAAGCCAGATTCACATAATACACTTCAGCTCCCCCATGGGTTATTCCAGCCAGCACCCTCATGTGTCTCTACAGCCCCCCCCCCCCCACACACACACACACACACACATACCTTGTGCCATTGCAGCAGCCTCTTATGTGTCCTCTGTTTGCTAGGGGATACTGTCATTAGGTCAACAAGACTTTGGTCGACAGTCATTAGGTCGACATGGCCACTAGGTCGACATGTACTAAGTCGAAATGGAAAATAGTCAACATGAGTTTTTCACATTTTCTTTAGTTTTTTTTACTTTTTCATACTTTACGGTCCACGTGGACTACGATTGGGAATAGTAGCCTGTGCCGAGCGCAGCAAGGCACCTTGCCCAAAGCATGGCGAGCGAAGCGAGCCATGTGAGTGGACACGGTGCACTAATTGGGGTTCCCCGTCACTCTACGAAGAAAACTACACAAAAAAAGTTAAAAAAACTCATGTTGAACTTTTTCCATGTCAACCTAATGACCATGTCGACCTAATACATGTCGACCAACAATAGTGGTCGACCAAATTTTCCAGTGGGTGTCTCACCTCTAGTATCTGGCTCCCTCAGTTCTCAGTCCCCATAGTGCTGCTGCTGCCTGTCTGGCTGGAGTGCAGCAGTTTCCGGATTGGTTGTGGTCACGTGACTTTGTGTGTCGGGAGCCACATTTGAATAAAGAAAGAGCCGCATGCGGCTCAAGAGCCACAGGTTGGCCACCGCTGCTATAGATTGTCCTATTTTAACCTTATTAATATATTAAAACCAGGGCTTTAAGTGATCCTGAAGAGGTGGTGGAACCCATTTACCCAGTCACCTCCCTTCCTCCCCCCTCCCCCTAACATTAAGCAGAGCCAGGGCCAGTGCTACTGCTTTCGGCAGCCCCCTGCAGACAATAAATTAGTGCCCTGCTTCCAGGGCCGGTGCAAGGTATCTCTGCACCCTAGGCAAAGTTTCAGCCTAGCGCCCCCTAATCTGCAACACCCCCCACCTCCCGGAGGTATCATTCTACATAGACAGAGAAAAGGGATGACTCTCAGGGACTTTTAAAATGAAAAGATATATTGTAATATGTATAAATGTTAGGTGGCATATTAGGAATCGATAGGACGCTGAGGCCAGTTTCTCCAATGTGCTGTGCAAACACCCCCCACCCTCTGTGGTCCCGCAGAAACCCCATGGGCTACTTACCATATGTTGTTTTCCCTCATTATTGGCAGGGTTCTTCCTACAGTCAGCCGCAGCATTACAGCGACGCTGCTGGGTGCAGTCATGTAGTCAGGTGCTGCTTGCTGCTGGAGACCCGGGATCCAGGGCCCTGGTGGAGGTGAATCAGGGCTATGAGGAGCGACCGTGGGGGCGCCCCTCAGGAGCAATAGTTATATCTGCCTCCTATGTGCCTTCACATGACTTGATGATACACGTGTCAGCACGGAGGAAGAGCTGAGGCACTATGCAGTGCAGCCTGATAGTGGCAGCTTTACCTGATTAGACCTGCAGCCGCTGCCGGTGCAGTGTAAAAGGGTATGTCTCGTACAGAGACACCCTTCACTTTATTGCTTGATGAATTCAGTGGCGCCCCCAAGGGCCGGTGCCCCTAGGCAGCCGCCTAAAGCTGCCTAATGGAAGAGCCGGCCCTGCCTACTTCCCATACTTTATAAACGGACATTGATCTCACATAGAACCAACATGGTCACATGATATGACCCTCAATTCAAATTGCACAACACTGTAGCACAATCTTATTCATATTATACCGCATAGTAATGCACCTTATTCAGATTAGATCACTCAGTAGTGTCTTTTATGCACATTGCACCACACAGTGGTACCCTCTATACATGTTGCCACACAGTAGTGCCCTTTATACACAATTTTCACAGTTGTAGTGCCCTTTATACATAATGGCCACAGTAGTGCCACTTACACACATAATGCCCACAGAAGTGCTGCTGATACACAATTCCCACAAAAGGAGTGCCCCTTACACACAATGCCCACAATAGTAGTGCCCCTTACATTTAATGACCACAGTAGTACCGCTTATACACATAATGCCCACAGTGTGCCCCTTATACACTCTAGCAGCTCACTGCCTGTGTGCCTCCAGCAGCTTCCCCACCTCTCTTGTACCTCCAGCCCCCTCTCATCTTGTCTTCACGATGCATAGAGCCTGCTCCTCTTCATGGTTCCTCTTCACTTCAGCAGCGGTGACAGCATGACATCACATACGCCGTGACAGAAAAGGAAGCCACTGGGCCCTGAGGAGGGGATCAATGCTGTCCAACACACACAGCGTGTGTAAGTACCAGGAGGGGTGGGCTGTAAATGGAAGAGGGCCATGGAGCCACCAGGACCTGAGGAAGGAGGTGGCTGCAGCTCATCAGTAACACTAACGCTGCCTGCATCATCTATTGATGTAGGTGATGGGGCAGGTTTTTCTGTTGGAATTACTGTGCAGGGAAATGGAAGAGGTGAAACTAGTTCCCCCTTAAAATTACAGGTGGTGGAACTCAGTCCCCCCCAAAAAAACAAGAGTACTTCTCTTTTTTTTACTATACCTTCTAGAAGATAACAGCTAGAATCTCATTAGTTGCTATGGGCAACATCTCCACTTCTAAAAAAAAACAGAACCTTAGTAAATTTACCCCTTACAGTACAGGTTTTAGTGATATTCAGGCTTCAGCACAGATGGTTAAATCAAAATAACTGAGGAACTAATTGTCACCTGTGCTCAAGTATGGATAGCACTAAAACCTGGACTGTTAGGGCGCTTTGGGGATAGTGGGGTAGATGTATTAACCTGGAGAAGGCATAAGGAAGTGATAAACCAGTGATAAAGCAGTGATAGATGCAAGGTGATAACGCACCAGCCAATCAGCTCCTAACTGTTAATTTATATATGGGAGCTGATTGGCTGGAGTGTTTATTACCTTGCACATATCACTGGTTATCACTTCCTTATGTCTTCTCCAGGTTAATACATCTGCCCCTGACAGAGCCGGCCCTAACCAATATGATGCCCTAGGCAAGATTTTGAATGGTGACCCCTAGCACCGCCGCTAGTTCTGCAGGAGATGCCTGGCATGAGTCAGCTGGCAGCTCTGCTAACGTTGGGCACCTTTTGTTTATGAAAATGCATCTTATTTGCATTACTATGTGGATAGGACGCACAAGCAGCTTCTGCTGATTAAAATTATATGCAGCATGCCTATATTCTGTGTGCGACTGCGTAAGAAATGCTACATTACAGTGATTTCCAGGAATACACTGCAACGTAGCATTTCGTATGCAGATACAGCCGCAGTCACACACAGAATACAGGCATGCCACATGTCATTTTAATCAGCAGAAGCTGCTGGTGCCCCTAAGCATACCAAATGCCCTAGGCATTTGCCTAGTTTGCCTATGCCTAAGGCCGACTCTGGCCCCTGAGGTTGCTGCTGAGAACATTAATAATAATAAAAAAAATGGTAGGATGGATATTAAACTATAATTATAAGCCAGTACTAGCGCTGACTGTCATACTGGCCAGGAATATAATGTGGTTATAGGACACGGTACTGAAATTAGAGAACTTTAAAGTTTGTGCTGCACATGGTAAAAACCTCTGGCAAAGTTCCAAATCTTTCAAATAGTTTCCATGAGTCTACAGCGGGGCACAGAGAAAGTGGTAAAGTCAAGGGCTACTGTGATCCAATGGCGGTAGCAACTGCTGTGATAATCTGTTTAGGTGGATGATTACAGCACTGAAGATTATCCTTGTCCTTTATATATATATATATGGTGCCATAAGGAGTCTGCAGCACCTTGCAAAGTACATAAGCAAAATAAAAAGAACAAGAAAAAAAGTGACTTACAGTACAGAACACTGCAGGACATGGACGTGGTTTATAACATTGCTGCATCAGCAGTCATAATGCTCAAATAAGCAGCAGCGCGGCAGAACCCAGGGGTTAGGTGACACTGTAGGCATTGGGAAGATGATGGAATTAGTGAGGGAAGGAAAAGCACATGAGGGAAGAGGGCCCTGCTCGTGAGAGCTTACATTCTGTAGAGTAGTCCTTATGATTTGAGTAGATGATATACTGTTTATTTGGTGAAAATTATAGGTTTGAAAATCAGCCAGCAGATGAACAAGAGCTCCCTAACTTATCAATAGAATGTCAGTTTTCCTGAAACGTTTCGTTACACATAACTAACTTCATCAGGGGACGGTTTGTAACGTGTGTGATGCAGGTTATATACCTACAGCTTATATGTCACATTATTACACCGGCAAAAGTGTAGAGGCCCCCATTTCATTTTCTATACAAATTCAGCAAAATATGTTTATATCTTAGGATGTATAAATACCAGAAGGAAATACAGACTAGAACAATGTTAGCGGTCATGTGACTGCATCAAAGTCACATGACGCAAACAACAGATGCAAACAGACACATGACACAAACAGACATAAGTGTGATCATGCTTACCCAATTTGTTAAGTAATTAACATTTGTCAATGATTGTAAGCAGCTGTTTGACATGGTAGTCAGTGTGTCATTCCTATTGCTATAGTTAGCGTATCGATAAAATCAGTCCTGCCTGTAGAAAACCTGTATCAAGCATGATTATCTTCTCAACTTGTCCACTTCTCCACTCTTATAGCTGAGTACACACTTAACGATGTGTGTATCCAGCCTTCAGGACGGCCAAAGTAATGGTACAATGGCCGCCCCATATACACTGAGTGACTGCGTGATAAATTGTTCACGGCTGCTTTCCAACACATGCCACCGTTTGCCGGGTCACCCCATCAAGTAAGCAGCACTCCCGACGGGATGACCTGGCAAAAGTAGCGCGGAAGTACACTGCAGTGGATATACGGGATCCGGTCTGAAAATCGACAGTGTCTAGGTCGACAATGTTTAGGTCGACCACTATAGGTCGACAGTCACTAGGTCGACATGGATGGAAGGTCGACAGGGTTTCTAGGTCGACATGTGCTAGGTCGACAGGTCTAAAGGTCGACATGAGTTTTTAAAAAAAAAAATCTTTTTTTGAATTTTTTCATACTTAACGATCCACGTGGGCTACGATTGGAACGGTAAAATGTGCCGAGCGAAGCGGTAGCGGAGCGAAGGCACCATGCCCGAAGCATGGCGAGCCATGCGAGGGGACGTGGTGCACTAATTTGGGATCCCGGTCACTCTACGAAGAAAACTACACCTAAAAAAAATCCTCATGTCGACCTTTAGACCTGTCGACCTAGCACA